>NC_071612.1:30079391-30379391 GCF_014839835.1 Dryobates pubescens
TCTGACTTTCCTACTCACTCTACACTATGTGGCAATGGATGTTTGCCTTTCTTTTAGGTGACAATTTAACCTTAATTTTTTGTAAAGAAAAGAAGCAAAGCAACCATCAAGGCTAGTTGTCACTAGCTTCAAAGTGGTAGTGGTGGGAATGACTGAGGATCATAGAATCATGGAATCATTAGGGTTGGAAGGGACCTCAAGGATCAGCCTGTTCCAAGCCTCCTGCCATGGCCAGGGACACCTCACACTACAGCAGGTTGCTCATAGCCACATCCAGCCTGGATGCAAAAACCTCCAGGCATGAGGCTGCCACCACCTCCCTGGGCAACCTGTGCCAGTGTCTCACCACCCTCATGGGGAACAACTTCTTCCTAACATCCAATCTCAATCTCCCCACTTCTAGTTTTGCTCCATTCTCCCCAGTTCTATCACTCCCTGACACCCTATAAAGTCCCTCCCCAGCCTTCTTGTAGCCCTCTTCAGATACTGGAAGGCCACAATTAGGTCTCCTTGGAACCTTCTCTTCTCCAGATGGAACAACCCCAACTCTCTCAGTCTGTCCTCATAACAGAGCAGCTCCAGCCTTCTGCACATGCTTGTGGCCTTTCTCTGGACACCTTCCAGCACCTCCAGATCCTTCCTGTAACAGAGGCTCCAGAAGTGGCCACTGTACTCCAGGTGTTGTCTCTTCTCAGGTGTGGTCTCAGCAGAGTGGAGCAGAAGGGCAGAATCCCCTCCCTGGCCCTGCTGGCCACACTTCTCTTGCTGCAGCCCAGGCTCTGCTTGGCTCTCTGGGCTGCAAGTGCTCACTGCTGGCTCCTCTTGAGCTTCTCATCCTCCAGCACCCCCAAGTCCTTTTCTTCAGGGCTGTTCTCCAAGCCAGTCCCTGCCCAGCCTATATTGGTGCTTGGGATTGCCCTCACCATTTAGGCAAGCCTTTGGCCAAAAGGTACTCTTCCCCTTCCCTGGGGCTTGGACCCCTTCAATCCACAGGAGATGACCATTTGATGAAAATCTGCTTGAAACCATAACATTTTCAGATCATTTAAAGTTTTAATGCAAGTTTAATAAAGACTCATAAAAGAATCATGCTCTCTTTAATCGGTTGCAAATGCTTATAATTACCCTGAGGCTGTTTTCAGCTAGCTGATGACTATAATATTCTCAACTCTGTCTCCAGACAGTCTTAAAACTGTTTATTACTCATCTGGCTCTCTGCCAACTTCTGGCATTCATTTACTTCACTGTGCCTCAATAAACATATCATTAATTCAAGCTTATTATTGAACTTTTTTTTTTCCACCATTAGTATTTATTATGCCATCCAGAAAGGCAAGGGAACATCTCTTTTTCACCTGTGCACCTTTAATGTGTCAATTATCTTACCAGTTAGCAGTTGTTTGCAAGAGCTTTCATTGCAACTTGCTTTTGCTTTTTGTTTTTCATAATAACTTGCTTGTACAAGCAACTCTTCAGTGTGCCAAGCAGTGTGCCCAGGTGGCCAAGGAACCCAAAGGCATCCTGGCTGGGAGCAGCAATGCTGTGGCCAGCAGCAGCAGGGAGGGGATTGTCTCCTGGCACTCAGCTCTGCTCAGGCCACACCTGGAGTGCTGTGTCCAGTTTTGGGCACCTCAACACAAGAGAGATGTGGAGGTGCTGGAGCCAGGGCAGAGGAGGGCAAGGAAGCTGGGAAGGGCCTGGAGAATAAATCTGATGAAGAGCAACTGAAGGAGCTGGGGATGGTTGGTGTGAAACAGAGGAGGCTGCGGGGAGACCTCATTGCTGTCTACAACTACCTGAGAGGACCTTGTGGAGAGGCTGCTTCTTACAGGTAATTAGTGATAGAACAAGAGGCAATGGCCTCAAGCTGTGACTGGGTAGGTTTAGCCTGGACATTAGGAAGAATTTTTGCCATGGCAAGAGTGGTCAGGGATTGGAATGTGCTGCCCAGGGAGATAGTGGAGTCCCCAAGCCTGGCTGTGTTTCAAGGTGGTTTGGATGTGGTGCTTGGGGCTATGGATTAGGGGTGAACTTTGCAGAGTAGGGACCAGAGCTGTTCAAAATATTCATCAATGACCAGGATGAGGGCACAGAGAGCACTGTCAGCACTGACACCAAACTGGGAGGAATGGCTGACGCAGGAGGGTTGTGTTGCCATTCAGCCTGACCTGGACAGGCTGAGAGTTGGGCAGGGAGAAATTGAATGAAGTTCAACAAGAACAAGGGTAGAGTCTTGCACCTGAGAAAGAAAAACCTCATGGAGCAGGATAGGCTGGGGCCTGAACTGTTGGTGAGCAGGGAAGGGGAATGGGACCTGGGGGTCCTGGTGGATGGGAGGATGACCATAAGCCAGCAATGTTCTCTGGTGGCCAAGAAGGCCAAAGGCATCCTGGGGTGGATTAGAAGGTCTGAGACCTGTAAGTCAAGAAAGGTTCTCCTCCACCTCTACTCCGCCCTGGTGAGGCTGCATCTGGAATCTTGTGTCCAGTTCTGGGCCCCTCAGTTCAGGAAGGACCTCAGGGAACTGCTTGAGAGAGTCCAGCACAGATCCACAAAGATGATGAAGGGAGAGGAACATCTTCCTTATGAGGAGAGCCTGAGGGAGCTGAGGGCTCTGTAGCTTGGAGAGGAGGAGCCTGAGGCTGACCTCATTGCTGTTGCTGAAGATGATCAGGGTGAGTGCCCAGAGGCTGGAGCCAGGCTCTGCTGGGTGCTGCCCAATGCCATCACAAGGGGCAGTGGTGGAAGCTGAGGCAGAGGAAGTTCCATGGGAACAGGCGGAAAAATTACTTCCCTGTGAGAGTGACAGAGCCCTGGAAGAGGCTGCCCAGGGGGATTGTGGAGTCTCCCTCTCTGGAGATATTCCAAACCTGCCTGGCTGTGTTCCTGTGTGATCTGCTCTAGATGCTCCTGCTCTGGCAGGGGGTTGGACTGGATGAGTTTTTGAGTTCCCTGCCAGTCCCTAACATTCTTATTTTAAGCATATGATCTTATTTTAAGAATACTAAACTCCATTACCTTTCCAAATCTCAATATATTGTTTGAATATCTTCTCAGAAGTATTCCAATTGAGTTCATAAGCTGATGTTCTGTCACCTAAATAAATAAACAGTTATCAAGTGAAGAATCTGTTGAACAAGGTACATAGCATGTGGGATGGAAGATAATAGACCATCACGGGAAAGAAAAAGGAATGAATTAGGCATAGTAATATCATAAATGTCAGACAGTATCATAAATTGAAGAGAAAACTTTTCCCTCTGAGTTTTAACCAGTGAAGACTAAGAGGAAGCAGAGAGACAGGAAAAACATAGAAAACATTTATTAGAGCATTTCTAAACCTCAGGTTAACATCATCACTTTGTAACTTACATTCTTCACAGCAGCAGGAGGCCACTCCTAAGATATTCCTCTTGCTGTAGCATATACTTTTATTCAAGTGAAAAAAATGAGGAGGATATTGATGCACAGTCAGAGAGTAAGTAGAATCATAGAAAGGTTTGGGCCAGAAGTGACTTCCAAAGGTCATCCAGTCTGACCTCCTGTAGGACGATTGAGTGCACCCTCAGCAAGTTCACTGAGGACACCAAGCTGTGTGGTGCAGCTGACAGCTGGAGGGAAGGGATCCATCCAGAGGGACCTGGACAGGCTGCAGAGCTGAGCCCATGACAACCTCAAGAGGTTCAACAAGACCAAGAACAAGGTCCTGCAGCTGGGTCAGGGCAATCCCAGGCACTGATATAGGCTGGGCCGGGACTGGCTTGAGAGCAGCCCTGAAGAAAAGGCCATGGGGGTGCTGGTGAATGAGAAGCTCAACAGGAGCCAGCAGTGAGCTCTTGCAGCCCAGAGAGCCAAGCAGAGCCTGGGCTGCAGCAAGAGAAGTGTGGCCAGCAGGGCCAGGGAGGTGATTCTCCCTCTCTGCTCCACTCTGCTGAGACCACAGCTGAAGCACTGCGTCCAGTTCTGGAGCCCTGTAATGGGTCAAATTTTTCCCCCCAGCATTAACCTTTAAGCCAGAGCAGCTCAGACAGAAACAAGTAAGAACTACACTCTGCAATGAGAGGCAATGAAGATGTACAAAACATGCAGGAGTTACAATATGATACAGATATGGACAATTAGCAAACAAAATGAAACCCCCTGGTCAAGAGACCAGGGAAGCCTTTCAACTGCCCCTCCAAACCCCCCTGTCCCAAGAGAGAGGAGTTGAGAGAAAAAGCTGTGGGTTAGACTTGCCCCAAGGCCAGACAGAAGCACATTATCTCCCTCCCAAGTGAAGCAAATCAGCCAAGATCAGAAGAGAAGAGAAGAGAAGAGAAGAGAAGAGAAGAGAAGAGAAGAGAAGAGAAGAGAAGAGAAGAGAAGAGAAGAGAAGAGAAGAGAAGAGAAGAGAAGAGAAGAGAAGAGAAGAGAAGAGAAGAGAAGAGAAGAGAAAAGGAATGGGAAATGGGAAATGTGAAGAATTGTTCTGGTACAGCTCCTGTTATCCCAGACATTTATCCAATGAATTTGTTTAGAATAATCTTTTTCTTTTCACACCCAGTAGTGATTTGTTCATATTTTTCTGCTTTTCTGCTCAAAATCTGCAGCTGAATTTTAAAGGCAGATGCCTAAAACTACCACAAGCCTCAATTGCAGGAAGGATCTGGAGGTGCTGGAAGGTGTCCAGAGAAGGGCCACGAGGATGAGAAGAAGGCTGGAGCTGCTCTGCTATGGAAACAGACTGAAGGAGTTGAGGCTGTTCAGTTTGGAGAATGCTCTGAGGAGACCTTCTTGTGGCCTTCCAGTGTCTCAAGGGGGCTACAAGAAAGGTGGGGAGGGACTTTTGAGGGTGTCAGGGAGTGACAGGACTGTGGGGAATGGAGCAAAACTAGAAATGGGGAGATTCAGATTGGACGTTAGGAAGAAGTTGTTCCCCAGGAAGGTGGTGAGAGACTGGCACAGGTTGCCCAGGGAGGTGGTGGCAGCCTCATGCCTGGAGGTTTTTGCATCCAGGCTGGATGTGGCTGTGAGCAACCTGCTGTAATGTGAGGTGTCCCTGCCCATGGCAGGGGGGTTGGAACTGGATGATCCCTTCCAACCCTGACAATTCTGTGATTCTATTGTAAGGACAGATACTGCAGTGTTCCTCACCACCTCTTTGGAAGGGGATGCATGGTTCCTCAAGCTTATGAAAAGCAGCAAGGAGCAGTAGTGACCTACAAGTAAAGGTGGTATACCATAACACACACCACTATAGGTAATTTGCTTTTCAATAAAGGCAGATATATAGGCAGGGGCATAGAGCTCTGTTTTATAATTGTGTGGGGTTGAACTCCTGTTTTTTAAAGCTTCATAGGATTTGTGAAAGGAGAGCAAATGCTGGGGATGAACAGAACCATTACTGTTTTTAGAGGCACTATACAAGGGCAACCTTTTCATTTGAAAGAGGTTGTTTTACTGAAAGGCAACTCCTAGAAGCCTTTTGGAAATCTCTAACAGAAACTCCAGTCAAAAAGAAATTGAGTGAAGAGGTAGAGAGCAGATTACACAGCCAAAAGCATGTGACTGTAGAATAAGTTGCTTTGTCAGGCTCCACGAGTCAGGGGTGATCACAATCTTACTCCCTTGCTATTTCCCCAAAGCTAAGGTGGTAGAGGATATTCTTCAGGATTAGTTGTAGCTTCAATTTTATATAGCTTTTTTATCCTTGGCTTTTCCCCTTTCTTTCTTTCCTGAAACTCAAAGGAAAAATTTTATGTTAATCACCAGTATGGCTGGAAATTTAAGTCTTGCAAAACTTAGGATCTCTTCTCCTGCTCAATTCATCTACTTGAGACTATCTATATTTGGTTTTCAGAATTAAAAGATAATCTCTAATAATTGATATATGGCATGAGACACAAAGTAGCTAATGGAAATGACATTTGCACTGACCTTTAAAATGAGGATTGCATAGACATGTAAGTAATGCCACTCTACAGAATCACAGAATTGTCAGAGTTGGAAGGGACCTCAAGGATCAGCCAGTTCCAACCCCCTGCCATGGCCAGGGACACCTCACACTACAGCAGGTTGCTCATAGCCACATCCAGCCTGGCTGCAAAAACCTCCAGGCATGAGGCTGCCACCACCTCCCTGGGCAACCTGTGCCAGTGTCTCACCACCCTCATGGGGAACAACTTCTTCCTGACATCCAATCTGAATCTCCCCATTTCTAGTTTTGCTCCATTCCCCCCAGTCCTGTCACTCCCTGATACCCTCAAAAGTCCCTCCCCAGCTTTCTTGTGGCCGCCTTCAGATACTGGAATAACAACATGTCAGGATGTTGTTCTTGGCACACATGGAATGTTCTTATTTTGCTCTTTGCAGAGTGCAGTTGGTCACTGGAAAGTATTTTGCCATCCCATGTAGGTGTCCCAGCTCCTGTTTGCAGGAGAGTGACTGCAGCGGTTAGATTCTAGGGATTTTGGTAGTGTAAGTGAGATTTCATATGTAACTGAATATTTGAGATTGGATTTGCTTACAGTGAGTTTGAGCTGTTCTTATGTTCTCTGAACCTGGATCATTCAACTGAAATAGTTGAGGCAATCTTCAGTTTCCAAATGCTAATGTGAAGGAGAGATGGAGATTCTCTTTCTTTTTCCCCACCACCCCCCACCTCACTATTATTCACTGAATCATATAGAAACTGACTGATGAGAGGGAAGCCCACTGCTGTAAAAGTATGATGAAGTACAGTTACTGAATCACAGGATCAGAGGATGTTAGGGTTTGGTAGGGACCTCTGGAGATCATCAAGTCCAACCCTCCTGCCAGAGCAGGACCATAGAATCCAGCACAGGTCACACAGGAACACATCTAGGTGGGGCTGGAAAGGCTCCAGGGAAGGAGACTCCACAACCTCTCTGGGCAGCCTGCTCCAGTGCTCTGGGACCCTTACAGGAAAGAAGTTCTTCCTCATGTTGTGGTGGAATTTCCTGTGCTGTAGTTTCCATACACTGCCCCTTGTCCTATCACAGGGCACAACTGAGCAGAGGCTGTCCTTGTGCCTTGCTTCCTGACACCCAGCCCTCAGATATTGAAAGACATTGATCAGATCCCCTCTCAGTCTTCTCTTCTCCAGACTAAACAGTCCCAGGGCTCTCAGCCTCTTCTCCCCAGGCAGTGCTCCAGTCCCTTCAGCATCCTTGTAGCCCTCCCTTGGACTCTTTCCAGCAGATCCCTGTCCCTCTTGAACTGGGGAGCCCAGAACTGAATGCAATATTCCAGGTGAGGTCTCAGCAGGGCAGAGTAGAGGGGGAGGAGAACCTCCCTGGCTCTGCTGGACACACTCCTCTGAATGCCCCCCAGGACCCCATTGGCCTTTTTGGCCCCCAGGGCACATTGCTGTCCCTTGTTGTCCACCAGCACTCCCAGCTCCTTCCCCTCAGGGCTGCTCTCCAGCAGGTCACCTCACTGCACTGCTGCAGTTTATTCTTCCTTCCCAGGTGCAGGACTCTGCAATTCTCCTTGCTGAACCTCATTAAGCTCCTCTCTGCCCAGCTCTCAGTCTGCTCATCGTCATGCTAAATTGTGGGTTTCCTCCATCCAGATCTCAGTCACGTTAATAAATATCAGCAGAGGAATGTGAACACCCTGCTCAAGGCTTAAAGCGAGGAGGGGCACCATTAGTCTGACTGGAGCTGCACATCTCCTTATGTACTGTACATTTCCATAATTAATAGTTGCTTACGGAGTGATAACCATCACTGTGTAGGAAAGAATCACTCTGCTAGGCTTACAAAGCTTTGATGGCGAGACTTTGAGCGGTGCTGTTTGTTACACAACGGCTGTTCTCATCAACTGTTCAAGTAAAGTGATCTTTTGTTTCAATCAGCCAGGGAATATTTGTGACAGGTGCCTTCACCTTTACTGCCACAGCTGAAGCAGTTGGTATTTATCATCTGGACACCGAGGAAAATGTTCTCAGATTAAAATGGTGTCAGAGGATGAGCTAATGACTAAGCTGGGTCTGAGATAACCAAAGGGCTGAGCGAGTGCCTTGTAATTGAGGTGGAATACAATGCTAGATGAATTTATGACAGTTAATGAGCAGTGTCATCTTTCTCTTCTGATCATAGAGGGATCTGAAGATTTTTTAGAAACTTGCATCTATTTCTAACCTGGATTTCTCACTTTTAATAAGTGCCTATGACTACCTCATCCAAAGCAGCATTGCCAGCAGAGCCAGAGAGATGATCCTGCCACTTTGCTCTGCTGACAACCACACCTGGAGTACTGTGTATAGGTCTGGAACTCTCAACACAGGAAGGACATGGACCTGATGGAGAAGGTTCAGAGAAGGTCACAAAAATGCTCAGGGGGTTAGAGCAGCTCTGCAAAAAGGACAGGCTGAGGGAGCTGGGGGTGTTCAGCCTGGAGAAAAGGAGGCTCCAGAGAGACCTAAGATCAGCCTGCCAGTACCTGAAAGGGGCTACAGGAAGGCTGCAGAGAGACTGTTTGCAAAGGCCTGCAGGGATAAGACGAGGGGCAATGGCTTCAAACTAGAGCAGAGCAGATTGAGATTGGATGTTAGGAACAAATTCTTTATCATGAGGATGGTGGAACACTGGAAGAGGTTGCCCAGGGAGGTAGTTGAGGCTCCTTCCCTGGAGATATTGAAGATAAGGCTGGACGAGGCTCTGAGCAACCTGATCTAGTTGGGGATGTCCCTGCTGACTGTGGGGAGGTCAGACTGGATGAGCTTTGGAGGTCCCTTCTGGCCCAGACCATTCTGTGATTCTATAATTCTACTTAGCATGTAAGATGTTTCTTTAATATTTGCTCCTAATTTTGTCCAGCTTATGAAATCATCACTGTATGTGTAGATCAGTTTCCTGACAGGAGATGCCCAAGACACAGCAGATTTTTCTTCAGTGGCATCCTGATCATTAGACTCTTCCCAAGATGGATTTAGGGGACTTGCTCCCTCTGAAATTATTCCTCCAGTCAGAAACAGAGATGACAAAGCAAAGTTACGTAGGGCCAGAGAGAGTAAAGCAAGAGAAACATCTGATCCAGTGATAAAAGGGCCCTTGTGTAAGAACCACAATTTAATTTTTCATTGCAATCAGGTCATGGAAGTCAGGAAGCTTCTTCTTCCAGTTTTATCACACACAGAGTGTAAAGAGCTCGATGAAAAGCAGCAGAACTGCATTTTTTTCCTGTAATCTGGTATCAAGGAAAGCTGAGGATTGTAAATCCTCCTGATCCCCTGAAAATACCGGCACCTTCTCCTTGTCACCTGGCTCTGCACACAGCTGGTCACTTTTTCATTAGCAGTTGCTATCATTTGTTTGGGTGTGGTGGGTAGAATAGAATAGAATAGAATAGAATAGAATAGAATAGAATAGAATAGAATAGAATAGAATAGAATAGAATAGAATAGAATAGACCAGGTTGGAAGAGACCTTCACGATCATCAAGTCCAACCTATCATCCAACACCATCTAATCAACTAAACCATGGCACCAAGCACACTATCAAGTATCCCCCTGAACACCTCCAGTGATGGTGACTCCACCACATCCCTGGGCAGCTCATTCCAGTGGGCAATCTCTCTTTCTGTGTAGAACTTCTTCCTAACCTCCAGCCTAAACCTCCCCTGGTGCAGCCTGAGACTGTGTCTTCTTGTTCTGGTGCTGGCTGCCTGGGAAAAGAGACCAACCCCCACCTGGCTACAACCTCCCTTCAGGTAGTGGTAGAGAGCAAGAAGGTCACCCCTGAGCCTCCTCTTCTCCAGGCTAAGCAACCCCAGCTCCCTCAGCCTCTCCTCATAGGGTTTGTGTTCCAAACCCCTCACCAACCTCGTTGCCCTTCTCTGTACACCTTTCATCAATTCCCCCCTCCAAGAGAGAAAATTACCCCCAAAATAAAATTGCCAGACCAGCTCAGTTGGAAGCAAATGAATCACAGAATCACCAAGGTTGGAAGAGACTTCAAAGATCATCAAGTCCAACCTGTCACCACAGACCTCATGACCATGGCACCAAGTGCCACGTCCAATTCCCTCGAATGAAGCTCTGTTTACAACCAAGACTGCAATCTAGAAATAGAAAATACAATGACTATGCACAAAATATACAGTATTTACAGATATTTGCAGTTTATAAACAGCACAAGACCCACCCTGGTCAAAACCAGGGGGCTACCAATAGCTTTCCCTTCTCCCCAACTCTGAAAAAGGGAAAGAGAAAGAGGAGAGAAGTGGAGAGTAGATGTTGGTACTCAGCCACAAGAAGAATGCAGCCAAGGTCAGTGACAGCCAAGCAAAAGCCACCAGCTGGTATCAGCTAGAGCCAAGAGCTGAAAAAGAGCAAGAGTTAGTTTATACTGTCATATATAACATTATTATAGGGTTATGAAATAAGTTTATACGTTTATAGTATAAACTTGTAGTATAAACATAGTATAAACTTATAGTATAAACTTATTTTAGAAGTATTGTATAATATTATTATGATATAATAATATAATAAATATATATAATATATATAACAATAAAATATAATTATATAATAATAAACTTATTTTATAAGCATTATATAATGTATAATTTATATACTAACTTTTCAGTTATCAGACCACTGGGACCATTTAGACCTTGTCATTACTTTCCCTCTACATCCAATAGTTATTTATCTACATTCTGCCACTTTCTACTCAAGACTTGTTGGAAATTTCCCAGGCATCAGCCTAAAACTGCCACACAGGGGAGGTCTGAGTGCTCCTGCCGGGTTGGCCATTTAAGAAGATTCAGGTGTAGAACATGTGGGATGCTCAGCTCTGCTGCCAGCAGGCTCTGCAGCATCATTTAAGAGACTTAACTGTTCCTTCTGCTTTCTGCAGTATTGAAAAGAACCGTCAATAAAAAGGCAATCTGAGTTTAGGTGCCTGAGCTCAGTTTGATTTCTGCTTTATTTTGTAAGTTCTTCCTCACATCAGGTCTGCAGTAACTGATACAGGAATGACAAATCTGTGTATGCCAGGTTACAGCCGTGCCTGGAGGGAGTGGGCTGATAGGAATCTAGCCCCCAGGATGAATAAACAAACCTGACCCAGCTGGGCAGAGAGACTTGGTCCCCCTGCCACGGGGTTGGGGCCCCTGGGTCAGCTCTAAATGAATAGTGGTGAGAGCAGGTAGCTCTTCTCACTTTTTGCAAATGAATGACTCATCCGACTTAAACAGACAATAGAAATGCATCTTCTGGCTGGGCAACAGGTTGGCTAGCAAATTCGGGGCAAGAAACACCTGTGTCCCAGACACGAGCAGTCCTGTGTCTCCACAGCAGAGCCATCTGTGCCACAGGTTTCTTGCCAGGTTTTTCTGCAGAAGGAGTTTATCTATTAGGAAGATGATTCCACAGCGCAGCGGAGCTGTGTGCTGCTTCCAGACAATCCAGGCAGGAAAGATAATGCAGCCCATTCAGGGCCAGCATCTGCTCTTTGGCATATGTTTGGGGTATGATCATTGCTAGTGACTTCCTGCTGAAATATTGAAAGCACCATGATGATTTAAGTAACACTGAAATAGCAGGGTGGTTTTATGTGCTGTCTGCTGCTCCATAGCAGCAGGTGAGCATCACCAAAGGCTCCATTCTTCAGCTGGGTATGATGAGGTATAAGCAAAGTCTGCTGATTTCCTCCCCACAGCTTGGTGTTGTATCAATCATAGAATCACAGAGTGGTCCAGGCTGGAAGGGACCTCCAAAGGTCACCCAGTCCAACCCCCCTGCAGTCAGCAGGGACATCCCCAACTACATCAGGTTGCCCAGGGCCTCATCCAGCCTCACCTTCAATATCTCCAGGGAAGGAGCCTCAACCACCTCCCTGGGAAACCTGTTCCAGTCTTCCACTACCCTCATGGTAAAGAACTTCTTCCTAACATCCAATCTCAATCTGCTCTGCTCTACTTTGAAGTCATTGCCCCTGGTCCTGTCCCTGCAGGCCTTTGCAAACAGTCTCTCTCCAGCCTTCCTGTAGCCCCCTTCAGGTACTGGATGATCACAATGTGGTCTCCCTGGAGCCTTCTCTTCTCCAGGCTGAACATCCCCAGCTCCCTCAGCCTGTCCTTGTAGCAGAGCTGCTCCAACCCCTTAAAGATTCTTGTGGCCCTCTCTGGACCCTCTCCATCTGCCAAAGGCAGAACTTTTAAAGAAGTTTTATTAATCCTGGTATCCTTTCTTTTGTCCTGATTCTGTTTTCCTAAGATCATTTTACACAGATACCAAACTGCTGATGCGGTCACCTAGGATGGCCCAATGATATCGTACATGTGGCCCTTTTGTCCCTTTCATTGTTGAAGATTCATTGTAACTGTTCCATTGTTTGCATTTGCAGGTATTCATGGCAAGCAAAGCCATCTGATCCCATAACCTGACTTCTGGGATAACACAGGTTATGCATAATTTCAGTCCATCCAGGATGCTTATACCTTCAGGTCCAATGAAATTCTGTTCTTGTTTTGAAAGGACACATAATTTGGGTGGTGTTTTATGCTGGTTCCTGCTTACCCAGTTGTGGTGTTGAAGAGGAATGTATGACTTAAAGCTATAGAATTTAAGTTTTTAAAATTACTTTCATATCCTAAGTAACTTTTCCCCCAGGTACTTTCATGATGTGTCAAGATCCTACCTACATGTGTTTCTTGTACTTAGAACCACAGAATCATAGAATCAGTAAGGCTGGAAAAGACCTCACAGATCATGGAGCCAACCTGTCATCCAACACCTCATGACAACTAAACCATGGCTCCAAGTGCCACATCCAATCCTTTCTTGAACACCTCCAGGGATGATGACTCCACCACCTCCCTGGGCAGCACATTCCAATGGCAAATCTCTCTGTCTGGGAAGAACCTTTCCCTAACATCCAGCCTAAACCTCCCCTGGCACAGCTTGAGACTGTGTCCTCTTGTTCTGGTGCTGCTTGCCTGGGAGAAGAGACCAACCCCCACCTGGCTACAACCTCCCTTCAGGTAGTTGTAGAGCAAGGAGGTCTCCCTTGAACCTCCTCTTCTTCAGGCTAAGCAACCCCAGCAACTCAACATCTTTCTTGAATTGAGGGGCCCAGAACTGGACACAGGACTCAAGGTGTGGCCTAACCAGTGCTGGGCACAGGGCACAATGACTTCCTTGCTCCTGCTGGCCACACTATTCCTGATGCAGGCCAGGATGCCATTGGCCTTCTTGGCCACCTGCTTGTTCATGTTCAGCTAGCTGTCAACCAGCATCCCCATCTTTAGGGTTGGAAGGGACCTCAAGGATCAGCCAGTTCCAACTCCCCTGCCATGGCCAGGGACACCTCACACTACAGCAGGTTGCTCACAGCCACATCCAGCCTGGCTGCAAAAACTTCCACGGATGAGGCTGCCACCACCTCCTTCTAGCTTTGCTCCATTCTCTCCAGTCCTATCTCTACCTGACACCCTGTGAAGTCCCTCCCCAGCTTTCTTGTAGGCCAAGCAATTAAAACTCCAACTGGACAGTTTATCCAGTTTTATTCCATTTATCTCAGTAGTGAGTAATTCTGAGTGGATAAGCCTGAGGAACTTGAGTGAAAGGGTTAAAGCAAGAAAGGATTTATCTTACCATTTGCATAGAAGTAGTCATATTTGTAGCAGTAGAGATAATGTCTTCTTAAATTGGTATTTAACATGGCAAAAAAAAAAGTGTCTAACACCTCTGATTAGCCTGAATTTAATTTTCCTGATTTAGCTACCAAACAGAAGCTGTAATTAGTATCTGATTCTCCTATGGAACTTTATTTTTAGGGTAAGCATGTATTTTATTCCTGCTCAAACTATTTTTCAAGTGGTTAGTAATACTGCCTTTCTGACAGGGGCTGAAGAATGAGGCTGCAGTACTGAATGCCTAAAATAGCCTAGGTGCCTAAAATACCACTTCTGTCTTTCCAGCCTCTGCTATTTTAGAGCTCTAGACAAGAAATCTGACTTGCTGATTGTGACAGTCTGACTTCCACAACTGACAGTGTTGGATCATTTATGTGCACTGTTTGATTATGAGCTGTCACATGGCTATTTCTTTGTCATTTGTAATCTCAGTGGCAGTGGAGGGCAATGATCTGTAATACTCTCTAGTTAGTACATCTCTGTTGGGGAGACAGAGCATTCCCTCAGCTCTGGGGACTGAATTTTGTTTTCCTGTGGAAAATAAGCAGATCAAGGTGTGAATATCTAAGACTTAGATCTTCTTGACAAGGCTCCTGAGACTTCTGTGAAACCTTGAATCACAGAATCAGAGTCACAGAATGTTAGGGGCTGGAAGTGACCTCAAAAGCTCATCCAGTCCAAACCCCCTGCCAGAGCAGGAGCACCTAGAGCAGATCACACAGGAACACATCCAGGTGGATTTGGAATATCTCCAGAAATGGAGACTCCACAACCCCCTTGGGCAGCCTGTTCCAGGGCTCTGTCACCCTCACAATGGAAAAATTCTTCCTCCTGTTTCCATGGAACTTCCTCAGCCTCAGCTTCCACCACTGCCCCTTGTGCTGGCATTGGGCATCACCCAGCAGAGCCTGGCTCCAGCCTCTGGGCACTCACCCTGCACAGCTTTAGCAACAGCAATGAGGTCACCTTCCAGGCTTCTCCTCTCCAAGCTCCGGAGCCCTCAGCTCCCTCAGGCTCTCCTCATAAGGAAGATGTTCCACTCCCTTCAGCATTTTTGTGGCTCTGTGCTGGACTCTTTCGAGGAGTTCCCTGAGGTCCTTCCTGAACTGAGGGGCCCAGAACTAGGCACAATACTCCATATGCAGCCTCACCAGGGCAGAGATCTTCTCAGATATCTTATTTTGGCACAACCTGAAGCCAAGTGCCAAAATTATCTGTCTGTCAGAACCTTACCTTCGGAGCATGTTCCCCCCCCACTTGCTCCCATCTCACTCCCATAATACACAGCTCAGCTAAAAGAGTACTTAGTAGGCAAGGAAAATAGGAAAGTTTGAATTTAGCTTTGGTACAGTTTTTACAGCAAAGTCAGTGTGAAGGTTTCTAGCTCAGGTACTTGCAGCTTTTCTCTGAAGATGAATTATGTCTGGGTACTGGAACATTCATTTTGGGCTCTCTCCAAGCTGTGCAATGTTTATCTGCCACGGTTGCTGGAGCCACATCTTGGTCTTATCATTTCACTCTTCAGAGTTCCCATATGAAATCCACATGACATCTCCACAGGAGATTTCCTCACTGTGTTTTTTTTTTTCTCTCAAAATAAGTTATTTTTCATTATTTCCTATGATCTTAAAATGTTTAACTTCAGTTCCTCTACAAGCTGTCTCCAGTCAGCCTCCTCCTATGAGAATGCAGCTACTGGAATTCTGATCAAGGAAAGAATAGAATAGAATAGAATAGAATAGAATAGAATAGAATAGAATAGAATAGAATAGGTATGTTGTGTGGTTTGTCTTAAAGTTACCCAATGCTGTTGCCAAAATAGACCCTGCTAAGTGCTAGCCATGAGTCCTTTCCTGGTAGCTTATGCCTTCCTGGGGTAACATCTCTACCAGGCCTTCACATTTATCATGTTCCGTCATCCCCCAGCCAGCTTTCAGTCTGAATTTCCAGCCTTTTGCTGGCCTCTCAGATCACGTGTGAAGTGCATCTGAGGTGCTTTCAGTAGCATGAATGCTTTTGAGTCTTCACCCCCTATTTGCCCACCCAACATGAGAAGGAAATCAAGGCTTTGCCCCTCCCCCAGCCCTGTATAAATCACAGAATGTTAGGGGCTGGAAGGGACCTCGAGAGATCATCCAGTCCAACCCCCCTGCCAGAGCAGGAGCACCTAGAGCAGATAACACAGGAACACATCCAGGTGGGTTTTGAATGTCTCCAGAGAGGGAGACTCCACAACCTCGAGGTTATTTATTAACAGAATAAAGCGGACAGAAGAAGGGAGAGGGAGAGGGGGAACACAGAGAGAGAGAGAAGATGGAGAGAGAATGGGAAAGGAATTATATTACCACACCCCACCCCCCAAGACAGTTTGGGTCCATGGAAGAATGCTGCTGCCTCTTTGGCTTGGAGGAGAGGTCATCCTTGTTGGCTGTGCTGTGCTCTGCTGGAGGAGGGGAGGGAGAGATCCCAAAGTCCAAGTCCAGGTCCTTCCCTGAGCAGCCTCTTCAGCTCCATGAGCTGCAGCAGGCAGATCTTAGGACACAGAGAGAGGGTTCCTCCTGGTCTGCTGCTTCCAGGCTCCATGGTGATGTCTTTTCTCCTGTGTCTCCTTTTCTCTCCTTGTATTTTCTTCTCAGTTTTTCTCCTCCTGAGCAGGCATTGTTCAGATCTTTGATACAGTTTTTCAGTCCCAGGTTTTTCAGGTATGTGTCCAGGTGGTGAATCCACCGTACCCTTTTCACCATCCTCCCTTCCCAGGGTAGCTGGTGGGTAGAGATGATCTTGGCTATGCACATTCCAGAGGGTCCTTATCCAGTGGCAGCTGCTCACCACCCCCTCCCTTAGCAGATACTGTCTGGCCAAGGAACAAAGGTGGTTTGGTCTTTGTTGATTCACATCAAGAGAGACAGGATTGAGTCTCTTACAATTCATGTCTATTTCCCTCCCACACTTATTGATTAACACCTTGTTTGGCTTTTGATATCCCCAGATATCCGTGGAATACAAGAGTTTCTGGACAAAGTGTCTCAGCAGGGAATGGATGTGGCTTTGCAGAAAGTAGAAAACAACATCAACAAAATGATCACCGGGCTCTTCGCCACCATGCGAATAGAGGAACTGAACCGCTACCGGGACACCCTGAGACGAGCCATCCTCATCATGAACCCCTCTACAGCCAAGTCCTTCATAACAGAGGTATGCCTTTGTCACTCCTGACTTCTTGTTTTCTCAACCAGGAATGCAGCTGTTCATCAAAAGATGTTGTTTGTTTGTGGTGAAGAGGAAGGTTATTGCTTTATTACTTAAGACTTATGATTTATGAAAATTATTTTTTAATTATTATTATAAAATTGTCAATAACCGATGAATCACCAACTTATATACATGTTCTAGTGCACGTTCGTGAAATATATCCCATAACTGGCTTAGTATTATGATTAGAACTTATTTGAGCTAATTACAAGCTATTTCTATATTTATATGCAAGAAGGGTGCAGTTCCGCCGCTTGGCCACTAGATGGCGACTCGACGGGACGTGCGCGGCTTCTGGTCGAGCTCAGAAGGAGCTTTGTCCTGTGTGCCGCCGGTTCGAGACTGGGGTCTCGCAGAGCTGGCTTGCATGAGAGGACGGGCTGGTAGGGCTGGTCCGGAGACGAACTGGTCTTCAGAGTTGATCCGCACCACACGGCGGGACGGCGATCGCTGGCAGACTTGCCTGGGGGACGCGGCGGTACGCGGATCTGCAGGGCCGGCCCCGGGAACGAGGAATATCGGCGGGGCGGACCCGGCTCGGCAAGTTCTCTCAGGCAGCAGCTTCTCGTTTGCTGGGCTCAAAGCAACAGCAGGATACCCGGAGCGGTCCCGGGGGAGTTCAGTGCAGTGTAAGCACGAATGCTCCTGAGTAATCCCTGGAGTTAATCCAGGGCTCGGAGCGGCACGTGGCGCTCTTCTCTCCACTATAGTGGGGTTAAGCAATTGCGCGGGGACCTGGCACGGTCAAGTCCCTTCTCCCCGATAATTAGGCAGATCTTACCCTCGGGGGTTGATCCAGTCCATGCAGTAGCGATGGGGGGGCTTCCTCTCCCGGTCAGTGGGACTGGCTGTGGCAACGCTAGCTTCTCAGCTCAGCGTGGTATCCTTCCTCTATAGAAATAATTCCTCCAGTCGCTTCTCACATGCATATGCCTTGATATGCGTGCATGTATGTAACAGAAGCTAAACAATAAACTCAGTTGCAGAGGCAGTGGCTCGGACTTAACTCTCGAGCTAGCACAGAGACAGAAATGGAGGAGGAAGGCAGGAAGGCGGGAAAAGCACTTGTTTACTCACTGGGGTAATACTTATAGAATACCTCGAGGCTGGGTTTGACCAATGGGCATTCTCATAAACAACTGGCTTCAGCCTATGGGAAAGCATGAAGCTAGAATTCTTCCATATTTGGAGAATGCACGAGCACAGCATGCACCAGCAGCGTGCTAGCCTGGCTTTTGTCTTCCTCCTGAGGGAGGGGGAGCTCGCCCACATGCTGGGGCAAGATTCAATGTCTCGGCACAATGTGCCTTCACCACATTGTTTAACTTAATGAAAACCCAATCACGGGCTCATAGGATGGTAAGGGTTGGAAGGGTCCTCAGGAGATCTTCCAGTCCAAGACCTCTGCCAGAGCAGGATCATATGCAGGTCACACAGGAACACATCCAGATGGGTCTGGAAAGTCTCCAGAGAAGGAGACTCCACAAACATTGTTCCAGTGCTCTGTGACACAGTGAAGAAGTTCTTACTCATGTTGCAGTGGAACCTCCTGCACTGTATTTTCCATCCACTGCCCCTTGTCTCTCCCAAGGTGCAACTGAGCAGAGCCTGTCCCCTCCCTCTTGACCCCCAGCCCTCAGATATTGATAGACATTTATCAGATCCCTCCTCAGTTTTCTCCTCTCCAGACTAAACAGCCCCAGGGCTCTCAGCCTCTCCTCACCAGGCAGTGCTGCAGTCCCTTCAGCATCCTTGTAGTCCTCTCTTGGACTCTCTCCAGCAGATCCCTGTCCCTCTTGAACCAGGGACAATAAAACAAACAAACCAAAACCCTAAACAAACAGAAAATGACAAACAATTTACACATTGTGCCTTCAAAGACCATCATGCATGGGTGCTTATTGACATCCTTCAATGTGCATACAAAACAGTGGAACTGAATCCTGTATGTACAAAACCAGTTAGGAAATATGCAGGAAAGCCCAAAAGGTGGACCTTCCAACTACATGAGAGACATGGAGTTGCTGGATTGTGTCCAGAGAAGGGCAACAAAGCTGGTGAAAGGTCTGGAGAATGTCTTATAAGGAGTGGCTGAGGGAACTGAAATTGTTTAGTCTGGATTAAGAGGAGGCTGAGGGAGACCTTATTGCACTCTACAACTACCTGAAGGGAGGCTGGAGTGAGGCGGGGGTGAGTGTCTTCCCCCTACTATCACAGAATCACAGGAAACTTCTGGTTGGAAGAGACCTCCAAGCTCATCCAGTCCAACCCTCAACCCAGCACTCAAGGCTCAACACTAAACCATGTCCCTAGCATCAGCTCCACACACTGCTTGAACACCTCCAGGGATGGTGCCTCCAGCACTGCCCTGGGCAGAACATTCCCATGGCTGAGATTCCTCTATGGGAAGAAATATTTCCTAGCATCCAGCCTGAACCTCCCCTGCTGCAGCTTGGAACCATTTCCTCTGCTCCTATTGCTTGTCATCAAGGAGGAGGATGTTACAGAACAAGAATAAATGGCCTGAGATTGTGCCAGGTTCAGAGTGGATATTAGGGGGCAAAAATATTACTGAAAGAGTGGTCAGGCACTGGAACAGGCTGCCTAGGGTGATGGTGGAGTCACCACCCCTGGAGGTGTTCAAACCAACATGTAGACATGGTTTAAAGGCCATTAGGTTGATGGTTGGACTCAGTGATCTGAGAGGTCTTTTCCAACTGAAATAATTCTATGATTCTCAAAGAATTAACTCTCAAACTTCTATTTGAAGCTGTGGGGGGTTGAAAGGAAAGGCTCTGCTTTCCCTCCCCCACTGAGAAAGAAACCGCGGCTAGAACTCAGTCAGAGAAAGGAGACTGTATTTTACAAGGAAACAGATTATATGTAACACAACAAATACAGGTATTGTACAATATATACAGGAATATACAGCAAATAAACTCAACCAGAAACCAGACCCCACACAGAGGGGGCTTCCCCCTGTGTCCCCTTCACCCCCCTACCTCCCTTCTCCCCCAAAGAGGTAGAAAAAGAGAAAAGAGGGGTTAGCACAGCAGACAGAGGCCTATGTACAGGGAGTTAGTTAGTTCTTCTCTCTTGGCAAGAAGCCCAGAAGCAGATCCAGCCGAAAGGGACAGTGAAGAAAGGAAGACTGAGAGAAAGTTCCAGCCACGCTGGGTCCAATCTCACCTCCCACCTTACTTGGCCAATGAAATTCATTTAGAATACCAAAATATTTTATAAACATTTAGCCAGTGTGCCCCTTCCTTAAAGGCACAGCGTCAAATGGTCACAGAAGCTCATCAATATTTTTGCTCCTTGTGTCCCTCCCTAAAATACATATACAGCTGACAGTTTTCCTGTTATTAAGATACAACCTGTATTTGTGCCCCTGTGCTCAGCACTGGTTAGGCCACACCTTGAGTCCTGGGTCCAGTTCTGGGCTCCTCAGTTTAGGAAGAGTGTTGACTTGCTGGAAGGTGTCCAGAGAAGGGCAACAAAGCTGGGGAGGGGTCTGGAGCACAGCCCTGTGAGGAGAGGCTGAGGGAGCTGGGGTTGCTTAGCCTGGAGAGGAGGAGGCTCAGGGAAGACCTTCTTGCTCTCTACAACTACCTGAAGGGAAGCTGTAGCCAGGTGGGTGTTGGTCTCTTCTCCCAGGCACCCAGCACCAGAACAAGAGGCCACAGTCTCAAGCTGTGCCAGGGGAGGTTTAGGCTTGGTCTCAGGAAGAAATTCTTCCCAGCAAGAGAGATTTGCCATTGGAATGTGCTGCCCAGGGAGGTGGTGGAGTCACCATCCCTGGAGGTGTTTAGGAAGAGCCTGGATGAGACACTTGGTGCCATGGTTTAATTGGTTAGATGGTGTTGGGTGAGAGGTTGGGCTTGATGATCTCGAAGGTCTTTTCCAGCCTGGCTAATTCTATTCTATTCTATAAATCATGTTAATTCATTGGCATTTAATTATTTTTTATATAAAATAATGATCTGTTGTGTACCACTGAGTAGTAGTAAAGTAATGGAATTTATGAAAGATTGGAGCTGAATGAAGGCTTTATGATAGGCTAAAGATGTGCCTATGCATTTGAACATAAATTGCAAGCAATGTGCAAAGAGCTCCTCAGGATTTAGAGACAGAGTCTTGTGTATTGCATCTGACTGTGACTTGTGTCATTTTGTTTAACCAGTGGCATAGTTGTTTCCATGCTTTAATGCAGAGAACAGGGCCCCTCAGTTCAGGAAGAATCTCAGGGAACTGCTTGAGAGAGTCCAGCACAGAGCCACAAAGATGATGAAGGCAGTGGAACATCTTCCTTATGAGGAGAGCCTGAGGGAGCTTAGGGCTCTGTAGCTTGGAGAGGAGGAGCCTGAGGCTCCTCCTCTTTCATGTTGATAAAGCTGTGCAGGGTGAGTGCCCAGAGGCTGGAGCCAGGCTCTGCTTGGTGCTGCCCAATGCCAGCACAAGGGGCAGTGGTGGAAGCTGAGGCAGAGGAAGTTCCATGGAAACAGGGGGAAATATTTTTTTCCCTGTGAGGGCGACAGAGCCCTGGAAGAGACTGCCCAGGGGGGTTGTGGAGTCTCCTTCTCTGAAGACATTCAAGACCTGCCTGCATGTGTTCCAGTGGGTTCTGCTCTAGGTGATGCTGCTCTGGCAGGGGGGTTGGACTGAATGAGCTTTCGAGGCCACTTCCAACCCCTAACATCCTGTGATTCAAACACAGTGCTGTGCTGTTTCAAATGTAAGGGTTTTACATAGGTGTATCCTCTTCCAGTCATCAACCAATGGATCAAAACAGATATTTTTTTGTGGTTCATAGAATTACTCATTCTCTCTGCAATCATTTCTCTTTGGATCTGTTTGTAAATGGCATTTATTTATTTGTTTGTCTATTTTCCTATTGTCTGAGTCTTCAGAAATTAAGGCTTAAAATCTAACTCTGCAGATGTAGCCTGAGGTGGATGCTTTCTAGAAGCATTATTTAGAAGAGGACCTTTTTATTTGATGGGGTTTTTTTCCTTCTCTCTTCTAGATAGACCTTTGTCTGTCCTCATTACACAGTGAGTGAAGCTTGCTAGCTCTGAGTAATGTCAGGGTTTGCTGCTCTACCAAATGTCTTCAGTGTCTTATAAGATGCAAAGAATTCCTGGGCAGGTTCTAGATTGTTCTGCACTAATTTGACAATGTTTTATTTTTCAGCAAGTGACCTTCTGAGGTACACTTCATCTTTTAACCTGAGAACAACAAGTTTCAGGGCTCTAGCTGCAATAACTCGGTGAAACAAACCCCGTGTTCTGTTCCTAAAGAGAAACACTCTTTTTAATAAGAAGAAAAATACATTTTTCTTCATGATTTCATTTTAGACACTTGAAAATGATTGCCACTTTTTGAAGTTACCATGTATGTGCTGTCAGAAAAGTAAACAGATTATTTTAGGGTTCTGACTCAAAACTCCAATAACCAAGAACCAACTAAGCCAAACCCACAGTCCCCCTCTCTCCTGGAGAAACAAACAACAAACAAAGGCTAAAAATCAAGATTAAAGAGGCCCCATCATCACTATTTCTCCTTGCCTGGAGACCATTTCCCACTATTTTCCTTGCCTGGAGACTGTAATTCTACCAGGAAAGGTAATTTTCTTCTTTTGTGTGTGGGGTTCTGTTACTGTTACAGGTTAAAGGAGGAACTGTAGCCTAGTCCCTGAATGCAAAGACGGAAAGTAAAATAAATGACCATTGGATGTAAAAGGAAAACCATGCTAAGGTCTATAGAATTCATTGGGTTGCTAATGGGATATAGAGCAGAGGCAGAAACAGTCCTTTTTTTCTTCTTCTTCTTTTGCTTCTGCTTGCATCTTCTCTCTCTGTCCTGTGGCCTTGCCAGGGGATCTCTGTTTTGACTCCTGTGTGAGGTAACAGGAAGGAGGGATGGAGGTGAACAATCTGAGGAGTTTCTGTGTTGTTTATAAATGGCAAATATCTCTCTATTGTCCATCTATTGTGTATTTTGTACATATTCACTGCATTTTGTATTTCTAGGTTGTAGTTTGCTTGTAAACAGAGCTTCATTTTCTTCCATCCCAAACTGAGCTAAGTCTGGTAATTTTATTTTGGGGGTAGTTCTCCAAATCATCTGGGGGGTAATTTCAAGCCCACCACAGGTTCAAAAAGAGATTGTCACCTCAGGCAGCTTGTTACAGGTTCTGCCAGCATAACAGCATTCATTTGGAGTGTGACATCATATGGGTAAAAGCAGCAGAAGGAGCCTCTCAAGTAGAGCAGGACAGTAATCATCCCCCTGTATATTCCTGTGGGTGGCAGGGAATGAACTGCACAATAGCCATGCCCCCAGCACCCACTGGCTGCAAAAGGAGAAATTTAGTGTAATAGCTTTGTTGATGGGCATTTGTCTCAGTCCAGAGAGGGAGAGAGATTTGGTTCTTCTTAGAACATTCCCATGTTGTGGAATTCAATGCACAAACAAGGCCAAATATCAAAAGCCAGGCTATTTATTGACAGAATAAAGTGGACAAAACAGAATAAGGGAGAGAGAGAGAGGGAGAGAAAATAGAGAAAGAGAGAGAGTGCTAGAAAGGAATTATATTACCACACCCCAGCTCCCCCCACCCCACAAAGAGGATTTTGCTGGAGAAGGTCTGAGGAATGATGCCTGTGCTTTGGCTTGGAGGAAAGGTCATCTTTGTTGGCTTGTGCTGTCCTCCCTGGAGGAGGGGAGGGAGAGATCCTAAAGTCCAAGTCCAAGTCCTTCGCTGAACAGCCTCCAGCATGTGGTGTCTTCAGTAAAGATGTTTTTGTCTCTTTGTGAGTTCTTTTCTTCTTACAGCAGGAAAACCCTAGGACATGGAGGGTGGGTTCCCAGTCTGCTGCTTCCAGGCTGTATGGTGATGTCTTTTCCTCTCTCTGCCTGTTTCTCTCTGTCTGAGCTGCTAGGGCTCAGCTCCCCCTGGCCCACCCCCTAGTCAGATTAATGCATCTGCCAGGTGTGCAATCAGCAGGCAGAGCTGACCCAGCAGGCAGGTCCTTCACAACAATCTTATCCTTTCTTGAACATTCCAGAAGGTCTTTTCAACATCTCCTTCCTGGGCAGCTGTTGTCTGGGTGAGGAGCAAAAGTGATTTTATCTTTGTTGATTCACATCAAGAGAGAGACAAGATTTAGTCTCTTACAACATTCAAAACTGTCATTTTACAGTTGAATCAGCAGCTGTACTGTATGGGAAAGCAAGCTATAGAGCCTGTGGACCACTAAAGGCTAAGGATATTCCTAATCAAGGCAAGTGTGGACATGGGTATTCCAAAGACTGCCTTGTACATGATGGTTTAACTTGGAAGTTCACTTTAACATAGTGGATTTAGCATGTAAACCTTAGGATGGTGCAGAGAAACATCTGTGTATGTGGACAAGCCCTTGGCTTTTATTCTGGCCAGGAGATGCTTTTCTCTGCCTAGCTGGATTCAGCTGTCAGCCTCTCTCCCCAGACCTCACATCGTCTCTGCTGCTTGGTCTTGATGCTTACAGGACTGATTTGACTGAACCCCCTCATTGTTTAGCTGAGAAGAGGGTTCATTCACTCTGCAACAGCTGTAGTAAGTGTGGGCTTGATTACTATGCAAGTAACAACTTTTGCAGGGTAAATAGTCAGACACTGGCCTGTGTAAATAGGCAGTCTGTAAATTGGAAATTCCTGGTGGTAGAATTTATCTTTGTTCTGATTCTTTGAAATTCTTATCTTTAACTAAGAACATTCTGGATTAGTGGTTTTTTAAGCAGCATTGCTTTTTCCTCTTAGATCCCTTCTTTCTCTCCAGCTTCTGGAGCTTGCAGAGGTGAGATCTATAGCTTTATATACTCAAGAAAATGGAAACTAAGATTTACTAAGATGTAAATACATTGTGCTGGCTATGGAGATGAAAAGCCACTTTCTCTGTAACCCTTAGGTTTTAGTTTTCCCTGTAAGGCATGTGTCAAGGGCTAGGACTGAGCTGACAGGCACTCTATTAACCCCTCAGCCTTCCCAAAAGGAAAGAGGAAAGGGAATAAGGCAGAGCGCCTGGAGAAGATGAAGCTCAGGGGAGACCTTACTGCTCTCTATAACTCCCTGAAGGGAGGTTGTAGCCAGGTGGGGGTTGGTCTCTTCTCCCAGGCAACCAGCACCAGAACAAGAGGACACAGTCTCAAGCTGCACCAGGGGAAGTCTAGGCTGGAGGTGAGGAGAAAGATCTTCCCAGAAAGAGTAATTGGCCATTGGAATGTGCTGCCCGAGGAGGTGGTGGAGTCACCATCACTGGAGGTGTTCAAGAAAGGCTTGGATGTGGCACTTGGAGCCATGGTTTAGTTGTAGTTGTCAGGAGGTGTTAGGTATTAGCTAATAGGTTGGACTTGATGATCTCGGAGGTCTTTTCCAACCTGGCTGATTATCATAGCATCAGTCAGGGTTGGAAGGGACCACAAGGATCATCTCGTTCCAACCCCTCTGCCATGGGCAGGGACACCCCACACTAGATCAGGCTGGCCAGAGCCTCGCCCAGCCTGGGCTTAAACACCTCCAGGGATGGGGCCTCAACCACCTCCCTGGACAACCCATTCCAGGGCTTCACCACTCTCATGGGGAAGAAATTCCTCCTCACCTCCAACCTGAATCTCCCCATCTCCAGCTTCATTCCCTTCCCCCAAGTCCTATCACTACCTGACATCCTGAGAAGTCCCTCCCCAGCCTTCTTGTAGCCCCCTTCAGATACCTGGAAGGCCACAATTAGGTCACCTCAGAGCCTTCTCTTCTCCAGACTGAACAGCCCCAACTCCTTCAGTCTGTCCTCATAGCAAAGCAGCTCCAGCCCTCTGCTCATCCTCCTGGCCCTTCTCTGGGCACCTTCCAGCACCTCCAGATTCCTCTTGTAATAGGGGCTCCAGAACTGGAGGCAGTACTCCAGGTGGGGTCTAGTAATTGGTAAAGAAAACCAAAGCTACATTAATGAAAACAAAAACAATACAATGAAATATCTCTCTACATACACTACAGATATGTTATATGTATCTATATTATATATAGATAAATGTAATATGTTATTTTATATATAAATATATATAAACCCAGTATTGAACCCTACCTTTTGATGGCAATTAATCTCCTTCACCACTGATGCTGTGGCAGAAGTCCCAGTATGAGCTCAACAACAGGCACTTGATGCAGGAACTCATGTCTGGGGACAGAAAGCAGAAAGGACAGAGTCCTCCTCAGATGCTAGTTACTGAATAAAGGGAGAAGCAGACTGACCCTTGTGATCCCTCAGGTTTATACTGAGTATGACAGATATGGATTGGATACCTCCTTATTCAGTTTAGGATGACCTGTTCTGTCCACTACTCCCCACAGGGTCAACCATGCACTTCGTATCCCCTGCGTGGTACACAAGATTTATTGGTGAACTTGGTCTGCAGATCACCCCTTGGCACTAACTAGATCAAAGTGTTACCACTGCTAGAAGGAGGCCCTGTCTGGGAAAACATGCTGTTAACCTGAGAAAGTGCAGCTGGAAGAGACTGAGCTGAAAAGTAAAATCACTGAACAGAATTAGTTCTGTTCTAAGTCAAGACAGAACAACACGGAAAGGCAGGAAGTCTTGGGAGCAGGTGTCACAGCGTAGAATCATAGAATGAACTAGGTTGGAAAAGACCTCCGAGATCATCAAGTCCAACCTATTAGCTAATACCTAACACCTCCTGACAACTAAACCATGGCTCCAAGTGCCTCATCCAATCCTTTCTTGAACACCTCCAGGGATGGTGACTCCACCACCTCCCTGGGCAGCATATCCCAATGGCCAATCTCTCTGTCTGGGAAGAACCTTTCCCTAACATCCAGCCTAAACCTCCCCTGGCACAGCTTGAGACTGTGGCCTCTTGTTCTGGTGCTGGGTGCCTGGGAGAAGAGACCAACCCCCACCTGGCTACAGCCTCCCATCAGGGAGTTGTAGACAGCAAGAAGGTCTCCTCTGAGCTTCCTCTTGTGCAGGCTAAGCAACCCCAGCTCCCTCAGCCTCTCCTCACAGGGCTGTGCTCCAAACCCCTCCCCAGCTTTGTTGCCCTTCTCTGGACACATTCAAGTGTCTCAATGTCCTTCTTAAATTGAGGAGTGTGGCAGTTTTAGGCTATGCCCTGAACTGGTCACAGGACTCCAGGTGTGGCCTAACCAGTGCTGAGCACAGGGCAGAATGACTTCCCTGCTCCTGCTGCCCACACTATTCCTGATGCAGGCCAGGATGCCCTTGGCCATTCTTAGCCACCTGGGCACACTGCTGGCTCATGTTCATTTTGTACATATTCATTGCATTCCATTGTAGATTGTAGTTTTCCTTGTAAATAGAGCTTTATTTGCTTCCACTGAACTGGTCTGGCAATCTCTTGTTGAGGAGTAGTTTCAGCCCACCACAGTGCTTTTTGCAAGATACAATTCCTTCACTAACCCAGGCTGATGTGGGACAGCCCTAAAATGAGATTATCTTGGATGGCGAGCAGCTGCTCTACGACTTTCATGAATAAAACAAACCTTTGTAAATGAAATGTTGAAAGCAGACAGGGAAAACAGAATGAAGCATAGAAATGAAGCACTGAATGGCCCTTGCCATGCAGTGGGCAAGTGAAAAAAGGAGGAGGAAAGTGAATGTTTAAGAAGCAAAAGTAATTTAAAAATACTGCATGTTATTGACCCTTCACCCTGTGGTTTATTTCTAATGATTACAGTGAACAGACTGAAAAGTAACATTTATTCTGTGAAATGATAGTACTCCCAGTGGCAAGTGTCCTGGGGTTTATTATATTTGATTATTACTCCTCTGTTGAAACTAATAGGTCATTTTAAACTGAAGTGTTTGGAAAAAAAAACAATCCACATTTTCTTCACTCAGAGACAGAGTTCATTGTTTTACCAGGCTTAAGCTTCATGTCAGATCATCCAGCTAAGCACAGACCATTTAGATATGCAGTTGGTTTAGTGTTGCAGGGCAGTCACAAGTGATGTTCCCCAGGTCTCAGGAGTAGGACCAGCCCTGACCAATTTCTTATCAATGACTTGGATGAGGGGATCAAGGGCACCCTAAGTGAGTTTGCAGATGACAGGAAATTAGGAGGGAGTGATGATCTGCTGGAGGGTAGGGAGGCTCTACATAGGGACCTGTGTGGCCGTTTGACGCTGTGCCTTTAAGAAAGGGGCACACTGGCTAAATGTTTGTAAAATATTTTGGTATTCTAAACTAATTTCATTGGCCAAGGATTGTGGGAGGTCAGATTGGACCCGGGGGAGCTGGGAACTTTCTCTCAGTCTTCCTTCCTTCACTGTCCCTCTCGGCTGGATCTGCTTCTGGGCTTCTTGCCAAAAGATAAGGACTAACTCCCTGTGCATAGGCCTCCGCTTGCTGTACTAACTCCCTTTTCGTCTCTTCTTCTACCTCTTTTGGGGGAGAAGGGAGGTAGGGGGGTGAAGGGGGCACAGGGGGAAGCCCCCTCTGTGGGGGGTCTGGTTTCTGGTTGAGTTCATTTGCTGTATATTCCTGTATATATTGTAAAATACCTGTATTTGTTGTGTTACACAGAATCTGTTTCCTTGTAAAATATAATCTCATTTCTCCGACTGGGTTTAGCCGTGGTCTCTTTCTCAGTGGGGGAGGGAAAGCAGAGCCTTTCCTTTCGAACCACCACCACACTCTCTTTTTATTGGCGCCCAACGTGGGGCCCGAAAATGTAATGGGTTGGGGCAGATCCCCTCCCCACCACAGGCAGAAATAACGACTCAGACAAACGGATTGCAAAAGTGATGAAAGTTTAAATAGAAAGCAGTGAATGTTACAGAAAAACCCAAAGCACAGTGACAAAGAAAGATCCCATCCCCACCTGAGGGTGCATGCAAAACCCCCAGGGCTCCTTCTTCCCCCTCCCTCTGCTGGGCTAGTCTCAGCTGGCCAGGCCTGAGACTGCCCATCCCCCTGTGGCCTTGGGCCCAATCAGGCCCATGGCCGGGAGATCTCTCCCCCAGTTACCAAGTCTCGGAGAGGGAAGGAAAGAGGAAGTGCCAGACTCCGCACTGGATCTTATAGTGGTGCAAAGAATTATGGTAGGAAATACACAATTTCCTGTGTCCATCCCTCTGGGCTGGACTTCTGGACACAGGAAGTGAATGCACCAGGGGGGCACCCAGCTCAAACTACAACAACCTGATAGCTTTGAGCGCTGTGCTCAGGAACTGCAGCATAGGAAGGACATCGAGGAGCTGGAGCTGGGACAGAGAAGGGAACTGAGCTGGGGAGGGGCTGGAGAACAAGGCTGTGAGGAGAGGCTGAGGGAGCTGGGGCTGGTTAGTCTGCAAACAAGGAGGCTGAGGGGAGACCTCATTGCTCTCTGTAGCTACCTGGCAGGAGGTTGTTGAGAGGTAGGCTCTGGTCTCTCACCAGTAACTCATGACAGAACAAGAGGGAATGGCCTCAAGCTGTGCCAGGGGAGGTTTAGGCTGCACATCAGGAAAAAAAAATTCATGGAAAGGGTTGTGAGGCACTGGAGAAGCTGCCCAGGGAGATGGTTGAGTTGCCATCTTTGGAGGTGTTTAAGAGCCATCTAGATCTGGTGCTTGGGGACATGGTGCAGTGACAGACTTGGTGGAGTGGGCAAAAGGGCTGCACTTGATGCCCTTGAGGTCCTTTTTGGCCTGGATCAGTGGTCTTGATGGTTGGACTTGATGATCTCAGAGGTCTTTTCCAGCCCAAACAATTCTATGGTTCTATGATTTGCAGGCATGAGGTGAATACAGCTGAAAACAGGAGATAAAAATCCAATGCACCTGAAGCCTTTGGCAAACATTCTGTAGTTTCCAGTGGGGGCAGATAGCAGTGTTTTTTGCACAAGTGTGTACAGGTAACATACATAGCAGGGAGTGGTGGAAGACTCCAGAGAGATGTAGTGTCCATATAATTAGCTCTGGAGAGGATAGTATCGTCCAATGAATCCCTTAACTGCCTGTGTGAGGTGGTACCTTGCCTCTATTTGCAGCATAGCTGAATTTATTGCTTAGCTGTCCTACTACTGTTTACCACAGCTGCTGTTTGCCTCTTAAAAATCTCATAAATGTGAGCTCCTGATCTTCTGCCATTTAAAACCTGCTGGCTTGCCTTTTACATATGTGCCATAGGCAGCCATTTCCAGGTATTCAGGGGGAAAAAAGCATCCAATTTGGAGTTTAGCCAAGGTGGATTTTTTCACTTTGCCACACAGAATGCTACGTGACTTTGGATGTGGTTCTGAATCACACTTTATTACTGCTGCCCTGCACAAAAAGTAAGAGTGCTGCCTGCACACATGCATAGTGCATAAAAGCTAATTAGTAACGTTATTGTGTGTACTTTCATCTCTTTTCAGCAAAAGCATAGAAGATTTCACCTCATCATGAGGAGAAACTCCTTTACAGTGAGGGTGCCAGAGCCCTGGAGCAGGCTGCCCAGAGAGGTTGTGGAGTGTCCTTCTCTGGAGCCTTTCCATCCCTGCCTGGATGCATTCCTATGGAGACTCCCCTGGGTGATGCTGCTCTGGCAGGGGGGTTGGACTGGATGATCTCCGGAGGTCCCTTCCAACCTCTAATGTACTGTGGCACTGTGATAACCATCTACCATTTAAAACCCACCTTGGATATTTTTAAACAAACCCACCTTGGAGTTTTTTAAACAAACTCTCCTGCCTGAAATGTTTCTTCTTGTCAGGGCAACATTAGCGACTGCATGAGAAAGCATTTAGCAGCTGAATTATCAGTGAGGAGCTGATCCAGTGATGGACTGGAAAAGCATCCACAGGTCTCATGGGAAGTCTGTTGGATTTCCTGTTAGGCTGAGGGGTGACTTAATGGTTTCTCACATTTCCATGTGCATCATGATTTTCTGGGCACTGCTGAATGTGCTTGTAGCTGGTAGCTAGCTGAGGTTAATAATAATAATGGGAAATAAAAGATTACTTCTCCATCACACAGATATGAAAGATTAGGTCATAGAATCATAGAATCACAGAATCAACCAGGTTGGAAAAGACCTCAGAGATCATCAAGTCCAACCTATTACCATTCTTCCAAGTGCCACATCCAATTCTTTTTTTTGATACCTCCAGGGAAATCATTCAGAAATTTTCAGCATTTTCTTTGTGAAATTTTATTCATCATCTCTGGGAACTTTTGAACGATCCTATTCCAATAAAGTGCAAGTCTGAAGCCTTTCAAAGCAAGAGTTATTCCAGCAGCTCTCTTTTATATTGCACTAATGAAGGGGAAGGATCAGCAGCAGCCTCATGATCATGGCTACAGCTGTTTTTATCTCCCTTTCCTATGATTCTATCATAAATGTATATGGTGATTAAACTGGAACTGATGTGGAAGAGACGATCAGGTCTTGCACTGTCTGTGACTATTTGTTCCTCTGCTTCTAAGGAAGCAGAATGCTCTCATCTTTAAGGTCACCACCAGGTTCCTCTCATTTAAAGAGCATTTGAGCTTTTTAGGCCTGCACTCTCCTGTTGAGCACACTTGCCATTTTGGAGTTCTAAATCAAAGCCTGTTGTGGAATAAATCCCATTTGGCATGCTCCTCTGTAATTTGTTGTTGCTAATGACAACATAATGAAATAGATCTGCTTTTTTTCTTTCCTTTCTTTTATCTTTTCCTGTCTTTCTCCAGCATTAAACACAGAACTGAGCAAGAAGCTCATAGAATTGTCAGGGTTGGAAGAAACCTCAAGGGTCAGCCAGTTCCAACCCCCCTGCCATGGCCAGGGACACCTCACACTACAGCAGGTTGCTCACAGCCACATCCAGCCTGGCTGCAAAAACCTCCAGGGATGAGGCTGCCACCACCTCCCTGGGCAACCTGTGCCAGTCTCTCACCACCCTCATGGGGAACAACTTCTTTCTAACATCCAATCTCAAACTACTCACTTCTATTTTAGTTCCATCCCCCTCAGTCCTATCCCTCCCTGACACCCTCAAAAGTCCCTCCCCAGCTTTCTTGTAGCCCCTTTCAGATGCTGGAAGGCCACAATTAGGTATCCTCAGAGTCTTCTCCTCTCCAGACTCAACAGCCCCAACTCTCTCAGTCTGTCCTCATAGCAGAGCATCTCCAGCCCTCTGCTCATCCTCATGGCCCTTCTCTGGACACCTTCCAGCACCTTCAGATCCTTCCTGTACTAGGGGCTCCAGAACTGGACACAGTGCTCCAGGTGGGGTCTCACCAGAGTGTAATAGAGGGGGAGAGGCTTAAAGGATATTAACTTCTTAGGATCTTCCAAATGTCTAGTAGAGGGATGTTCAAAATTGCAAACAAGTTTAAACTTTCATTCTTTAAATATAGCAGAAGAGTCTTTTTAACTTTTTTATATCTTCTTTTTGACCTGCAAGAAAGGAAGCAAGAGCCTTGGAGGATTCTGGATTTACTTTTCAGTAAAAATCTGGTAAAGTCCTTGGATTTATCATTTAGTCCAATTCCTTGGCTTTTTGAGCCTTTTTTTTTTTTTTTTTTTTAATAGAGGCTATCCAGATGATCTCAAAGCACTTGGAAGAGAAAACAGAGAGGGGATTTAATAAATGTTCATTAATATCTGAGGGCTGGGGGTCAGGAAGGAAAGGACAGGGACAGCCTCTACTCAGTTGCTCCCTGTGATAGGACAGGGGGCAATGGATATAAACTCCAGTACAGGAGGTTCCACCTCAACCTGAGGAGGAACTTCTTCACTGATAGGGTCCCAGAGCACTGGAACAGGCTGCCCAGAGCAGTTGTGGAGTCTCCTCTGGAGACTTTCCAGCCCTATCTGGATGTGTTCCTGTGTGACCTGTGCTGGATTCTCTGGTCCTGCTCTGGCAGAGGGTTTGGACTGGAACATCTCCAGAGGTCCCTTCCAACCCCTAACATCCTCTGAGTCTGTGATCCAGATGATAGCTGAATGATGTGAGAGTTCCTGTCGTTTTCCTATGTTTTGGCATAGATTTTATGTGCACTTGCTTACCACAGGGTGCAAGTTCAAACATAAACCAGGGGGAAAAAAAACACCAAAACTAAAGAGGAAAGGAAATCTCACTGCTGAAACAAGTCTGCTTCAAAAGGGTTTGTGTCCTATGCATCATTGCTGTGTCTGTAACCAAAAGCAGCCCTTCCTGTTCCTGTGCTTCCAGGAAAGTGTCAGAAGGAAAGGGATATTCAGGTTCATAATGGCAATGCTGGGGCTCTTGGGGGAAATGCAGTGCTTGCTGCAGCTAAGGTGGTTGATTTTAGGATCTAAAATAAAGAAGAAGCATCATGGGAAATCTATCCCAGCACAGGGGGTCGAGATCTAGAAGAGGAGCTGGCAGCTGTCTGCAGCTCCTTTGCACTAGTACACAGGAGGCTGGAGCTCAGCTGGCACATTTGTGTTGGCTATGTGTGGGTTTTGGCTTTGTAATTAAGATAGCTAATTGCAGCTGAGGAGAAGCAGAATACAGGCATGCTCATCTTGCAATCAGTCATGCCTCATATGCTTGTAAAAAGGGAGACAAAAGCCAGCATGATGTTACAAGTCTGGTGGTAGCAGTATCTCCTGTGGATCCTACTGTGGCTGTCAGTGCTTCTACAGCCTTGGTACTGGTATAAGAAGACTCCTACTGAAGTTTGTGTCCAAAGCTGACATGAACTGGAGCATTTGTGTGGTTTACAACACATAAATGTGTTGGGGGGAGTGTGGATCTGCTGGAAGGTATGAAGGCACCCCAGATTGACTTGGACAAGAAAACTGGGGAGGGACATTTTAGGGTGTCAGGGAGTGATAGGACTGGGGGGAATGGAGCAAAGGTAGACATGAGCAGAATAAGATTTGATGTTTGGAAGAAGTTGTTCCCCATGAGGGTGGTGAGAGACTGGCACAGGTTGCCCAGGGAGGTGGTGGCAGCCTCACCCCTGGAGGTTTTTGCAGCCAGGCTGGATGTGGCTGTGAGCAACCTGCTGTAGTGTGAGGTGTCCCTGGCCATGGCAGGGGGGTTGGAACTGGCTGACCCTTGAGGTTTCTTCCAACCCTGACAATTCTGTGATTCTGTGACAGTCTGGGCCCATGAGCTGAGGCCAGCAGGATGAGGTTTAACAAGGCCAAGTGCAGGCTCCTATGCTTTGACCACAATAATGCAAGCTACAGACTGGGAGATGAGTGGCTGGAGAGCAGTCTGGCAGAGAGGGACCTGGCAGTGCTGGGTGACAGCAGCTGAACATGAGCCAGCAGTGTGCCCAGGGGGCAAGGAAGGCCAAGGGTATCCTGGTGTAGCCAGCGGGTCTGGGGATGGAATCCTGCCCCTGTGCTCAGCACTGGTGAGGCATCACCTCCAGCGCTGTGTGCAGCTCTGAGACCTGACTGCAAGAGAGAGCTTGAGGTGCTGGAGCAGGTCCAGAGGAGAGCAACCAGACTGGGGAAGGGACTGGAGGGAAAGGCTGATGAGGAGAGGCTGAGGGAGCTGGGGGTGTTCAGCCTGGAGGAGAGGAGACTCAGGGGGGACCTTATCACTCTCTACAACTACCTGAAGGGAAGCTGTAGTCAGTGGGGGTCAGGCTCTGCTCCCAGGCAACTTGTGACAAGAGGAGAGGGCATGGCCTGAAGCTGTGCCAGGGGAGGTTCAGGTTGGATCTTAGGAAGCACTTCCTGATGAAAGGGGAATTAGAGACTGGGATGGACTGCCCAGGGAGGCGGTGGAGTCACCATCCCTGGTGGTGTTTAAGGAAAGTTTGGAACTGCTAAATGAGCTTTTAAATCTTTTCTTCTGTTCTTAATTCTCTCTCTCTTCCAGTCTGTGACTTGAAATGCAGATTCATGTCTCTATGTACAGCTCTTTAAATTCATTAACACTTTGTGATCTGTTACAAATAGTTCTGAAAACTTTAGTTAACCTGCTAGTGTGCTTGAGAGGAAAGAAAATCTTCAGTGATTAGGTACTGAGTAGAAGTTTTATTTGTACTTTATTCTAATCCCATAATATTTGCTGTTGTGTAGACAACTGTTTGATTTTGCTTCCCTATAAACTTCTTTATTTTACTCTACATGGCTTTTAAAGACTCAGTCATTGGCATTCTCTTTTTTGGGATCTTGCTAGGCATGCTTTTTTCTGGGCTAAAACCAGTAAAGAGGAGCTGTCCTCCCATGATCTTTAAAGATGTAATCATTCTTTTCTTCTCCTATTCATGTGGGCTGCTCTTTGTCCTGCTTGCTTAAATTGCTATCCTAGTTAATTATATTCTCCTGGTTTTATACCAGGCATTTTAATTGGGTCTGATAGCCTTGGTTACTGCTTATTCTTCCTCCCTGTTTTTATAACTTCTCCATAAATACCTCTATTAATTTGCCTCTTGAGAGGAAAAAAAAATGTCTTCCTATAGAGAGCAAATTGCTTCAATCAGCCAAACAGAATAAATAAATTAAAAGACAGAAAACACATTAAGGAAAACAAAACTATTACACACACCTTGGTGGAGACAGTCTGTGGATTAAAGTAGACAGTTTCCACAGAACTAAGATTCATGTAGGTGTTACAAAAATCCCACTCTCTGCTAATATGCAATTGACTGCCACAGGATGAGTGTCTTTTGGAAATAAGGTGACAGCTAGAGAGGATTAACATAAAGTGGAGATAAGGTCTGACAAAACTGTTTCCAATCCAATTCTTCCTCTGAAGTCAGGTTGCCTGATTGGCAGAGCTGTTCTGCCTCCTTCCTTCCAGACAGCAAACAGAGGTACAACCAAGGCCTTAGCTTACCTAGGGTTCCCTGACACATAACTGATTTCTTAGCTACCGTGAAAACTCAGAGTTGAATGTTGCTGTCTCTGAAACACTTTTAATTAACTCAGAATCACAGAATGTTGAAAGAGACCTCAAAACTCATCCAGTCCAACCCTCAGCCCAGCTCTCAAGGTTCAACACTAAACTGTGTCCCTAAGCACCAGCTCCACACACTGCTTGAACACCTCCAGGGATGGTGACTCCAGCACTGCCCTGGGCAGAACATTCCAATGGCTGAGAGCCCTCTCTGGGAAGAAATATTTCCTAGCATCCAGCCTGAACCTCCCCTGCTGCATCTTGGAAACATTTCCTCTGCTCCTGTCCCTTGCCACCAAGGAGCAGAGGCTGCCCCCTCCTTGCTCCAACCTCCTTTCAGGGAGCTGTAGAGAGCAGTGAGGTCTCCCCTCAGCCTCCTCTTCTCCAGCCTGAACACCCCCAGCTCCCTCAGCCCCTCCTCATAGCCCAGGTGCTCCAGGCCCTTCTCCAGCCTCAATGCCCTTCTCTGGACATGCTCCAGCCTCTCAATGTCCCTCTGGTCATGAGGGGCCCAGAGCTGACCACACTTGAGGTGGCCTCAGCAGTACTGAGCTCAGGGGGATGATGACCTCCTGTCCCTGCTGTCCACCCTGTTTATGATCCAAGCCAGGATGCCTTTGTCTGAGCAATGCTGACTCATATTTAATCGACTGCAAACCAACACCTACAGGTTCCTCTCCAAGTTGCAGCTTTCCAACCACATATCCCCAAGTCTGTAGCTCACCACGGGGTTGTTGTGGCCTAGGTGCAGGGCCACAAATCACTTTGTCCATCTGTTAGACTGAAATGGGGAGAACTCTTTAACATCTTTATTGATGATCTGGATGAGGGCATTGAGTCCTTCAGCAGTAAATTTGAAGATGACACCAAGCTGGGGGCAGAAGTTGATCTGCTGGAGGGTAGAGAGGCTCTGCAGAGGGACCTGGACAGGCTGGACAGATGGGCAGAGTCCAAGGGCAGGAGATTGAACACATCCAAGTGCCAGGTTCTGCACATTGGCCACAGCAACCCCATGCTGGGGTCAGAGTGGCTGGAGAGCAGCCAGGCTGAGAGGGACCTGGGGGTGCTGGTCGATGGTAGGCTGAACATGAGCCTGCAGTGTGCCCAGGCAGCAAAGAGGGCCAATGGCATCCTGGCCTGCATCAGGAACAGTGTGGCCAGCAGGAGCAGGGAGGTCATTCTGCCCCTGTACACTGCACTGGTTAGGCCGCACCTCGAGTCCTGTGTCCAGTTCTGGGCCCCTCAGTTTAGGAAGGAGGTTGACTTGCTGGAAGGTGTCCAGAGAAGGGCAATTAAGTTGGTGAGGGGTTTGGAACACAGCCCTATGAGGAGAGACTGAGGGAGCTGGGGTTGCGTAGCCTGGAGAAGAGGAGGCTCAGGGGAGACCTTATTGCTGTCTACAACTACCTTAAGGGAGGTTGTAGCCAGGTGGAGGTTGGTCTCTTCTCCCAGGCAAGCAGCACCAGAACAAGAGGACACAGTCTCAGGCTGCACCAGGGGAGGTTTAGGCTGGATGTTAGGAAGAAGTTCTATACAGAGAGAGTGATTGCCCACTGGAATGGGCTGCCCAGGGAGGTGGTGGAGTCCCTGTGCCTGGAGATGTTCAAAAAAGGCTTGGATGTGGCACTTGGAGCCATGGTTTAGTTGTCAGGAGGTGTAAGGTATTAGGTCATAGGTTGGGCTTGATGATCTCTGATGCCTTTTCCAACCTGGTTGATTCTGTGATTCTATGGAAGGCTTCCTTGTTCTAGCTGTGCTTGCAAGTGACCAATCTGTCAGTGTTATTGCAGCTGTCAATAAACCCAAAATCTGCAATGAAAAAAAAACCCAAAGATCTAGCCCTCTAATTAGTGCTCATGGAAATGCTAATTACACAAGTACTACATTGTGTGTGTTTGGCTAACCTGCTTCTTGGGATATGGGTAACACAAAGCCTTCTGAGACCATATTCCCTGGTACAATCTGTCAGAAAATTTGTCCTCTGAATGAAAAAAGCCATAGCAATGTGGAAAAGTAGCTGGCACATCATGTGGTATTAGCTCTTCAGGATCCTTTAGGACAAAAGTTGCCACCAAGTTGCTGAGTATGCCTCTTTGGGATTTAGACTGCATCATAGAATCATAGAATGATCCAGGCTACAAGGGACCTCCAAAGCTCATCCAGTCCAACCTCCCTGCAGTCAGCAGGGACATCCCCAACTAGATCAGGTGGCCCAGGGCCTCATTGAGCCTCACCTTGAATATCTTCAGGTAAGGAGCCTCAACCACCTCACTGGGCAACCTCTTCCAGTGTTCCACCACCCTCACAGTGAAGAATTTGTTCCTAACATCCAACCTAAATCTGCTCTTCTCCAGGTTCCTCCTGGTATGTTCAGTGGTGAGCCATCAGTTAGCTCTGGCACTAGCTGTGGTATACGATCATCAATCAACCTGAATGTTCACAGAATCACAGGATATTTGGAATTGGAAAGGACCTTGGGAGATCATTGATTCCGACCCCCCTGCCAGAGCAGGACCATAGAATCCAGCACAGGTCACACAGGAACACATCCAGATGGGGCTGGAAAGGCTCCAGAGAAGGAGACTCCACAACTCCCCTGGCAGCCTGCTCCAGTGCTCTGGGACCCTAACGGTAAAGAAGTTCCTCCTCATGTTGAGGTGGAACCTCCTGTGCTGTAGTTTATATCCATTGCCCTTTGGGGGGTTGAACTAAATGATGCTTAAAAGTCCCTTCCAACCCAAACAATTTGACAATTCTGTAGTTTTCTGGAACAGTCTGAAAAGTGATAGCATGCTCCAGACTGCCAGGGTTGCTTGGAATGTAATCTTGAAAACAACATGAGATTTGCTGGAGAAAGGAATCAACATTTATCTGAAAAGAGATAAATGCATTTGTCTTCCAGAAGTTGCTGTATTTCAGAACAGAAAAAGAATGAAAAGCAATAAATGATTATCCTCTCTTATGAGGACAGACTGAGAGAGTTGGGGCTGTTCTGTCTGGAGAGGAGAAGACTCTGAGGAGACCTTCTTGTGGCCTTCCAGTATCTGAAGGGGGCTACAAGAAAGCTGGGGAGGGACTTTTGAGGGTGTCAGGGAGTGATAGGACTGGGAGGAATGGAGCAAAACTAGAAATGGGTAGATTCAGGTTGGATGTTAGGAAGAAGTTCTTCATGATGAGGCTGGATGTGGCTGTGAGCAACCTGCTGTAGTGTGAGGTGTCCCTGGCCATGGCAAGGGGATTGGAACTGTCTGATCCTTGAGGTCCCTTCCAGCCCTGACAGTTCTGTGATTCTATGATTCTTTTGGTTATAAACACACCAGAGCAGGGGCTCCTTTTAAGCAAAACAAAACAAAAGAAAACAAAACCCCAAAACAAAACACACAACCTACCAACCAACAACAAAAAAATCCAAAATCACAAAGAAAACCCAACCAAAAATATCACACATGGCATTTTGAGATGCTCTGAGAGATTAAAGCTTTTGGTGTGTGATCTCCTTACAACAGAGCTGATGTTTGATTTACCTGGATCAGAATGAACAAAGCCTCCTAAGGTGTCCTGAGTGCCCCTGTAGCTTTCAGAGACAGGTGTGTGTCTCCATCAGTAAACAGTGCAATACTGCAATCTTCCTGTCCAAGGAGAGAGGGACTGTTGAGGCCGCAGAATTTGTGATTCATTGAGACCTCTGCAGCTGGGGCCCTTGGCATTTCCAGCATGATGATAGCATCTTGCAGATATACCTAATGGAGACCTCAGGGTACTCATGGTCAGAACTTTTCCATTGCTTTGATGTTCTCTCAAGGACAAAATACAACTTTCTGTCTCTTTAACTGCTCAAATTGATGCAAGCTCTTCAAAAGTGAGCTGTACAGTGGCTCCTAGAGAGTGATTCAATGTGTCAGCCTGGCCATAAACCATTCTGTGGCTCATAAAACATTGGAATCATTTTCGCCTTCTCAGTGAAGGTCTGTTTTTCTGAATGCTCTGGTGGTTTGCTCTCAGATGATCACAGGCTCACAGGATGTTAGGATTTGGGAGGGACCTCTGGAGATCATCAAGTCCAACCCCCCTGCCAGAATCCAGCACAGGTCACACAGGAACACATCCAGGGAGGGCTGGAAAGTCTCCAGAGAAGGAGACTTCACAACCTCTCTGGGCAGCCTGTCCCAGTGCTCTGGGACCCTCACAGTGAAAAAGTTCCTAATCATGTTGAGGTGGAACCTCCTGTGCTGTAGTTTATATCCACTGCGCTTTGTCCTATCCCAGGGAGCAAGTGAGCAGAGCCTGGCCCCTCCCTCTTGACCCCCAGCCCCCAGATATTTATAGACATTGATCAGATCCCCTCTCAATCTTCTTCTCTTCATACTAAACAGCCCCAGGGCTCTCTCTCAGGCTCTCCTCACCAGGCAGTGCTCCAGTCCCTTAATCACCCTCATAGCCCTCCCTTGGACTCTCTCCAGCAGATCCTTGTCCCTCTTGAACTGGGAAGCAGACTGTCAAACTATTGTTTGAAGAGGGTGTAAAAAGTCTACCAAAGTAGCTGACTGGCTTATTGAAGGTGAAGTGCAACTGGATCCACCACACACACATTGAAGGAGAGGGGAAGCAGGATGGGATGAGAGATCCCATAACGTACTGCTGCTTTCCCATCCTTAGATCTAATCACACCTGAAGTGTGTGTAAAGACAAACCTCTTGGGCTGTGTTCCCTACCTTTGCCCTTGTCCACAGAAATGAACCATGGGAAGGTTGGTGAATCACATCAGAGACTGCTGGCAGATCAGACAATCAGTGCTGTCATCTGACTTCTGTCCATTAGCAGCAGGAAACAATCAACTGCATAAAGAAATATGAAAGTGGCTGTTTAGACTTGGGATCTAAAGGTAAACTGATAGGCAGCAGGGAGGGCTTCAGTGTCTGATTTTACCCTGAGCAAGTAACATATAATACCTGTAGGTGACAATACTAGTAGAGCAGAATTTCAGCAAAAGTGCTGTTAATTGAATCTAAGGTTACTTCTGATAGCTCACAGATGCTATTTTATCTCTGCTTCTGCTCTGGAGATCTGAGGGATGGGGTTGAGTTTTATTTTCAGCAAAGAGTTTTAAGAATACATGAAATTAACTGAATTGTTATTTGATTCCAACATTGAAACTGAATCTCATATTGTCATTTGTGCTCACTATCCTTGCTGTATGTCAAGCAGCCAAATTAGAGGCTTTGCAGGATATTGCCTTTCTCTCTGTCAGTGCAGGGATGTTCCCTGTGGTGGTGGTGTTAGTGTTTCCTCAAGGACCTTTTTTGCATGTACAATACTGAATGGATACATAGAATCACAGAATTGTCAGGGGTGGAAGGGACCTCACGGATCAGCCAGTTCCAACCCCCCTGCCATGGCCAGGGACACCTCACACTGCAGCAGGTTGCTCACAGCCACATCCAGCCTGGCTGCAAAAACCTCCAGGCATGAGGCTGCCACCACCTCCCTGGGCAACCTGTGCCAGTCTCTCACCACCCTCCTGGGGAAGAACTTCTTCCTAACATCCAATCTCAACCTACCCACTTCTTGTTTTACTCCATTCCCCCTACATCTACTGAAGGGATTTGCTACAGCCAATGTATGTTGCAAAACATAGGGGGTAGAGGTAGGTCTCAGCTTTTTTATACTTTCCCTTAGGAGAAGAGGAATGGAGGCATGGAATTCCCCTGGGAGAAACTGCTGGAGCTGCTTTTGGTTTTGACAAAGAGTTGGCTTGCATTTTAAAATAAGTTCAGCAGGATTGAATGAGTTGATCTCACGTGCACACATATGTAGTAAGAGTGTGAAATGCAATGTCAAGCCTGGTAATAAACCTACATCCTACTCACAGCACTGGGAAATAATATTCCTTGAAGTGTAGTTCCAACTTCAGAGCATTTTATTCTTTTTTTTTTTTTGCTGTGTATATTACCTCTGCTCTGAGGCCAGCAGATCAAGAGAGGGGATTCTCCCCCTTTACTCCGCTCTTGTGAGACCCCCACCTCAAATACTGCCTCCAGCTCTGGTGTCCCCACCCTGAGAGGGACTTTCTCAGTAACGCACACACAGCTAATTGTGAAATCTCTTTCTCTGCTCTTGATAAACACAATCTCACTCAGCTTCAAGCTACTGAAAATACTGATGAAAGCCTTGGGTTTTTCCTAGATTGCTGCTCTGATCATGTACCTGGCTTAGGTTCTGCCTTCCTCGTAGTGTAGAACACAAAGCTTTCACTTTTTCTCAGAGCCTCCTTTGAAGCGTGCAATGTTTCCTTTTTTACCTTAAATGGTATTCGGATGTCAAGTTTTGTTTCCTTAGCCCATCTGTTATGTTTTCAGTGCATGCTTTCCTGGTGATCTTGGTTCTACCATGAGAAGGCTCCAGGGAGACTACAGGAAGGCTGGAGAGAGACTGCTTGCAAAGGGCTGCAGGGACAGGATGAGGGGCAATGGCTTTAAACTAGATTGGATGTGGGGAACATGTTCTGCACCATAAAGGTAGTGAAAAACTGGAACAGGTTGCATAGAGAGGTGGATGGGGCCCCATGCCTGGAGATATTTAAGATGAGGGCTCAGCAGGGCTCTGGGCAACCTGACCTAGTTGGGGATGTCCCTGCTGACTGCAGAGGGGGTTGGTCTGGATTAGCTTTGGAGGTCCCTTCCAACCCAAATCGTTCTATGATTCTGTGACTTTTGCTTCTACCATGACTTTCCCTTCCATGTGGAAAGAGTAAGCTACTAATTCACCCTAAACCAATTCAGCCCATTCCTCCCTGGGCAGCACATACCTTCCTGGGCAGCCCATTCCTTCCTGGGCAGCACATTCTAATGGCCAATCTCTCTTTCTGGGAAGAACTTTCTCCTCACCTCCAGCCTAAACTTCTCCTGGCACAGCTTGAGACTGTGTCCTCTTGTTCTGATGCTAGTTGCCTGGGAGAAGAGACCAACCCCACCTGGCTACAACCTCCCTTCAGGGCATTTTAGAGAACAATGAGGTCTCCCCTGAGCCTCCTCTTCTCCAGGCTAAACAACCCCAGCTCCCTCAGTCTCTCCTCACAGGGCTGTGCTCCAGACCCCTTCCCAGCCTCGTTGCCCTTCTCTGGACACCTTCAAGTCTCTCAATGTCCTTCTTAAACTGAGCAGCCCAGAACTGGACACAGGACTGAAGGTGTGGCCTAAGCAGTGCTGAGTCCAGGGCAGAATGACTTCCCTGCTCCTGCTGGCCAAACTATTCCTGATACAGGCTAGGATGCCCTGGGCCTTCTTGGCAACCTGAGCACACTGCAGGCTCATGTTCAGCTGCTGTCCACCAGCACCCCCAGGTCCCTTTCTGCCTGGCTGCTCTCCAGCCCCTCTGTCCCCAGCCTGTAGCACTGCATGGGGTTGCTGTGGCCAAAATTCGATGATTGTAATGCAGCAGATGATGATCCACTTGTCACGTAAGACAGCTACAATGTTACTTTCTACTGTCTTCAAATAGATTAAGTGCCTTTTTTTTTTCCTTTTTAATGCAATCTTTACCAGCAGTTAAAACTTGAAATGTGAAATGTCTCTCTTGATGTTGTCATAAAGCCATTGGGTTGTAGGAATATTTAGTGTCGTCCTAGTGTGAATGGGTTGCTACATGAAGAACTTGCAAACTAAATTATTACTGAAAAATCTTGTGAATAAAATACATCACCAAAAGCCATCTCAGGTAACACAAAATGTGGCAGAGCCCCTTATAGTTAGAAGTGAAGTGAAATCCCAATCAAACTAGCAGATTAAATTCTTTTACCATTGTGAGGGGAGAATGAGGGTAAGGTTCCTGTAAATAACATCAAATATATTGTAACATAAAGGGTGATATTTAAAAGAGCTGAAGAGTACTGAATGTGTAAGTATGGCATCCTGGGTTGGATTGGAAATACTGGCCAGGAGGAACAGGATAGGATGAGGGGTAATGGATATAAACTACAGCATAGGAGGTTCCACTTCAACATGCAGAGAAACTTCTTTACTGTGAGCATCCCAGAGCACTAGAACAGGCTGCCCAGAGAGGTTGTGGAGACTTCCCATCCCATCTGGATGCATTCCTGTGTGACCTGCACTAGATTCTATGCTCCTGCTCTGGCAGGGGGGTTGGACTCGATGATCTCCCAAGGTCCTTTCCAACCCCTAGCATCCTGTGAGCCTGTGATCATCCTGTACTCTGCACTCCTGAGGTGACACCTCAAGTATTGTGTTCAGGTATGGGCACCTCACTATAGGAAAGCTATTGAGGTGCTAGAGATGTGCAGAGAAGGACAATGAAGCCCATGAAGGACCTGGAGCACATGATCTGAGAGGAACACCTGAGAGATTGAGAGTTGTTCAGCCTGGAGAAGAGGAGGTTGAGTCCTTGTCTCTCTCTACACCGGCAGCGAGGTTGGAATGAGGGAGGCTCCAGCCTGTTCTCCTTGATGCCAAGCAACAGGACTAGAAGAAATGGTTAAAATCTGTGCCAGGGGAGGTCCAGGATGCATATTAGGAAATACTTCTTCACTGAATGGGTTACATAGAATTGGAATGGTCTGGCCAGAGCAGTGGTGGAGTCACGGTTCCTGGGTTGTTAAAGCAGCATGTGGTCCTGGATCTTAGAGACATGGTTTGGAATCATAGAATCAGTAAGGTTGGAAAAGACCTCAGAGATCATTAAGTCCAACCTATCACCCAACACCTCATGACTGACTAAACCATGGCCCCAAGTGCCACATCCAAGCCTTTTTTGAACACCTCCAGGGACAGGGACTCCACCACCTCCATGGGCAGCACAGTTATTCTTTCTGGGAAGAACTTTCTCCTCACCTCCAGCCTAAACCTCCCCTGGAACAGCTTGAGACTGTGTCCTCTTGCTCTGGTGCTGGTTGCCTGGGAGAAGAGACCAACCCCCACCTGGCTACAACCTCCCTTCAGGGAGTTGGAGACAGCAGGAAGGTCTCCCCTGAGCCTCCTCTTCTCCAGGCTAAGCAACTCCAGCTCCCTCAGCCTCTCCTCACAGGGCTGTGCTCCAGACCCCTCCCCAGCCTTGTTGCCCCTCTCTGGGCATGTTCAAGCTCTGGGTTGCAGTTTGGACTGGGTGATCTTCAAGGTCTATTCCAAGCACAAGTATTCTGTGATTCTGTGATAAGTATGCATAGTTGTAATGACTGCACCATGCAGCTTGCATCTTTCTTAATTTGCTAAGGTTTTGTGCATTGACACGTCCCTGGTAACTGACCAGGTCATAACTCAATATTTCAAGAGAGTACTCTGTCAGCTCTGGGGTCTTAGAGGGGGATTTTGGAGAATAAAACTTTTTGGAGAGTTAATCTTCTTGGAAAATAAATCTTATGAAGAGTAACTGAAGGAGCTGGGGATGGTTAGTTCAGAAAAGAAGAGGCTGAGGGAAGATCTCATTGCTGTCTGCAACTACCTGAAAGAACCTTGTGGAGAGGCTGCTTCTGGTCTCTGCTCACAGGTAATTAGTGATAGAACAAGAGGGAATGGCTTCAAACTTTATTGTGGCAGGTTTAGACTGGACATAAGGAAGAACATTTTTCCCATCAAGAGTGGTCAGGGATTGGAATGTGCAGGCCAGGGAGATGGTGGAGTCCCCAAGCCTGGATGTGTTTGAAGGTAGTTTGGATGTGGTGCTTGGGGTTCTGGTTTATGGGTGACCCTTGTAGAGTAGGGTTAATGGTAGGACTTGATGATGCTGAGGGTCTTTCCCAACCTGAATGTTTCTGTGATTCTGTGAATTATAGCTACCTGTTAGAATTTCACAGACACTATTTGTACAGTCGCCCTGCTGACTGCCTACCTGCATTAGGTGCTGTAAAAGCTGAGGAGGGACCTCTGCTTTAAGACTTCAGTACTTCCATCTAAATCATGGCTTGCTTTATTTGTACTCAGCAGAAGATTATATCTGGACATAAAATGTTATTCACTGTGCATATCCTAATTGAATTTCTTTGGCTGTTTTATAGCCATAGCCACTGAGGTGAAAAATTATCGTCTACGTCTTCTGTCAGGTGTGGTTATTGATAGGAAGGAAAAGATGCCAAAGCCATTTGTTCAGATTAAATCCTAGGTGTTCTTCATGAACCAAGCCATTGTGGAAAATGCCTTAAAGCCTTGGGAAAAGCAGCAACATTTAAGTGGCCAGCAGGAGCACGGAAGTCATTCTGTACACTGCACGGGTTAGGCCACATCTTGAGTCCTGTGTCCAGTTCTGGGCCCCTCAGGTTAGGAAAGATGTTGAAGGTGGATGTTGGAAGGTGTCCAGAGAAGGGCAACAAAGCTGGGGAGGGGTTTGGAGCACAGCCCTGTGAGGAGAGGCTGAGAAAGCTGGGGTTGCTTAGCCTGGAGAAGAGGAGGCTCAGGGGAGACCTTCCTGCTCTCTACAACTCCCTGAAGGGAGGTTGTAGCCAGGTGGGGGTTGGTCTCTTCTCCCAGGCACCCAGCACCAGAACAAGAGGACAAAGTCTCAAGCTGTTCCAGGGGAGGTTTAGGCTGGATGTTAGGAAGAAATTCTTCCCATCAAGAGAGACTGGCCATTGGGATGTGCTGCCCAGGGAGGTGGTGGAGTCACCATCCCTGGAGGTGTTTAGAAAGAGCCTGGATGAGGCACTTGGTGCCATGGTTTAGTTGATTACAAGCTGTTAGGCAATAGGTTGGACTCAATGATCTTGAAGGTCTTTTCCAGCCTGGTTAATTCAATCCTATCCTATCCTATCCTATCCTATCCTATCCTATCCTATCCTATCCTATCCTATCCTATCCTATCCTATCCTATCCTATCCTATTCTATTCTATTCTACCACATTGGTTAAGGGTAGATTCCTCTCTCTTTTTCTCCTTTAAAGAGTTATTGCAGTACCAGAGTACCACAGCACATTAGAGGTTGGAAGGGACCTCCGGAGATCATCCAATCCAACCCCCCTGCCAGAGCAGCATCACCCAGGGCAGTCTGCACAGGAATGCATCCAGGTGGGGTTGGAAAGTCTCTAAAGAAGGAGACTCCACAACCTCTGTGGTAGCATACTTTTTGATTTATCTAATGCTTGATTTATCTAAGTCTTCACTCCCTGGTTGGCTTTCTGCATGCACACACATTCTCTACAATGTGAAATTAGCCTTTTGTGCTCTCACTTCTAATATTCTCTCCAAAATGAGTGTGTTTCTCCAACATTTGTACACCCTTACAAAGAGACCCCAATACACCTTTGTCTCCAAGGATGCATTTCCTTCCCTCTTGCCTCCCAGATGAATTATCTCTGACTTTTCCAGTTTTGGTGATGCAAAACCACAGATTTTTTCCTTTTTGAAGATCAAATTATCTGTAGCAATTAGAACCTCACAGAATGTCAGAAACAGTGTTTTGCATGACAGATGGGCAAAAATTCTCCCTTGGTTAACCAACAGAAAATGTTTCTGGTAATTTGGAATGTTGGAACATCCCTTTAATTAGTCTTTAAATCAAACTCTTCTGAGGTGTTTGGGTTTTTCTTCATCTCTGTTAAACTGCCTACACTGCTTCCATCTCATAAACAAGGTGGAAGTGGCATAGTAAAACTCTAGGAAAAAAGTTTTATAATTTTTAAGACTCAACTGAAATTGAAATGGCAGTGCTGAAGAAGATTTCTCATCAGGACCAGCCCTGACCAATTTCTTTATCAATGACTTGGATGAGGGGATCTAGGGCACCTTCAGCGAGTTTGCAGGTAACACAAGATTAGGAGGGAGTGTTGATCTGATTGATGGTAGGGAGGGTCAACAGAGGGACCTGGATAACTTGGACCCAAGGGCTGAGGTCATCTGTGTGAGCTTCAACAAGGCCAAGGGCCAGGTCCTGCACCTGGACCACAACCACCCCATGAATGCTGCAGGCTTGGGGAAGAATGGCTGGAGAGCTGTGAGGGGGGAAAGGTCCTAGGGGCACTGATTGACAGGAGGGTGAACATGAGCCAGCAGTGTGCCCAGGGGGACAAGAGGGCCAAGGGCATCCTGGCCTGGATCAGAAACAGTGTGGCCAGCAGGAGCAGGGAGGGGATTGTCCCTCTGCACTCAGTGTTGGGGAGGCTGCACCTCGAGTGCTGTGCTCAGCATTGAGCACTGCAGCACAGGAAGGACATCGAGGAGCTGGAGCTGGGACAGAGAAGGGAACTGAGCTGGGGAGGGGCTGGAGAACAAGGCTGTGAGGAGAGGCTGAGGGAGCTGGGGCTGGTTAGTCTGCAAACAAGGAGGCTGAGGGGAGACCTCATTGCTCTCTGTAGCTACCTGGCAGGAGGTTGTCGAGAGGTAGGCTCTGGTCTCCTCTCACCAGTAACTCATAACAGAAGAGAGGGAATGGCCTCAAGCTGTGCCAGGAGAGGTTTAGGCTGCACATTAGGAAATGTTATTTCAGGGAAAGGGTTGTGAAGCACTAGAACAGCTGCTCAAGGAGGTGGTTGGTGTTTAAGAGCCATCTAGATCTGGTGCTTGGGGTCATGGTGCAGTGACAGACTTGGTGGAGTGGGCGAAAGCTGGGCTGGATGATCTCAGAGGTCCTTTTCAGCCTGGATGACTCTGTGATTCTATGATTCTATGATCTCAACTACTGAAGTCACTCTGAGGGACTGAGGTGGAAGTCAGCACCACATCTCTTGCACTGCAGTTTCTTCTTGTACAATGGAGTATCTTTCATTTGAGTGAATAGCCAATTTGCCTGTACCTATATAATCCACAAACAGTTGATAAAATTATTTTCAAATAAATTAAGTGTTTTTAACTTCTGTCAGTCTTGATAATCATAGAATTGTCAGGGTTGGAAAGGACCTCAAGCATCATCCACTTCCAACCCCCCTGCCATGGCCAGGGACACCTCACACTACAGCAGGTTGCTCACAGCCACATCCAGCCTGCCCTTAAAAACCTCCAGGCATGAGGCTGCCACCACCTCCCTGGGCAACCTGTGTCAGTCTCTCACCACCCTCATGGGGAACAACTTCTTCCTAACATCCAATCTCAATCTACCCAATTCTGTGTTTTTTTCCATCCCACCTAGTCCAGTCCTTACCTGACAGCCTAATCAGAAGTAGTCATTTGCTTTTATGCCCATTTGCTTTTATCCCCTCTGCCACTAAGTCCAGTCAGGCCTTCCCTAAGGGGGCAGGGAGGGTGGGGGTTGGGTTCAATCTGATGTTGGTTTTGAATCTACTTGTTTATCTGTAATTAATTTTTTTGGTCTATTTGTTATTTTTTTTAATTAGAGCAGTTTTAGATTCTACTTTTCCAAATCATAAGTCTCTCTCCCTTATTGCCTTTCTCTTCCCCTTTGGGAAGGCGAGGGAATTTAATGGAGATTCTGTCATTCATTGTCTTGCTCTGGAGGGGAGGAGAGACTTGGTTCTTTTTCAGCATTCCTGTGTTATGAAATTAGAAGCACAAATGAGGCCAAATATCACAGTGAGGCTATTTATTGACAGAATAAAGTGGACAGAACAGAGGAAAGGAGAGGGAGAGAGAGAGCACAGGAAAGGGATTATATTAGCATCGGCCAGAGGAGGGGAGAAGAAGAGCTTTTGGACTCCAAGTCCTTTTCAGTTTGTGTTTCCCCATGATGTTTCCAGCATGTGATGTCTTCTTCTTCTCCTGAGCAAGTATTGTTCAGGTCTTTTATAGTTGTTTTAGTCACATTTTTTTTAGGTATGTGCCCAGGTATTGTCCCCAGGGAATCTTCCTGTGTATTCTTCTGTGCTTGCAGGGGTCTGGTGGAGTGGGAGGCCTCAGCCTCCTCCTTCTCCTTTTACCTGTCCATACACAGAGTATACATCAGGCATTTACCATGCCAGGTGGTGAATCCATGGGATAGTCCAGAAGCCTTTTCACCATCCTCCCTTTCCAGGGTAGAGATGTTCTTGTCTGTGCACATTCCAGAGCGTTGGTACCAGTGGCTCTGCCCATTACACATTTCTCTTGCCAGAGGGTCTTTTCACCACCCCCTCCCTGGGCAGCTGTTTTCTGAGTGAGGAGTAAAGGTGATTTTATCATTGTTGATTCACATCAAGAGAGGCAAGATTGAGTCTCTTACGTTCATAAAATGGGCAGCCCAGCCTTCACCCTTAGGAGGAAAAAAGAAGTAGTTTACTTTGATGTGCTTGGGGCATTAGTGATACCAAGTCTTACATAACTTAGGAGAAAAGAGTGAGAACAATGCAAGTGAGCAAAGTTCCCTCAGGTAGCATATGTGGCCTCAGAAGAGGCTGCCTCTTTACCAAAAAATCCCAACCAGCCCTGAACAATATTTCAAGGACAAGGTATTGGGCTGGCTGTGCTTGAGATGCTTGCCATGATGTTCAGTGACAAGAGTGCACATTTCTATTGTCATTACAAGCTTGAAGCTGTATTAACCTGTACCCATTCACACTGAAGACACAGGCTCACAGGATGTCAGGGGTTGGAAGGGATCCAAAGAGATCATCGAGTCCAACCCCCCTGCCAGAGCAAGAGCATACAATCTAGCTCAGGTCACACAGGAACACATCCAGATGGACCTTGAAAGTCTCCAGAGAAGGAGACTCCACAACCTCTCTGGGGAGCCTGTTCCAGGGCTCTGGGACCCTTACAGTAAAGAAGTTCCCCCTTGTGTTGAGGTGGAACCTCCTGTGCTGTAGCTTACATCCACTGCTCCTTGTCCTATCCCAGGGAGCAAGTGAGCAGAGGCTGTCCCCTCCTTCCTGACCCCCAGCCCTCAGATATTTATAATCATTAATTAAATCCTCTCTAACTCTTCTCTTTTCCAGACTGAACAGCCCCAGGGCTCTCAGCCTCTACTTACCAGGCAGTGCTCCAGTCCCCTAATCATCCTTGTAGCCCTCTGCTGGACTCTCTCCAGCAGATCCCTGTCCCTCTTGATCTGGGAAGCCCAGAACTGAATGCAGTAGTCAGGATGAGGTCTCACCAGGGCACAGTAGATTTGATGTTTCTGGCACTAGTTTGTCCCACTTGGTATCTGACTCAGGGAGCCCTGTATGCTGAAGAGATCGTCAGTGTCTGTCTCTTGGAGAGAGACACTTCGGTTTGTTGTGTTCTGTGACACTGAAACTGTTTTTCTTACCTTTGCAGCTCTGGCAGCAGGCTTGGCAATGGTTTTCATTTTGCATCCTGGTTTCACAATGTCTGTCTTTGCTTTTGAAAGAATTAGACATACAAGGAAAGTATATTCTTGGCGTGGAGTTGGACCTGCTGCTGTTATCCACACCATGCTGCAGCCATGCCAGCTTCAAAAAGGAAAGTGCTTACTCAAGCAAAGTGCCATGGGGCTTGAGTTCAGATTGTAACATGGGAGGCTTCCAGTTGCTGCTTTTGGGTTCCAGGTTCTTGGCTGTTGTCATTTCTGCTGAGATGGTGACAGGAGGATGTGAGAGCAGTTTCCTGGCTTGAGCTTTTGGCTCTCTTGCTTCAACTTGCTGCTGCTTTGTGCAGTGCTGGTTCTGATTCAGAATATCAGATTCAGATTCAGAATTAACCAGGTTGAAAAAGACCTCAGAGATCATCAAGTCCAACCTATCACCCAACACCATCCAATCAACTAAACCATGGCACTGAGTTTCTATTATGCAGCAAGAAAGCTGCTAGAAGAGCAATTCAAACCCCTGGATTTCTTAGTTAACCTCTTAGCACTTGTGAAGTACTTTGAAAACTTAAAAATCCATGGATACAGAAGGTAATTTTACTAACAACAATGCAAGAGCAATGAATACTGACACTGTTACTAATATAGAATTAGAATGGTTTAAAATCAGAACAAAACATGTCAAACTGACTCAGTGGGTTAACCTGGTTGTTTTGTTAGCCTGGCTGTTTTCCCAGCACAGAAGTGAGGGAAAAATAACACAACAAAACTCAGGGCAGAGGGAAAAAAAGTGAGAAAAGACTAGATTTACTGAGCAAAATCAGATAACTGAGGTAGAAAATGCACAGTTCCCTCAGCCTGTTTGCAGCAGGGAAGTCATTCTACCCTATACTGAGCACTGGTTGGGCCACACTTTGAGTCCTGTGTCCAGTTCTGGGTTCCTCAGTTTAGGAAAGATGTTGAGATGCTGGAAGGTGTCCAGAGAAGGGCAACAAAGCTGGGGAGGGGTCTGGAGCACAGCCCTGTGAGGAGAGGCTGAGGGAGCTGGAGTTGCTTAGCCTGGAGAAGAGGAGGCTCAGGGGAGACCTTCTTGCTGTCTCCAACTCCCTGAAGGGAGGTTGTAGCCAGGTGGGGGTTGGTCTCTCCTCCCAGGCACCCAGCACCAGAACAAGAGGACATAGTCTCAAGCTGTTCCAGGGGAGGTTCAGATTGGATGTTAGGATGTGTTCAACAAAGGATTGGATGTGGCACTTGAAGCCATGGTTTAGTTGTCAGGAGGTGTTAGGTATGAGGTAATAGGTTGGACTTGATGATCTCTGAGGTCTTTTCCAACCTTATTGATTCTATGATTTGACTCAGAAAGCAGTAAGGTTTTCAATATGAGTGTAACAAGTCAGTTAAGTAACTGCTACTCTATAAAGCAGACGAGAAAGTAAGCTTTGGTTCTAAATTTAGGCACCCACAATACCTTCTGATTGAAATGGCAATACTCATCAAGCTATGCATGGAGAGTGGACTAAATCACCTAATTTCAGAATCTGAAGTCAAAACAACTTGAGATGGGTGCCAGCATTCAGTTTAAATACTTAACTATATTAAACATAAAAAATCTTGCCATTAAATCTCTTCTGAAACCTGAAGATTCAATCACTGATGTGTAGGGAGGTTAAACATTTTAAATTCCCTTTGATTTCAACCACAGTTTTCCTCAGCTGGAATTTGTGATCACTTAAGCAGGCATTTCGAAAGCCCAGCAGATGGTTTAGTATGCAATTGTGCACTTTGGAATGTGCTGCCCAGGGAGGTGGTGGAGTCACCAGCCCTGGATGTGTTTAAAGGTCCTTGGGATGTGGTGCTTGGGGATGTGGTTTAGGGGATGTTGCAGCCACTGCTCTGAGGGCAGCTGCTGGCCGCCTGCAGAGTGCAGGATTCCTGAGCTGACCAATTCCTTAGCAGGCTGCCTAGAGCAAAGCAATCACATTCCATGGGTGCCAAGAACAGCAGCCTCACCTTGACACCCTGGCATTGGAGCATGCTGCAGAAGCCACCTCCTTGACACACTGGCACCTCTCACTAGGAAAAGAGTTTAGCTTCTAGATGTGGTTGGGTTTGACTGGGGAAGGGACTGATAACAAAGAGAATATAAACAGCCACTCAGAGCAAGAATTGCTTGGGTTAGGGACTTAGGTTAGGAATTGCTTGGGGGGGTTTAGGGCTGCTAGGGACTTCTGCTTCTGTTAGTTAGCTACTTCTGGCCGGGACTTTGGTGCAGGGAAGCTGCTAGGGATATGCTCAGGACTTTTGTAAGCTGCTTCATCTGTGAAGGGCTTCCAGGAGTTCTGCTGTTAAGGACACTCCGAGACTGTCATGCTGGGGATTCAGCAATGCTACAATAAGGGAGTTCTAGGAGGACTTCTGAGATTCTCTGCCTTCTGCATTTCTGGAATCCCCTTGCTATATGGCAACAGGGTTGGTGCCTTCATCACCCAATGGCATCTTGTTAGAAGGGGTCTACAACTACATTCAGCTACCCCAGACCAGGGGAGGGGTAGGGATGAACATTGTAGAGCAGACTTATTAGTTGGACTTGGTGATCCTGAGGGTCTTTTCCAGCCTGAATGTTTCTGTGATTCTGTGATTCCTTTGGTTGCACTCCTTGGAGTGTAGTATTTTGATGTCTGTGAGGTATCACATATGCCGTAGTGATTAGAGTTAAAAATGCATTCCTGTGTTTTATTTGGTGTATCTAATTCCTTTTATGTCTATGATACATTTATGATTATGACAAAATCATCACGTGAGGTAATTCTGAAACCTGTGGGGTTACAAATCACAGGTCCTAAGGCTATTCAACAGCACCATATGTGTGGAGATGGCAGAGACTGGAGAGAGAAAAAGGTTGTTCTTCAAGCAATCACAGGCAATTTCAACTCTTTGCATTTTAAATGACTTATTCAGAATATCTGGAAGAGAACTCCATTATATGTTTAAGTATGTATGAAGAAGGGAATATTTTCAACTTCAGCTGTAATGGAGCTGATCAGAAGAGATCATTTTTGAGACCTCTCAACTTTACCAAACTGCAGCGAAAACCAGGATTTAAGATTCCTTTAGGCATGTAAAGTTAGGAAAAGAAAACCTTCCAAAGCATTTTCTTTTCATGATGCTAAAACAGAAGTATTTTTTTAAATGCCATATTAACAGTAATAATAAACATACAGCCATGAAAGCATAAATCCCTAGCAACAATGTTCAGATGGAGACAGATTGAGAGAGTTGAGGCTATTCATTGGGGCTAATCTGCCTGGAGAGCAGAATGATCTGGAGGTGCTGGAACATGTCCAGAGAAGAGCCATGAGGATGAGCAGAGGGCTGGAGCTGCTCTGCTGTGGAGACAGACTGAGGGAGTCGGGGCTGTTCATTTTGCAGAGGAGAAGGCTCTGAGGAGACCTAATTGTGGCCTTCCAGGATCTGAAGGGGGCTACAAGAAAGCTGAGGAGGGACATTTTAGGGTGTCAGGGAGTGATAGGACTGGGGGGAATGGAGCAAAACTAGAAGTGGGTAGATTCAGATTGGATGTTAGGAAGAAGTTCTTCCCCCTGAGGGTGGTGAGAGACTGGCACAGGTTGCCCAGGGAGGTGGTGGCAACCTCATCCCTGGAGGCTTTTGCAGCCAGGCTGGATGTGGCTGTGAGCAACCTGCTCTAGTGTGAGGTGTCCCTGGCCATGGCAGGGGGGTTGGAACTGGCTGATCCTTGAGGTCCCTTCCAACCCTGACAATTCTGTGATTCTGTGATTCTGTGATTCTGTGATTCTATGATTCAGTGAGTCAATGATTCAATGATTCTATGTTTGGATGTGGATTCAATGAGAAAGATCAAATTATTCTGGCCTTTCACAAGACAGAACATATTGCAGCTTGCCCACTCTCAAAGCTATGAGCTCACACACAGAGGAGTGTTTGCAATGCAGCTGAGTGCCTTCCTGTGTGAGGCAGGAGGTTGGTAAAAGATGGCTTTCTGATAGCTTCTGCTTGTGGAATACGTTTTAGGCAGACATGAGTCTGCAGTTAGAGCGAGTAGGAAGCTAACCAGTTCAGCTGGGATAATGCTAAACATCACTTAATTACTTCTGCTGAGAGGAAGAGCATGTTAATATGGAGTGTGTGCTTCTCATGGCATTCACTCAGGTCACAGGGTGGGTGGAGCAAGCTCATATTTGTTCATAATATATCCTGCAGATGCAAAACCTGAAATCAACCAAAATACCAGATGGAAATACTGTTAGAGTTCATGGAGCTATGGGTTACTGAGGTCATGATCAGAATAAATGGATCTTTGAGTAGTCAAACTATTTCAGAGAGAGCTAAAACCTGATGGCAGTCCCTGCAGGTTATTAAAACTCTCTTCTGGTTACCACCAGCCTACCCCTAACGGAAATTTCAGTGGTGTTCTTCAGGAGGAGAACACCTTCTGGGGCTTGACTCTTGGGATACACATTCATCCATATTTATAGAAATGTTTATGTACTTGGCAGGAAATGTGCTATGATAGAAAGGAAAGCTTGGAAATCAAACTGAGTAATTAGAGGATTTTATACTTAATGGATTTGACCACAATTGCATGTATTTCTTTTTTATTGCCAATTAAGTGCCAGGCTTTAGCCATGCTCCCCAGGACACTTCCCTACCTTGAAGCGATGCTGTTAGTCCAGACTGGACAACTGCATCATGCAGGCCAAAGTAGGGGAAGTGTGGTTTTGAGTACATTTGCTCAGGAGGTAATTTTTTTAAAATTACTAGACTAGACTAGACTAGGATAGGATAGGATAGGATAGGACAGAATAGAATAGCATAGAATAGCATAGCATAGCATAGAATAGAATAGAATAGAATAGAATAGAATAGAATTAAACAGGTCAGAAAAGACCTTGGAGATCATCGAGTCCAACCCATCACCCAACACCATCTGATCAACTAAACCATGGGACCAAGTGCCTCATCCAGGCTCTTCTTAAACACCTCCAGGGATGGTGGTGACTCCACTTCCTCCCTGGGCAGCACATTCCAATGGCAAATTATTCTTGCTGGGAAGAACTTCTTCCTAACATCCAGCCTAAACCTCCCCTGGCACACCTTGAGACTGTGTCCTCTTGTTCTGGTGCTGGGAGGTGGTGGAAGCCTCATCCCTGGAGGTGTTTGCAGCCAGGCTGGATGTGGCTGTGAGCAACCTGCTGTAGTGTGAGGTGTCCCTGCCCATGGCAGGAGGGTTGGAACTGGCTGATCCTTGAGGTCCCTTCTAACAGTGACAATTCTGTGATTCTATGATTCAGTGAGTCAACGATTCAATGGTTCTACATATTGCCCATTCTCCCTTCCAACCCTAACAATTCTACAATGTTATGGTTCTATGACTTCTGACTATTAATATGTTAGAGAGAGCCACAAACTATTCAACAAAGCTTAGGCAAACAGCAGTTGAGTTTCAAGGCTATGCAGAACAAGGAGCATGTACTACAGGTTAAACTCTTAGAATTATAAATTGATTTTTTTAATGGACATTTTCCAGACTGGCTTGTGTTTCCAAACACCCCCAATTCAAGAGGGACAGGGAGCTACTACAGAGAGGCCAGTGCAGAGCCACAAAAATGACTATAGCAATGGAACATCTTCCTTATGAGGAGAGCCTGAGGGAGCTGAGGGCTCTGTAGCTTGGAGAGGAGGAGCCTGAGGCTGACCTCATTCATGTTGCTAAAGATGTGCAGGGTGAGAGCCCAGAGGCTGGAGCCAGGCTCTGCTGGGTGCTGCCCAATGCCAGCACAAGGGGCAGTGGTGGAAGCTGTGGCAGAGGAAGTGCCATGGAAACAGGAGGAAGAATTTTTTCCCTGTGAGTGTGACAGAGCACTGGAGCAGGCTGCCCAGGGTGGTTGTGGAGTCTCCTTCTCTGGTGGTATTCAAAACCCACCTGCATGTGTTCCTGTGTGATCTGCTCCTGCTCTGGCAGGTGGGTTTGAACTGGATAAGCTTTTGAGGTCCCTTCCAACCCCAAACATTCTGTGATTCTGTGATCTGAATCGAGGTGAAATCTGCAGGAGGTTTGCAGGCATAAAAATTCAGCACTTTCATTTTATAACATTGAGCAAAAAACATTAAAAAAAATAAGGAATTTCTCTTTTTGTTACTCATATTGCATAAATAACAAAATGAAATTTTTCCCTCTGTTTGCTGGCAGCACCTTGCATTAGCCACGATGAAGTCATTAGAGGAACAACATGACCTTGCTGAAGTAATAGCTGTTTGCTGCAGTGTTTCCATTTGCAAGTCCTGGATTTTGGGGTATAGAATACATAGAATACATAGAATAAACCAGGTTGGAAGAGACCTTCAAGATCATCGCGTCCAACCCATCAACCAATCCAACACCGCCCAAGCAACTAACCCACAGCACCTAGCACCCTGTCAAGTCTTCTCCTAAAAACCTCCAGTGATGGCGACTCCACCACCTCCCCAGGCAGCCCATTCCAATGTGCAATCACTCTTTCTGTATAGAACTTTTTTCTAACATCCAGCCTGAATCTCCCCTGGCGCAGCCTGAGACTGTGTCCTCTTGTTCTGGTACTGCTTGCCTGGGAGAAGAGACCAACATCCGTCTGTCTACAACCTCCCTTCAGGTAGTTGTAGAGAGTAATAAGGTCACCCCTGAGTCTCCTCTTCTCCAGGCTAAGCAACCCCAGCTCCCTCAGCCTCTCCTCGTAGGGCTTATGTTCCAAACCCCTCACCAACTTTGTTGCTCTTCTCTGGACTCGTTCCAGCAAGTCAACCTCCTTCCTAAACTGAGGGGCCCAGAACTGGACACAGTACTCGAGGTGTGGCCTAACCAGTGCAGTGTACAGGGGCAGAATGACCTCCCTGCTCCTGCTGGCCACACTGGTCCTGATGCAGGCCAGGATGCCATTGGCCCTCTTAGCTGCCTGGGCACACTGCAGGCTCATGTTCAGTCTACCGTCGACCAGCACCCCCAGGTCCCTCTCAGCCTGACTGCTCTCCAGCCACTCTGACCCCAGCCTGTAGCTCTGCATGGAGTTGCTGTGGTAGTGTAAAGCCAGAAGTTAAACCTTATTCCCAAGGAGGGCTGTAAGGTTCTGTCATCAGAGCAGCAGAGATTTTTGTAAGAAAACAGAGAAAAGAAGAACTTGTGGGGGTTGGTAATCTAAACCACCTGCTCCTGCTCTCTAAGGGTCGACAAATACTTTCACCTTTTGGTGGCTGCCAAGTCTTCATAGAATCAGTCAGGGCTGGAAGGGACCACAAGGATCATGTAGTTCCAACCCCCCTGCCATGGACAGGGACACCTCACTCTAGATCAGGCTGGCCAGAGCCTCATCCAGCCTGGGCTTAAACAGTTCTGGGCCCCTCAGTTTAAGAAGGACATTGAGACACTTGAACGTGTCCAGAGAAGGGCAACAAAGCTGGGGAGGGGTCTTGAGCACAAGCCCTACAAGGAGAGACTGAGGGAGCTGGGGTTGTTTAGCCTGGAGAAGAGGAGGCTCAGGGGAGACCTTCTTGCTCTCTCCAACTCCCTGAAGGGAGGTTGTAGCCAGGTGGGGGTTGGTCTCTTCTCCCAGGCAAGCAGCACCAGAAGAAGAGGACACCGTCTCAAGCTGTGCCAGGGGAGGTTTAGGCTGGATGTGAGGAGAAAGTTCTTCACTGAGGGAGTTGTTAGCCATTGCAATGTGCTGCCCAGGGAGGTGGTGGAGTCACCATCCCTGGAGGTGTTCAAGAGGGGATTGGACGTGGCACTTGGTGCCATGGTCTAGTCATGAGGTCTGTGGTGACAGGTTGGACTTGATGATCTTTGAGGTCTCTTCCAACCTTGGTGATACTGTGATACTGTGATACCTCCAGGGACGGGGCCTCAACCACCTCCCTGGACAACTGTGGTAGGTTGAGAGAGGGCTTAGCTCTCCCTCCTCCACAGAGTAAGAAACCACAACTAGCCCAATCAAAGAGAAAGCTATATATTTACAAGCATATATGGAAAGCAGGTTATATATAACACAATATATTCAGGTATTTACACTATATACACAGAAATACACAGCAAAGACAAATAACACAACAAAAATCCCTCCCTCGGGGATCCCCTCCTTGGAATCCCCTCTCTCCCCCACTACCTCCCTTTTTCCCCAAAAAGGGGTTAGAGAGAGAGAAAGGCAAGTTACTAAGGAAAAGAGTTGTTAGTAAGCTTCAAAAGCCCATGCAGGATTAGTGTTTGCTTATCTGAAGGCCAACTCCAGCAGTTCGCAGAAGAAGCAGGCAGGGAGAACAGGCTGAAACTCCAACTCCCCCAACTCCCAAACCGAACTGAACTGAGGAAAAAAAAAATTTCCAACTGCTTCACAATCTAAAGCTGAATTTTTTTTTATCCACCAATGAAATTCGTTTAGAATATCAGAATGTTTTGGTTCTAGTACCGAAAACATTTAGCCAGTGTGTTCCAGCAGTGTTTGTTCTTAAAGGCACAGCCTCAAATGACCACAACAACCCATTCCAGGGCTTCACCGCTCTGACGGTGAAGAACTTCCTCCTCACATCCAGCCTGAAATACTTGAAATTCAAGTATTTGGGACAGGCTCTGTTTGATGTAGGTTTTAGCCACTTGGCTTAGTTCCACCCAGGTAAAATGATGTCATAGCACAGATGTTCAGCGGTCTGAAATGCAAAAGCACATTCCTGTAAATGGAGGTGGGACAGTTTTAGGCTGTGCCCTTAAGAACGGTCAGCTACTGAAACGCTCTAGCTGAATGTTTTGGTGTAAAAAGGAAAATAAAGATAATTCTAAATGAATTTCATTGGTAGATCAGTGGGAATGTAACTTTAAAGAGTAGTCAAGTGCAATAGTGGGAAAGGTTAGGGTTAATGAAGGTATGGAATGTGGATTGATCTTAAATGACATTTTCTTGAGTCATTTTAAGCTGGTCTGATTCCAACACCATTGAAGGCCAACCTCATCTGCACCTACCACTGAATAAGCTACATTGGAATATGTGACTTATAGTAATCACAGAATCACAGAAACATTCAGGCAGGAAGAGACCCTCAGGACCACCAAGTCCAACCATGAACCCTATGCTACAAGGGTCACCCCTAAACCATAGCCCCAAGCACAACATCCAAACCACCCTGAACCACAACCAGGCTTGGGGATGCCACCACCTCCCTGGGCAGCTCATTCCGATCCCTGACCACTCTTGATGGAGAAAAATTCTTCCTAATGTTCAGTCTAAACCTTCCCAGTCACAGGGGTGACCTCATTGCTGTCTACAACTACCTGAAAGGTGGTCGTAGCCAGGAAGAGGTTGGTCTCTTCTCCCAGGCAAGCAGCATCAGAACAAGAGGACACAGTCTCAAGCTGTGCCAGGGAAAGTTTAGGCTGAAGATGAGGAAAAAGTTCTTCCCGAAGAGAGTCATTCTTCATTGGAATGTGCTGCCCAGGGAGGTGGTGGAGTCACCATCCCTGGAGGTGTTCAAGCATGGATTGGATGCGGCACTTGGTGCCATGGTCGAGTCATGAGGTCTGTGGTGACAGGTTGGACTCGATGATCTTTGAGGTCTCTTCCAACCTTGGTGATACTGTGATACTGTGGAAGTGGGAATGGAGGAGACTTTGACCCGGGGATCCCTGCCTCTGGGAGGGGGCCAGGATTCTTTGCCCACTGGAGCCTAGGGGGTTTTTTTTGGCCATCTCTCCTGGGTTGAGCTTAACCTAGCACAAGCAGTCAAGAAGCGAGTGTTTATTCCTTATAGAAAGAATTATGTGTGTGGTCCATCTGCACCAGTAAATGCTGCTTCTAGCTAGGAGGCAGAGTGGAATCAGTTGTTATCTGGAAAGTTGGTGAATAGATGTGCTAACAACACTCTAATTCAGGAACTTTTCTAGCATCCTAACAAACTCCCAGAGGGATTTCTTACTAGCCTGCTGTCTGAAAAGTGTAATTTTCTAGAGTGCAAAAGGCATTTGAAACATTTACTTGGAGATCCAGGTTCGAGTGCTGCAGAAAAGATATTTTGCTAGGTCTCTGAAGGCTTTTTAGTAGCCTCAAAATGAGGAGTGAAGTCCAGAACTTCCATCAAAAGCCTCTCCTCTCCTCTCCTCTCCTCTCCTCTCCTCTCCTCTCCTCTCCTCTCCTCTCCTCTCCTCTCCTCTCCTCTCCTCTCCTCTCCTCTCCTCTCCTCTCCTCTCCTCTCCTCTCCTCTCCCTCTCCCTCTCCCTCTCCCTCTCCCTCTCCCTCTCCCTCTCCCTCTCCCTCTCCCTCTCCCTCTCCCTCTCCCTCTCCCTCTCCCTCTCCCTCTCCCTCTCCCTCTCCCTCTCCCTCTCCCTCTCCCTCTCCCTCTCCCTTATAAAGGAAGTAGGTATTTGGAGTTCATACCTGAGTTCCTCATAGGGACAGTGCCAGCAGCTTATCTGTTTTTCTGTATAATCTTGTTCCATCTTAAGAAAATGCTGAGCTGCAACAGTGGAAGGTGCAGGTGAAGGAAAGGCCTGCAGTGCCTTTACATGAAAAATGGCTTCTTACAGAGGAGAGGAGAGGAAGAAGGTCACCCGGGTCTTCCCTCTCTTTTAACCTGCTTGCAGCTAGCACAGTGAGCTACAAGAAATGGTTGTGACTCGCTCAGACACCGTGGGAGGAAAAACACAAGTATGATCCTGTGATGGGTAGGAGTCCCTGCTGTTCCTGCCTAAACAATGTGCTAAGACACTCCTCGTGAGTTACAATCCCTCTCAAAGGGCCTCCTTTATGTTGTGGGTTGTTTTGGGGACGGGGGGAAAGTAGGACTAGAAATTAAAGCAGCACTTGTTTCTTCCTGTAGTGTGTCTCAGCTGCTAGAATTTCCTTCTGTCTTTTACACTATCAAAGCAAAGGTCATGCTGTGGCACCGGTGCCCACTAAAGGCAGAGAAGAGAGAAGAAGTGCAGAGGTCTTCTTTTCTTCTGTTGATCTTCCATGGGCTCAGTTCTAGGAACAGAGGGCTATGAACTGAAAAGGTCCCTCAGAATGTGACCTTTGCTCCTCTTCTTTCTTCTCTATCTTCCCTTTTCCATCCTCTGCATCAGGAGACTGTCTAATCTGACTGTTCATTTTGGATGATAAAACCACATTGTTTTTCTCCTCTTTCCTGTTCCTTCTGGCAAGCCTAGTTATGCAGGAGTCAAATGGTGACTAGTTCTGCACTTTTTCCTTCTGCATATAATCTAAATTTTGACAAATATTGCTTTTATATGCATCTTAAATACCCTGAGCAAAGCCTATCAATTGGCAATGAATTTAATGTAATAAGTTTTCATTAATGGCACCTTGGAGAAAACAGACTCCAAATGTGCAAATCAACACCAAGAATTTAATCTCCATCCAGAGCTGTACTCAGCTGTTCTCAGCTCTGGTGAGGCCACACCTCAGTGTGGTGGAGAGATGTGGAGGTGCTGGAGAGAGTGCAGAGGAGGGCAAGGAAGCTGTGAAGGGCCTGGAGAATAAATCTGATGAAGAGTCCAGCAGGAGGTGTCCCTGCACATTGCAGGAGGGGTTGGAACTGGATGATCTGGCCTGGGGCAGTGTGGCTGGAAAGCTGCTGGTAGAAAGGGACCTGGGGGTGCTCATGGACAGGCAGCTGAAGAGGAGCCAGCAGTGTGCCCAGGTGGCCAAGAAAGCCAAAGGCATCCTGGCTGGGATCAGCAATGCTGTGGCCAGCAGGAGCAGGGAGGGGATTGTCCCCTGGGACTCAGCTCTGCTGAGGCCACAGCTTATGTCCAGTTTTGGGCAGCTCAACACAAGAGAGATGTGGAGGTGCTGGAGCCAGGGCAGAGGAGGACAAGGAAGCTGTGAAGGGCCTGGAGAACAAATCTGATGAAGAGCAACTGAAGGAGCTGGGGATGGTTAGTGTGAAACAGAGGAGGCTGAGGGGAGACCTCATTTCTGTCTACAGCCATCTGCGAGGACCTTGTGGAGAGGTTGGTTCTGGTCTCTTCTCACAGGTATTTAGTGATAGAAGAAGAAGGAACAGCCTCAAGCTGCAGCAGGGCAGGGTTAGACTGGACATCAGGAATAATTTTTTTATGGCAAGAGTGGTCATGGTTTGGGATGTGCTGCCCAGGGAGGTGGTGGAGTCCCCAAGCCTGGCTGTGTTTCTAGGTGGTTTGGATGTGGTGCTGGGGGCTATTGTTTAGGGGTGAGCCTGGTAGAGTAGGGTTCATGGTTGGACTTGGTGATCTTGAGAGTCTTTTCCAGTCTGGATGATTCTGGGGTTCTCTGATTACCATGGGTCATGCTACCTCATCACATCCTGTGATTTGATGTCAGCTCCAAACTTTTCTTGTAATTACTTTAATACTGCTTTTCTGCTTAATTCCTCTTTTATCATTTGCATCTTCACTAGCAAATACTTCTGTTGCTGAACTGCTTATAGCAATGTGCTCTTGAGGCCAAGAAGGCCAATAGTATCCTGGGCTCTATTAGGAATGCTGTGGTCAGTAGGCTGAGAGAGGCTCTCCTACTCTGCTCCAGTGAAGCCAGATCTGGAATATTGTGTCCAGCACTGAGCCACAAAAAATGATTAGGGGAGTGGAACATCTTCCTTAAGATGAGAGCCTGAGGGAGCTGAGGGCTCTGTAGCTTGAAGAGGAGGAGCCTGAGAGGTGACCTCATTCATGTTGATAAAGCTGTGCAGGGTGAGTGCCCAGAGGCTGGAGCCAGGCTCTGCTGGGTGCTGCCCAATGCCAGCACAAGGGGCAGTGGTGGAAGCTGAGGCAGAGGAAGTTCCATGGAAACAGGAGGACACTTTTTTTCCCTGTGAGTGTGACAGAGCCCTGGAGCAGGCTGCCCAGGGTGGTTGTGGAGTCTCCCACTCTGAAGATATTCAAGACCTTCCTGTATGTGTTCCAGTGGGTTCTGCTCTAGGTGATGCTGCTCTGGCAGGGGGGTTGGACTGAATGAGCTTTAGAGGTCCCTGCCATAACATTCAGTGACTCTGTGCTATCCTTGTGATATTTGTATGAGGCATTATTGAAGCCAGTGGCAGTTTCCTGTCTGAAATACAGCAGTTATTTCCATCCAGCTTTCCAAATGCTTTAGAAAAGCACTTCCCAGCTTGCCTTTACTCCATCACCTAGGCACTAGTGAACGCATTGTGGGACAGGACAATAAACCCTTTAGAAGCTTTTGTTTGCTATCGCTTTCTTCCAAATGCTAATAGCTTACAGCTTCCAATAACAGAGGGACTGATCCTACAAATCACTGTAAATTCAAACTGCAGACAGTGGGAATTGTTTGTATATAAGCTTCATGGCACCTCATTAGCTGCTCTTACAGCAGCTCTGCCACTGCTTATATGAAACTCTCCTCTTAGATGCTCTCCTGGACATAGTCTGTGATCATATAGAAGAAAACAGGAAGCAGGGAAGTGAAGGAAATCACTGCTCCTACAGAGGATTCCTCTTTATTGCTCAGATCAGGTGTCTGGGTGGGTTGTTTTTTTGTTGCTTGCTGACATTTATGATTCAGAGAGTGTCCTGAGAAAGAGAATGGGACTGAAGGTGAATTTTTATAAGCATGCATTCGAGGCAGAAATTTTGCCGGTGCCTTAGAGCTTGTGTGGCCTAATTTTTATCCCCAGCATGCAGTTTAGTTTGTTTGCCTGGTATCTTAAACAAAGATTAGTTTTAATATTGATTGCACCAACAGCTGAGAGAATGAGGCTGTCAGTTGTCTGTGATCTCTAGAGACTATAATAGAAAATGAAGTGCTTTAAAACAAATAAGAGGGGCAGGGGAGTTAGCAGAAAGACTTATTATGGTGAGGGTTTTGACAACAGGGAGCTGTCAATATACTCTCCTTGTCTGGGGCTTTATTTTCCGCCCATTCTACCTTCCATGCAAAATGCAAAGAATGCCATAGTCTCTACACTGTGACAGCCTTCTCACCTTAAAATCCAGCTAATGTGTACAGCAAGAGACTTCACAGAATCACTGAAACACAGATTTAACCAGGCTGGAAAAGACCTTTGAGATCATCAAGTCCAACCTGTTACCCAACACCATCTGATCAACTAAACCATGGCACCAAGTGCATCATCCAGTCTCTTCTTAAAGACCTTCAGTGATTGTGACTCCACCACCTCTCTGGGCAGCACATTCCAATGGCCAGTCTCTCTTGCTGGGAAGAACTTCCTAACATCCAGCCTGAACCTCCCCTGGTGCAGCTTGAGTGTGTGTCCTCTTGTTCTGCCACCCTACCTGGCTACAACCTCCCTTCAGGGAGTTGGAGAGAGCAAGGAGGTCTCCCCTGAGCCTCCTCTTCTCCAGGCTAAGCAACCCCAGTTCCCTCAGCCTCTCCTCACAGGGCTGTGCTCCAGACCCCTCCCCAGCCTCATTGCCCTTCTCTGGACACCTTCAAGTGTCTCAACGTCCTTCTTCAATTGAGGAACCCAGAACTGGACACAGGACTCAAGGTGTGCCCCAAGCAGTGCTAAGCGCAGTGCAGAATGATTTCCTGCTCCTGGTGGCCACACTACTCCTAATAAAATCTTAAATCAGTCAGCAAGCAGGCTGCACTCTGCAGAAGCACTTGGGTCTGATGATATAAACTCAGTGAGGAAGGAGAAAGGAGCTGCTCATCTGTCAGTGGGTGCACTGACTGCACTGCAGCATTTAATTCTTGGAAAATGCAAGCAGTCCTGAGTGAAGGCAGGCATCCTGGCTGGGATCAGTAATGCTGTGTCCTGAAAGAGCAGGGAGGGGATTGTCCCCTGGGACTCAGCTCTGTGGAGGCCACACATCAAGTGCTGTGTCCAGTTTTGGGCACCTCAATCCAAGAGAGATGTGGAGGTGCTGGAGCCAGGGCAGAGGAGGGCAAGGAAGCTGGGAAGGGCCTGGAGAATAAATCTGATGAAGAGTAACTGAAGGAGCTGGGGATGGTTGGTGAGAAAAAGAGGAGGCTGAGGGGAGACCTCATTGCTGTCTACAACTACCTGAGAGGACCTTGTGGAGAGGTTGCTGCTGGTCTCTTCTCACAGGTAATTAGTGATAGAACAAGAGGGAATGGCCTCAAGCTGTGACTGGGTAGGTTTGGACCAGACATTAGGAATAATTTTTGTCATAGCAAGAGTGGTCAGGGATTGGAATGTGCCTCCCAGGGAGGTGGTGAAGTCCCCAAGCCTGGCTGTGTTTCTACACGGTTTGGATGTGGTGCCTGGGTCTATGGTTTAGGGGTGACCCCTGCAGAGTAAGTTTAATGGTTGGACTTGGAGATCCTGAGGGTCTTTTCCAGCCTGAATGTGTCTGTGATTCTGTGGCAGGCATCACTTGTAGGTAGTTTGGTGCAGACCAGTGTTTCAGTCACAACACTGAAAACCTGCCTTTAAAGAGAAGATGACACCAATCTGGGGGCAGGAGTCGATCTGTTAGAGGGTAGGAGAGCTCTGCAGAGGGATCTCAACAGGCTGGACAGATGGGCAGAGTCCAACAGGATGGCATTCAACAAGTGCAAGTGCCAGGTGCTGCACTTTGGCCACAACAATGCCATGCAGTTCTACAGGCTGGGGACAGAGTGTCTGGAGAGGAGCCAGGCAGAAAGGAACCTGGGGGGACTGGTTGACAGCAGCTGAATATGAGCCAGCAGTGTGCCCGGGGGCCAAGAAGGCCAATGGCATCCTGGCCTGCATTAAGAATAGTGTGGCCAGCAGGAGCAGGGAAGTCATTGTGCCCTGTTCTCAGCACTGGTTAGGCCACACTTTGAGTCCTGTGTCGAGTTCTGGGCCCCTCAATTTAGGAAAGATGTTGAGATGCTGGAAGGTTGTTGCAGTTTGAGCTGGGTGCCCCCCTGGTGCATTCACTTCCTGTGTCCAGAAGTCCAGCCCAGAGGGATGGACACAGGAAATTGTGTATTTCCTACCATAATTCTTTGCACCATTATAAGATCCAGTGCGGAGTCTGGCACTCTCTCTTTCCTTCCCTCTCCGAGACTTGGTAACTGGGGGAGAGATCTCCCGGCCATGGGCCTGATTGGGCCCAAGGCCACAGGGGGATGGGCAGTCTCAGGCCTGGCCAGCTGAGACTAGCCCAGCAGAGGGAGGGGGAAGAAGGAGCCCTGGGGGTTTTGCATGCACCCTCAGGTGGGGATGGGATCTTTCTTTGTCACTGCGCTTTGGGTTTTCTGTAACATTCACTGCTTTCTATTTAAACTTTCATCACTTTTGCAATCCGTTTGCCTGAGTCGTTATTTCTGCCTGTGGTGGGGAGGGGATCTGCCCCAACCCATTACATTTTTGGCGCCCAACGTGGGGCGCCAATAAAAAGAGTGTAGTGGTTCGAAAGGAAAGGCTCCGCTTTCCCTCCCCCACTGAGAAAGAGACCACGGCTAAACCCAGTCGGAGGAATGAGATTATATTTTACAAGGAAACAGATTCTATGTAACACAACAAACACAGGTATTTTACAATATATACAGGAATATACAGCCAATGAACTCAACCAGAAACCAGACCCCCCACAAAGGGGGCTTCCCCCTGTGCCCCCTTCACCCCCCTACCTCCCTTCTCCCCCAAAGAGGTAGAAGAAGAGACGAGGACGGTTAACAGGGCAGGAAAAGAATAAAGGCCTTGCACAGGGAGTTAGTATCTTATCTTAGTTGGCCAGAATCCCAGAAGCAGATCCAGCCGAGAGGGACAGCGAAGGAAGGAAGACTGAGAGAAAGTTCCCAACTCCCCTGGGTCCAATCTCTCCTCCCACAATCCTACCAATGAAATTCGTTTAGAATACCAAAATATTTTACAAACATTTAGCCAGTGTGCCCCTTTCTTAAAGGCACAGCGTCAAACGGCCACAAAGGTGTCCAGAGAAGGGCAACAAAGCTGGGGAGGGGTCTGGAGCACAGCCCTGTGAGGAGAGGCTGAGGGAGCTGGGGTTGCTTAGCCTGGAGAAGAGGCTCAGGGGAGACCTTCTTGCTGTCTCCAACTCCCTGAAGGGAGGTTGTAGCCAGGTGGGGGTTGGTCTCTTCTCCCAGGCAAGCGGCACCAAAAAAAGAGGACACAGTCTCAAGCTGTGCCAGGGGAGGTTTAGGTTGGATGTTAGGAAGAAATTCTTCCCATCAAGAGAGATTGTCCATTGGGATGTGCTTCCCAGGCAGGTGGTGGAGTCACCATCCCTGGAGGTGTTCAAGAGGGGCTTGGACATGGCACTTGGAGCCATGGTTTAGTTGTCATGAGTTTTTGGGTGACAGGTTGGACTTGATGATCTCTGAGGTCTTTTCCAGCCTTATTGATTCTATGATTCTCTGGTTCTATGGTTCTATGAAACTGAACACAGCCCTCGAGGTGTGGCCTCACCACTGCTCCCTTTTTTGTTCACATGAGGCAGCAGAGATACTTCACTGCCAATGGCATTGCCTTTGGCCTCTTGAATAGAATTGTATGCAGGTCCCTTGTCCTGAGTGAGGCAGCCTGTTTTGCAGGGGATTCAGAGACAGTGTCTCTATTCAACACACATAATAGGTAATGAATATTGTATATCAGTATGGACTGTGTGCTCCCCAGGAGGCACTACAGAATATGAAGCATAATGGATTCCTTACCCTGAACCGGAACTATTAATTACCTAAAATAATGAAGCCATAGTAACACCTTCAGTGTGTATATATATTGCAGGAGAAAGATAAAGCTATGGTTATTGCCTTGACATTTTGATAATTGGATTTTATGCTGAGCTGGAGTTCAGGGAAAGCATAGCAAGGGGAACTAATAGAAAATGGGAAGGAAAAAGCAAAGGTTAGAAGGTACAGGAGGGAACGCTGAGGTGCCTCACAATTATGCTCATGTCCTCTGTAGAGCTTCCCCTGCTTCCTTGTCTATCTCTGCTGACATCATCTCTGCAGTGTGTGGTGGTTTAGTATTGTACCACACCACACAACAATTTGCAACTGGCCTCAAGAGGTAAATTACCACACAACAGAGTATTTGGAAGCAAAATGAAATCATTATTTACAAGAACAAGCAAAATACAAATGTATAAATGGTAATAGACATAGACAAAAATCAGTTTACCTATAAAACTAGACAAGAGGCCACGGACATCTCATCAGGGCCTTAGATGGCCTTGGACCAACCCAGACCACTCTATGATTCCATGATTCAATGATTCAGTGTTTCTATGATTCTGTGATTCAGTGATTCAGTGATTCAATGATTCCATGATTCTATGATTCCGTGATTCTATGATTCAATGATTCAATGATTCTGTGATTCAGTAATTCTATGATTCAGTGATCCAATGATTCTATGATTCAATGATTCTGTGATTCTATGATTCAATGATTCAATGATTCTGTGATTCAGTAATTCTATGATTCAGTGATCCAATGATTCTATGATTCAATGATTCTGTGATTCTATGATTCAGTGATGCAATGATTCTGTGATTCTATGATTCAATGATTCTGTGAGTCAGTGATTCTGTGATTCAGTGATTCTATGATTCTGTGATTCTGTGATTCAGTGATTCAAATGATTCAATGATTCTAAACCCCCTGTTCAGATCCCCCTAAACATAATGCCCTGGACAGAAGTCCAGAGGACTGTGTACCAACTAACCAGGTTATCTTTAGACTAGACTAGACTAGAATAGAATAGACCAGGTTGGAAGAGACCTTCAAGATCATCATGTCCAACCTATCATCCAACACCACCTAATCAACTAAACCATGGCACCAAGCACCCCATCAAGTCTCCTTCTGAACACCTCCGTGATGGTGACTCCACCACCTCCCCAGGCAGCACATTCCAATGGGCAATCACTCTCTCTGTATACAATTTCTTCTTAACCTCCAGCCTAAGCCTTCCCTGGCACAGCTTGAGACTGTGTCCTCTTGTTCTGGTGCTGCTTGCCTGGGAGAAGAGACCAACCTCCACCTGGCTACAACCTCCCTTAAGGTAGTTGTAGAGAGCAATGAGGTCACCCCTGAGCCTCCTCCTCTCCAGGCTAAGCAACCCCAGCTCCCTCAGCCTCTCCTCACAGGGCTGTGCTCCAAACCCCTCACCAACTTCGTTGCCCTTCTCTGCTCCTGCTGGCCACACTGTTCCTGATGCAGGCCAGGATGCCATTGGCCCTCCTGGCTGTGTGGGCACACTGCAGGCTCATGTTCAGCCTACCGTCGACCAGTACCCCCAGGTCCCTCTCTGCTTGGCCGCTCTGCAGCCACTCTGACCCCAGCATGTAGCACTGCATGGGGTTGTTGTGGCCAATGTGCAGAACCTGGCACTTGGATGTGTTCAATCTCATGCCCTTGGACTCTGCCCATCTGTCCAGCCTGTTGAGATCCCTCTGCAGAGCCTCTCTACCCTCCAGCAGATCAACTCCCGCCCCCAGCTTGGTGTCATCTGCAAGTTTAGTGATGATGGACTCAATGCCCTCATCCAGATCATCAATAAAGATGTTAAAGAGCATGGGGCCCAGCACTGATCCGCTATACCAATCCTTACCAATAACTCCAGCACAGGAGGTTCCACCTCAACATGAGGAGGAACTTCATAACTGTAAGGTTCACAGAGCACTGGAGCAGGCTGCCCAGAGAGGTTGTGGAGTCTCCTTCTCTGGAGATTTCAAGGCCTGTCTGGATGTGTTCCTGTGCAACCTGTGCTGGATTCTATGGTCCTGCTCTGGCAGGGGGTTGAACTGGATGATCTCCAGAGGTCCCTCCCAACCCCTAACATCCTGTGAGCTGTGATCTAGCAGTTAGTACACACTGCCACAAATACAGAGATCTGTATTTTCACATCTTGCTGTGGATTATATAACAAGTTTTTTTTCAATTACAATTCCTTTGAGAATTATTAGATGTGAGTAGACACTATAATGGGAGGCCAGTCCTTCCTCTTCATTGCTCAGGGTCACAGGTTCCCTGTATTGTGCTTTCTTATCAGTCATGGCTTCCATTGATCTTTCATATGTCTCCATCCCTGAGAGGATGGGGGACTTGCTTATTCTGAGGGTGTGCTGGCCATAAGTCCTGTGTATTCCAATTGCTCTGTCATTGAAAGAGTATGTGTTGTTGCATGAATATGTGCAATTAAGTCTGTACTTCATACAAGTTCACTTCTCATTTTCATAGAGCCATAGAAGGGTCCAGGCTGGAAGGGACCTCCAAAGTTCATCCAGTCCAACCTCCCTGCAGTCAGCAGGGACATCCCCAACTAGATCAGGTTGCGCAGGGCCTCATCCAGCCTCACCTTCAATATCTCCAGGGATGGAGCCTCAACCACCTCCCTGGGCAACCTCTTCCAGTCTTCCACTAGCCTCACACTAAAGAACTTGTTCCTAACATCCAATCTAAATCTGCTCTGCTTTAGTTTGAAGCCATTGCCCCAGGTCCTGTCCCTGCAGGCCTTTGCAAACAGTCTCTCTGCAGCCTTCCTGTAGCCCCCTTCAGGTACTGGCAGGCTGCTCTTAGGTCTCCCTGGAGCCTTCTCTTCTCCAGGCTGAACACCCCCAGCTCCCTCAGCCTGTCCTTTTTGCAGAGCTGCTCCAATCCCCTGATCATTTTTGTGTCCCTCCTTTGGACCCTCTCCATCAGCTCCATGTCCTTCTTTTATTGAGGTCTCCAGAGCTGGATGCAGTACTCCAGGTGAGGTCTCAGCAGAACAGAGCAAAGTGACAGAGTCACCTCTCTGGATCTTTTGAAGGGAGTCTTATTTAAGATGCCCTTTGAAAGCTTTTCTGTGCAGATCTCAGCACTGATACCTTTGATTCAAGCTGTGGGGAAATATTCCCTTAAGTCTTATGGAACATTCACTTCTGGATATATATAATTTGACATGAAAGTGCAGCATGGTGGTTGGAGCAAATAGGCGAAGAGCTTAGCAACAAGTAGCCTTGTGTTTATAAAAGAGCAGGTGGGTGTCTCAATCTCCAGTCTTAGGCCTGGAAAGCACCTAGACATCAGTGCTCAGGAACTGCTGCAATATTCCCAGCTTCCCACTCAATCCCAAATACCACAAGAACTCTATCTTCTCAGGGTGCTCTTTTAACACTCAACCTCAGTCAAACCCTGGGAACTGAACATCTCCTTCTTTTGCAGGAAGCTCCTCTCAAAACTTTATGGAATAATTTGAGTTTAGCTGCATTCCCTCTTTGATTCAGCCAGGCTGTCAATATTTCTTGCATGACAGCATCTTGCTTGCTGTAATTACTTTTTTTTCTTTTAATGAATACTGAGCACTACAGATTTTGAAGGCAATGAGTTTGTGAAAAGAGCCATAATGAAACATTTCATTAGAGCTGCTAATTGTCTGTTTATTGGAATCACCAGAGTGTTGTGTGAAAGTAGCTACTTAAGCAAGAAGTAAATAAAAAATGTTATCTCTTCACAAAAAAAAAAAAGAAAAGGAGAAAAAGTTAATGGTATCATCCCCAGGATATGTGCAGTGGCTTAGTGTTAGTTATAGCATGGAATGCTTTGGGTTGAAAGGGATCTTAAAGATCACAGGATCACAGAAACATTCAGGTTGGAAAAGACCCTCAGGATCACCAAGTCCAACCATGAACATTGCTCTACCAGGGTCACCCCTAAACCATAGCCCCAAGCACCACAGCCAAACCACCTTGAAACACAGCCAGGCCTGGGGACTCCACCACCTCCCTGGGCAGCACATTCCAATCCCTGACCACTCTTGCTATGACAAAAATTATTCCTGATGTCCAGTCTAACCCTGCATAGTCACAGCTTGAGGCCATTCCCTCTTGTTCTATCACTAATTACCTGTAAGAAGAGACCAGCAGCAGCCTCTCCACAAGGTCCTTTCAGGTAGCTGTAGACAGCCAGGAGGTCTCCCCTCAGCTTCCTCTTTTTCTCACCAACCATCCCCAGCTCCTTCAGTTGCTCTTCATCAGATTTATTCTCCAGGCCCTTCACAGCTTCCTTGCCCTCCTCTGCCCTGGCTCCAGCACCTCCACATCTCTCTTGTGTTGAGCTGTCCAGAACTGGACACAGCACTCAAGGTGTGGCCTGAGCAGAGCTGAGTGCCAGGGGACAATCCCCTCCCTGCTCCTGCTGGCCACAGCATTACTGATCCCAGCCAGGATGCTGTTTGCTTTCTTGGCCACCTGGGCACACTGCTGGCTCCTCTTCAGCTGCTTGTCCATGAGCAACCCAGGTCCCTTTCTACCAGGAGCTTTCCAGCCACATTCCCCCAGGCTAGATCATCCAGTTCCAACCCTCCTTCAATGTGCAGGAGCACCTCCTGCTAGACCAGGGTGTCCAAGGCCCCATCTGCCCTAGCTTTGAACACTTGCAGCCTCCACAACTTCTCTGGACATCTTCCCTGTGCCTCACAACCTTCTTGATGAAGAACTTCTTCCTAATGTCTAATCTAAATCTAGCTTGTTCCACTTTGAAGCCATTACCCCTCCTCACTACATGTCTTTGTGAGAAATCCCTCTGCAGCTACCTCGAAGTCCCCCATCAAACACTGGCAGGCTGCTGTAAGCTCTCTTCTCCAGCCTGAGCAGCTCCAACTCTCTCAGCCCGCCTTCACAGAAGAGGTGCTCCAGCCCTCTGATCAGCTTTATGGCTCTCCTCTGACATTCTCTGACCAGCCTGGATTCATGCTTAGGATTTCCCTCCACCCAGGTGGAGGGCCTGAAGTTTGTGTTTGTTACTTGTTCTGTATTTGAAATTAAGACTTTCTCTGTAAGTGTTTGACAGCTGACTTGCCAATCTGGTGGTAAAATTTCATTCTCTCTCTAAATTAAAGGGAAGAAAAAAAGTCTTAATAGTGAGAATGAAATGAGCTCAGCTGCTATGGTTCATGTGCTTACATGCTATATTAAAAAATGGGAAAAAAGAAGAAAAGAGAGAATTAGTTTGTTGCTATGATAAATTTGAAAGCAAGGCAGATACTAGTTCCATAATTAACTGTAAATGCTTCACCCCAAGGACTTTGTTTAACACAGTAACTGATTGAATAGAAAGGATTGAATAACTGCAAGTAAACCTGTTACTCTTAAGCAGATTTTGCTCAAACCTCTGCTCTTCCCGTGTCTCCAAATCTCTGTTCTCCCAGTGCCTCCAAAACTCTGCTCTCCCAAGCAGTGCCATCGTATGTTAGTAACTATTAACCTCAGAATGTGTTGTGCTCTTGATTTCTTTTGTGAGACCTAGACTTGTATATTGATACTGTTCTGTGTGGTGCAGCTGACCGGCTGGAGGGCAGGGATGCCATCCAGAAGGACCATGACAAACTGGAGAGGTGAGCCCATGACAACCTCATGAGGTTCAACAAGACCAAGGGCAAGGTCCTGCAGCTGGGTTGGCACAATCCCAAGCACTGACATAGGCTGGGCAGGGACTGGCTTGAGAGCAGCCCTGAAGAAAAGGACTTGGGGGTGCTGGTGGAGGAGAAGCTCAACAGGAGCCAGCAGTGAGCACTTGCAGCCCAGAAAGCCAAGCAGAGCCTGGGCTGCAGCAAGAGAAGTGTGGCCAGCAAGGCCAGGGAAGGGATTCTCCCCCTCTGCTCCTCTCTGCTGAGACCACACCTGCATCCAGTTCTGGAGCCTCTGTTCCAGGAAGGATCTGGACATGCTGGAAGGTGTCCAGAGAAGAGCCACGAGGATGAGCAGAGGGCTGGAGCTGCTCTGCTATGAGGACAGACTGAAGGAGTTGGGATTGTGCAGTCTGGAGAAGAGAAGGCTCTGAGGAGACCTAATTGTGGCCTTCCAGTATCTGAAGGGGGCTACAAGAAAGCTGGGGAGGGACTTTTGAGGGTGTCAGGGAGTGATAGGACTGGGGGGAATGGAGAAAAAATTGCAAATGGGTAGATTCAGATTGGATGTTAGGAAGAAGTTTTTCCCCAGGAAGGTGGTGAGAGACTGGCACAGGTTGCCCAGGGAGGTGGTGGCAGCCTCATGCCTGGAGGTTTTTGCAGCCAGGCTGGATGTGGCTGTGAGCAACCTGCTGTAGTGTGAGGTGTCCCTGGCCATGGCAGTGGGGTTGGAACTGGCTGAGCCTTGAGGTCCCTTCCAACCCTGACAATTCTGTGATTCTATGATTCTGATGTGCAGCTCACTGCCATTTGTGTGCTGAAGCTTGCTTGCTGAGCCCACAAGTTCACAGACAGCTTCAAAGCTCAGCAAGAAATAATTCACAGGAAACAGCATTATCTATCTGGGGGTTTTGCTTCAGGCTAACTCTGGGCACTGTAAGAATGCTGCCTGTGGTTCTGTAGCACTTAGAAGTGATCTGGTTTAAATAATCTAGGTTCCCACATTTGAGGAGGTGTGGAGGGGTAGGCTTTACCACCATCTGTCTCAGTGCATTTGGTGGCTTTAATAGGGAACTGGAGAAACTACAAACACGCCCCCCACACCACCAAACCTAGTAAAGTGAGGCCAGTGGCATCCTGGCCTGCATTAGGAATAGTGTGGCCAGCAGGAGAAGGGAAGTCATTGTGCCCCTGTACTCAGCACTGGTTAGGCCACACCTTGAGTCCTGTGTTCAGTTCTGGGCCCCTTAGTTTAAGAAGGACGTCGAGACACTTGAACGTGTCCAGAGAAAAGCAACAAGGCTGGGGAGAGGCCTCGAGCACAAGCCCTGTGAGGAGAGGCTGAGGGAGCTGGGATTGTTTAGCCTGGAGAAGAGGAGGCTCAGGGCAGACCTCATTGCTCTCTACAACTCCCTGAAGGGTGGTTGTAGCCAGGAAGGGGTTGGTCTCTTCTCTTAGGCAACCAGCACCAGAACAAGAGGACACAAACTCAAGCTGTGCCAGGGGAAGTTTAGACTCGAGGTGAGGAGAAAGTTCTTCACTGAGAGAGTCATTCGTCATTGGAATGTGCTGCCCAGGGAGGTGGTGGAGTCACCATCCCTGGAGGTGTTCAAGAGGGGATTGGACATGGCACTTGGTCTAGTCGTGGGGTTTATGGTGACAGGCTGGACTCGATGATCCTCGAGGTCTCTTCCAACTTTGGCGATACTGTGATACTGTGATGATGACATGGTGGCTTTGAAACAGCCAGGACTTACCTTTATTTATTTGTTTGCTAATTATTTATTTATTTAAAATAAGCTCAGTAGCAGCTTTTTTTGTTTTGATTGGTTGGGATTTGTTTGGGGGATTTTTTTGTTGTTGGTTGGTTTGACTGGGTTTTGGTTTGGTTTATTTTGTTGTTGGGGTTTTTTGGTTGGGGATTTTGGGGTTGGGGATTTTGGGTTGTTTGCTTTGATTTGCTTTGGTTTAAGGTTTTTTGGTTGGTTTGGTTGGGTTGGTTTTGGTTTGATTTATTTTATTGTTGGCTTTTTTTGATTGGTTGGAGTTTTTTGGTTGATTGATTGGGAGGGTTGGGTTGGGTTTCTTTGTTTAATTTTGCTTGGGTTTTATTGGTTTGATTTTATTTGGTTTGGGGTTTTTTTCTTTCTTTTTGTTTGTTTTGTTTTGTGGGGAGTTGCTTGGAGGTTTTTTGTTTGGTTTGATTTGGGTTTTTTTTTTGTTTGCATTGCTTCATTTTCATTTGCTTTGTTTTGGTTTCTTTTGTTCTGTTTGGTTTTGGTTGGGTTTTTCATTTGTTTGGTTTGTGGTTTTTTGTTTAATTTGTGTTTTCCATTTTATTTGGGTTTTTGGGGGGGCTTTCTTGCTGTTTGGTTTTGGTTTGATTGTTGTTTTATTCTTTGCTTTTATTTGGTGGGGTTTGGTGTGGATTTTTGTTTTGTTTGGGTTAGGTTGGGTTGGGTTTTGGCTTGGGTTTATGGGTTTGTGGGTTTTTTTATTTGTTGTTTTAGGGTTTGGTTTTGGTTATTTTTTGTTTGTTTTGGGGGGTTGTTTTGTTTAGTAGTTTTGGTTTGTTTCGGTTGCTCTGCTTTGCTTTAATTTGGTTTGGTTTGCTTTGGTTTGGTTGGCTTTGATTTGGTTTGGTTTAGTTTGGTTTGCTTTGGTTTGCTTTGCTTTCATTTGGTTTGGTTTGGTTTGGTTTGGTTTGGCTTGGTTTAGTTTGGTTTGCTTTGGTTTGCTTTGCTTTCATTTGGTTTGGTTTGGCTTGGTTTGCTTTGCTTTGCTTTGTTTTGATTTGGTTTGGTTTGCTTTGCTTTCGTTTGGTTTGGTTTGGTTTGCTTTGCATTCATTTGGTTTGGTTTGGTTTGCTTTGCTTTCATTTGGTTTGGTTTGGTTGTCTTTGGCTTGATTTGGTTGGCTTTGGTTTAGTTTGCTTTGCTTTGCTTTGCTTTTGTTAGGTTTGGTTTTTGCTGCTATTTGTTATGTGCTTTAGCTGCCTTAATTACAGAGCCTACAGGCTCTGCCCTTAGTCATTTGTATTGGTGTTCATCTGTGATGAAAAGACAGTCACACAAGGAAGGGGAATTTTTCTCTCTCTCAGCATGGGGAAAATATCACTGTCACAAAAGTAAGGGCAGCAAAGAGCCCTTCACACTGAAACTATGTGTTGGAGTTTTTTCCCCCAAAATCATTTGGAAATAGCTACCTTTATTTGATTACTTTCAGAGATGCTTTCACTTCATTCCCATGAGTAAGTTGTGCTTCTGCCCTCATAAATCCCTAATATCACCCAATTGTTCTGGAAATGAAGCCATAACACTGGCAAATAACAGCTTGCACTTCATGAAGCAGGCTAAAAGGTCATGAGGCTGCATAGAGCAATTTATTCCTAACTTTAAGACTCGGGCAGCAAATAGACCTTTGGAGGAAATACTTTCTTGCACCTACTTTCTACAATATAATATATATGCATAAAAGTATATATTTTACAATAGGAAACCTTACATCATTTTAACTATTCATATTAAAATCTAGATCACAGAATCATCACAGAATGTTAAGGGTTGGAAGGGACCTCGAAAGATAACCCAGTCCAAACCCCCTGGAATAAAAGCAGAGGGATATGAGTAAGAGGCTATGGTACAGAATTACCAAAACAAAGTCTTCTGTCTGTACATTTGGTGAGACCCTGGAATAAGCTGCCCAAGGAAGCCATGGATGCCTCCTCCATGTGGGTGTTCAAGGCCAGGCTGGATGACCTTGGGCAAGAAAGTCTAGTTGAGAGGCATCCCTGCCCATGGTAGGGAAGTTGGAGAAGATGTCCCTTCCAATTTAAGGCATTCTGTGGTTCTGTGAAGTTGATCTGTGTGATTTTGCAATAATTTCACAGAATCACAGGATGTTAGGGGCTGGAAGGGTCCTCAAAATCTCATCCAATCCAATCCCCTGCCAGAGCAGGAGCACCTAGAGCAGATCACACAGGAACACATCCAGCTGGATTTTGAATATCTCCAGAGAAGGAGACTCCACAACCCCTATGGGCAGCCTGTTCCAGGGCTCTGTCACCCTCACAGTCAAAACTTGTTTCCTTATGTTTCCATGGAACTTCTATGCCTCAACTTCTACCAGCTAAGCAAGTATGAATTGTCAGAGGTCTGCTGACTTGGCTCTCTTAATGGGAACCAGGAGCTCACATGGCGAAACATTCACTTATTGGCCCTATTTTCCAGTGCAGGACTGAGGTAAGAGAAGCCACTTGTTTCAGTGATGAGCATTACACAGCATTTTTCCAGGTTCTGTAAGGACAAAGGCTGAATCAATTTATATTGGTTTCATTATCTCACTAGCCAACACAAATCCTTCACTCCTAGCTTCTGGACACTGTCATAAATAATTCACACAACAGATGCTCCTTTTTCTAGGTTTTCCTGTGCTGTCATGGAAACAACATAATTTGTTTAAGTGTGAATAAAATCTTCTTAAAAATTAGCCTTGCAAGGGATATAATTTGGGACCAAATTTAATATGACCCTGCTTCCTTTTTCTACTGTTCTTCTACTGTAATTTGGAGCAAATAGGGAAGTAGAGGATTGAAAAAGAAGGTGAAGTCTTTGAAAGGTTTGTGTTTCCTTTCTGAAATTGAAAAACAATGCAAAAGAAGCCAAGTAGGTGTAAATTGCAAATTGTTCTTCTCTGTTGTAGGTTTATTTTCTTTGTCTGAGGGTCAGTGCTCTAAGATTGAACATTCCTGAATTTCATAGAGTCACAGAATTGTCAGGGTTGGAAGGGACCTCAGGGATCAGCCAGTTCCAACCCCACTGCCATGGCCAGGGACACCTCACACTACAGCAGGTTGCTCACAGCCACATCCAGCCTGGCTGCAAAAACCTCCAGGCATGAGGCTGTCACCACCTCCCTGGGCAACCTGTGCCAGTCTCTCACCACCCTCATGGGGAACAACTTCTTCCTAACATCCAATCTACCCATGTCTAGTTTTGCTCCATTCCCCCAAGTCTTAATACTAACCGATACCCTCAAAAGTCCCTCCCCAGCTTTTCTGTAGCCCTCTTCAGATCCTGGAAGGCCACAATTAGGTCTCCTCAGAGCCTTCTCTGCTCCAGACTGCACAACCCCAACTCCTTCAGTCTGTCCTCATAGCAGAGCAACTCCAGCCCTCTCCTCATCCTCGTGGATCTTCTCTGAACACCTTCCAGCACCTCCAGATCCTTCCTCTAATAGAGGCTCCAGAACTGGACACAGAGCTCCAGGTGTGGTCTCAGCAGAGCGGAGCAGAGGGGGAGAGTCACCTTCCTGGCCCTGCTGGCCACACTTCTCTTGCTGCAGCCCAGGCTCTGGAGCAGCTTTCTTGTAGCCCCCTTCAGATATTGGAAGGGCACAAGAAGGTTACCGCGGAGCCTTCTCTTCTTCAGACTGAACAGCCCCAACTCTTTCCATCTGTCCTCATAGGAGAGGTGCTGAATTTCCCTGATGTTTCTCTTTTGGAGGGTTCCATTTCTGCTTTGTTTTCTAGATCCCATTTTAAAAATCAAATATACTCTCTTTTTTTTAGGTGTATTCATTGATATCTGCAGTTAGTGGCAGTTAGTGCAGTAATAATATTTCAGTAGGCCTTATGCAGAAAAGCTGTCAGAGCCTTATCAGTGTGTTTGTTTACTCCAGAGGCAGTGTGATGGCTGGATCATTTATATCCTTCTTTTTCTTCTTCATTTTCCCTTCAGGTTTCCTCCATGCTTGCACAGCAGAGCTGGTAAAATGCAGGTTTACAGGATCACAAGATGATAGAGGTTGGAAGGGATCTCTGGAGTCCAACCCCGCTGCCAGAGCAGGAGCATAGAATCCAGCACAGGTCACGCAGGAACACGTCCAGACAGGGCTGGAAAGGCTCCAGAGAAGGGGACTCCACAAGCACCAAATGAACCTAAACTAAGCTAAACAAACAAGCATAAAAGCCCAAACAAACCAACCCAGAAAGAGCAACAAAATACCCAGCAAAGGCTCTGCTGGTTCATTTTTCCTCTGCCTCCTAAATTTTCCTCTCATTCTGATGGTGCTCCATTGATGGAGGTCAGAGGTGGCACTGGTCTGTGGCTGACAGGGCCATGTGCCACTGCTCAGAGCAGGCAGTGCCATATATAAAGCACAGAGAGGGAATGTGGTGTGCCCCTAGAAGCAGCTATTGAAATGCATTAAGTTGCAGTTAGTTAGGAGTGTCTGAGCAGTTATGTTTAATTGCACAGCACTCTGCAGGGATCATGATCCCTTCTTGCTCACAGGTGAGGCTCCTGGGTGAAGAAGGGATGGGGACCATGCTAAAGGTTTTCCCCCATCCTATCCCTGACATTGGGAAATAGCTCAAGAAGTCATCTGACATTTGACACAGCTTTATTGTGCTGTGCCAGACCAGAGTCTGTCTGCCTCTGGCAAAATGGGATTTAATTGGACTTGAGATGGGTCATAATTATGCTCACATGTTCAGAGTCTTGCTTAGGTGAGCAGCAGACTTCACTGTCATTTATTTCTTTCTGACAGATCTGTATTCTCCCTGCATAACAGACCACATAATGACCTTCCCAGATGGTTATGTTCTTTTTTCTTCTTGTTGCTTTTCTTCCTTTTTCTTTATTTTTGTTCTTCTGACTGGCTCAGCTTTGCACTCTGTGTGCTTGGACGTCCACAGAGGACTTTTGATGTACTTGCTCCCACTTGAAAATATAACCTTATAGCCAACTTGTTTTCCCTTTCAATCAGTCTGGAGAGAATGGTGCTCTATCTTGTTGATCATTCCTGTGTAAAGCTCGTGTATCACTTCAAGGATTGTTTGCCTATTGGTTCTGTCATTTTGCTTCTATCACTGTCCAAAACCAATGATCACAGGCCCATGATATCAATTGTTGAAATTTGTTTTGAATAATCTTTTGGTTTCCTTTTCACACCCAATAGAGATTTATTTATATTTTTCTACTTTTCTGCTTGAAATCTGCAGCTAAATTTTAAAGGCACAGCCTAAAATTACCACAAGCCTCTATTACAGGAAGGATCTGGAGGTGCTGGAAGGTGTCCAGAGAAGGGCCATGAGGATGAGCAGAGGGCTGGGGCACCATTCCTATGAAGATAGACTGAGAGAGTTGAGGCTGTTCAGCCTGGAGAGGAGAAGGCTCCAAGAAGACTTATTTGTGGGCTTCCAGTATCTGAAGGGGGCTACAAGAAAGCTGGGGAGGGACTTTTGAGGGTGTCAGGGAATGATAGGACTAGGGAGATATTGAATTAAAAACTAGAAGTGGGTAGACTGAGATTGGATGTTAGGAAGAAGTTGTTCCCCATGAGGGTGGTGAGAGACTGGCACAGATTGCCCAGGGAGGTGGTGGAAGCCTCCTGCCTGGAGATGTTTGCAGCCAGGCTGGATGTGGCTGTGAGCAACCTGCTGTAGTGTGAGTTGTCCCTGCCCATGGCAGGGGGGTTGGAACTGGCTGATCCTTGAGGTCCCTTCCAAGTCTGACAATTCTATGACTCTAATTTACATCAAGGTACCCAAGCCAGTAATCTCTTATACACATGAATTGTTTTAATCAACTGAGTAGTTACACTGATTTTAGAGTGACTGTTGCCATAAGTGTAAGAGCAGTTACTGATGTTTATCATTCTAGACTCAAGAGTAAATGCAGTTAAAGATGATATTTTACCTTCTTTTCCATGGGGAAAAAAAAATATAAAAGAAGAAACAGAGTTAGAATCTGGACTCAGGCTAGGATGGTCCTCAATGCTTCTTTTTTCAGAAGCTACAAAGTTCTTAATTTTTCTTTACAGATGATTTAGCTGAGGTTATCATCACTTTCATGTGCTTAAAATGCAGAATTAATTGTATTTTTAATGAAATACATGTTGGTTTTCTATCTCTGGAATGCTCAAATCCTCCTTAAGTTGTCCCACTCTTTTCACTTTTCCCCATCACAGCTTTCCAATTTATTTGTGAAAGGTGGTAGCAAGCATCTGGTTTAAGACTCTTTGTTCAGAAAGCCAGAAGAAAATGGACAACTGTTTCACAATGGAAATGTGATAAAGAATCCTTAGCAACTTAATCCCCATAGATTATTAAAGAGCTGCAGGGAATGGCTCAGTTTACACTGTGTATAGAATAGAATAGAAATAAACAAGTTGGAAAAGACCTTCGAGAACATCAAGTCCAACCTATCACCCAACACCTTCTGATCAACTAAACCATGGCACCAAGTGCCTCATCCAGGCTCTTCTTAAACACCTCCAGGGATGGTGACTCCACCACCTCCCTGGGCAGCACATTCCAATGGCCAATCTCTCATGCTGGGAAGGACTTTCTCCTCACCTCCAGCCCAAAGCTCCCCTGGAACAGCTTGAGACTGTGTCCTCTTGTTCTGGTGATGCTTGCCTGGGAGAAGAGACCAACCTCCACCTGGCTGCAACCTCCTTCAGGGAGTTGTAGACAGCAATAAGGTCTCCCCTGAGCCTCCTCTTCTCCAGGCTAAGCAACCCCAGCTCCCTCAGTCTCTCCTCATAGGGCTGTGTTCCAAACCCCTCACCAACTTCATTGCCCTTCTCTGGACACCTTCCAGCAAGTCAACCTCCTTCCTAAACTGAGGGCCTCAGAACTGGACACAGTACTCAAGGTGCAGCCTAACCAGTGCAGTGTACAGGGGCAGAATGACCTCCCTGCTCCTGCTGGCCACACTGTTCCTGATGCAGGCCAGGATGCCATTGGCCCTCTTGGCTGCCTGGGCACACTGCAGGCTCATGTTCAGCCTACCATTGACCAGTACCCCCAGGTCCTTTTCTGCCTAGCTGCTCTCAGCCACTCAGACCCCAGCCTGTAGCTCTGCATGGGGTTGCTGTGGCCAATGTGCAGAACCTGGCACTTGGATGTGTTCAATCTCATGCCCTTGGACTCTGCCCATCTGTCCAGCCTGGCGAGGTCCCTCTGCAGAGCCTCTCTACCCTACTTTCAATATGTTAGAAAAAATTTCACCTTGGCATGTCTGCTTTTGAGAGGATTACTTTTTTTCCACAGGGAGCTTCAAGCCTTCAGCCATTTAGAGCTCCATTAAACTACCTTTGACTCTTGAACTTCCATTACCAGGGGAAAAAAAAAAAAAGAAAAAAAAAAAAGCTTTCAGCCTGCATATTCAGAGAGGAGCAGAATGCTAAGTTTCTCTGCAAGTCAGAAATTTGAGCTATCTCACTTGAACCCCTGCCACTGGTGTTCTCGACCGCTATGCAAAATGACAGGAGAGACACTGCCATAAAGCTGAAGAGCAAAGAGAGCTGATGGCTTTAGCGAGGTTTTGCCCCTTGAATGGTGACCTTTGGTAATCATGCCTGTGAGAGGCAAATTAAATGCTCATCTCAGTCTGATGTGCATCAAGAGGTGTGTGCCTGGGTGCATTCAGAGGAGTGTGTCCAGCAGAGCCAGGGAGATTCTCTTACCCCTCTGCTCTGCCCTGGTGATACTGCATCCAGTTGTGGGCTCCCCAGTTCAAGAGAGACAGGAACCTGCTGGAGAGAGTCCAAGGGAGGGCTACAAGGATGCTGAAGGGACTGCAGCACTGCCTGGTGAGGAGAGGCTGAGAGCACTGGGGCTGTGCAGTCTGGAGAGGAAAAGACTGAGAGGGGATCTGATCAATGTCTATCAATGTCTGAGGGCTGGGGGTAGGGAGGGAGGGGACAGGCTCTGCTCAGTTGCACCCTGGGGTAGCACAAGGGGCAAGGGATATAAACTACAGCACAGGAGGTCCCATCTCAACATGAGGAGGAACTTCTTTACTGTAAGGTTCACAGAGCACTGGAACAGGCTCTCCAGGAAGGTTGTGGAGTGTTCTTCTCTGGAGCCTTTCCAGCCCCTTGGATGCATTCCTGTGTGAACTGTGCTGGATTCTCTGGTCCTGCTCTGGCAGGGGGGTTAGTCTTGAAGATCTCTACAGGTCTCTTCCAACCCCTAACATCCTGTCAGCCTGTGATCCTGTGATGCTGGGCAAGGGATACTTTTAAGGTGGACAGTGAATCAGAAAGAAGAGCAGTACTGTTATGTGCTGGAGTGTAAGATGTTTCACACTGTTTGTGCCACACAGTCAGGTTAGATCTTGAGTTTGTTCACAGATGTAGAATGAGCTGAAATCACATTTCCGTATCCTTAGTGAAAAGCACAACATCCTGCTACCATCATCAGGCCTGGATTTTCATGGCACTCAATTTACAACGAAAAGCCTCAATGGAATGGGCAAGTTCTCAAAAGTGCTCCATATCCTGCAGTCCCTGTAGAAGTAGATCTAGCTAACATAGGGACGCTGAGCAATTCACAGGGCCTGGACCTAAAATATTCCCTTGAGACTCTTTGATAAAGGTAGACTGAGCCTTGCATTTTCAGTTTGAAATTGTACATTCATTCCTTATGTTTAATAATTCTTATACTTAAAACCTTACAATCAGTCAGGGGTTTGCAGCACCTCTGCTACAAAAAAGGCTGAGGGAACTGTGTGTGTTCAGCCTGGAGAAGAGAAGGCTCCAGGGAGACCTAATAGCAGCCTGCCAGTACCTGAAGGGGGCTACAGGAAGGCTGCAGAGAGACTGTTTGCAAAGGCCTGCAGGGACAGGACCAGGGGCAATGGCTTCAAACTAGAGCAGAGCAGATTGAGATTGGATGTTAGTACAAAGTTCTTTAGTATGAGGGTGGTGGAACACTGGAAGAGTTTGCCCAGGGAGGTGGTTGATGCTCCTTGCCTGGAGATATTGAAGGTGAGGCTGGATGAGGCCCTGGGCAACCTGATCTGGTTGGGGATGTCCCTGCTGACTGTGGGGAGGTTAAGCTGGATGAGCTTTGGAGTCCCTTCCAGCCTGAACCATTCTATGATTTTAGAACAACAGTGCCTCATCTTGTATGAGACAAAAATCAACCTAATCAGCTATTTGATTAATTTTTAACCTATGCTTTTTCACCACTATCAATTTGGGTTGCTGTTTGTCCTGGGACGGACAGAATGTTTTCAGTGGAAATTTGGTTGCCATTTAGGAAACAGATGTTTTGCCTGTAGGGATTTCTGGGTTTGTTTGCCTGCTTTTAAACAGTGGCAGTCTTAAAGCAGGGGTTACTCTACCAAATAACTTCCTGAATCAGGCAGCTTGTTCTACTGTGGCTGTATTCCACTTCCTTCAAGTTCTTCCTCGAACACTCTATATATCACCCTCTTTCTAACTGTTCTTCTTCTCCTTTAAACTTGTATATACAGCAAAAGCAACTGCACTACCATCTGTAGAATTACTCAGGCATAAAATCAGATACAGATGAGGAGGGCAAGGTTATTTCAAATACTACACTTACATGATGCCTGTGCAAGTTGTACTTGAATCATTGTCCTTTTGCTGAGTGCAGCCAGCCCCTCCTAATTCACACTGGGAAGGAGTCTCCTGCTTCACAAGTGTAATTTATTCAGTCTGTTCACTGTTCACTGACTTGCTAAACTGATAACTGTTTCATTAATCATGATTCTTAATTAGAAATGTTATGTATATGTTTCCAAACTGGCAACAGGCTTAAGGAGAGAGAGATATATGAGCTACCAAAGGAGCACATGTCGAAGTGATAACAAATATGGTTTCATCATCTCTGTCTATCACCTGCAGCCTCCAAAGCTCTCCTCACTAGGAGCCTAATTACTTAAAGCATGCATTAAGAATGATCTATTGTCAAGCTGGCATTCTTTTTTCCTCTCAAAGTCAAAGGCTAGAGTTGATAGCTGTTTGTTTGAGATTCTGTTTTCATGGTAACAGGTTGAAAGGTTGCTTCACATGAGACTTGTCATAAGGGTGCAAGGTCCTGCAGATAGGTCAGGGCAATTCCAAGCACTGACACAGGCTGGGCAGGGACTGGCTTGAGAGCAGCCCTAAAGAAAAGGACTTGGAGGTGCTGGTGGATGGGAAGCTCAACAGGAGCCAGCAGTGAGCACTTGCAGCCCAGAGAGCCAAGCAGAGCCTGGGCTGCAGCAAGAGAAGTGTGGCCAGCAGGGCCAGGGAGGGGATTCTGCCCCTCTGCTCCAGTCTGGTGAGTCCACACCTGGAACTCTGTGTCCAGTTCTGGATCCTCTGTTCCAGGAAGGATCTGGAGGTGCTGGAAGGTGTCCAGATAAGGGCCATGAGGACGAGCAGAGGGCTGGAGCTGCTCTGCTATGGAGACAGACTGAAGGAGTTGATGCTGTTCAGTCTGGAGAAGAGAAGGCTGCAAGGAGAACTTCTGGCTGTGAGCCAGAATTTTTAGGGTTGGAAGGGATCTCAAGGATCAGCCAGTTCCAACCCCCCTGCCATGGCCAGGGACACCTCACACTACAGCAGGTTGCTCACAGCCACATCCAGCCTGGCTGCAAAAACCTCCAGGCATGAGGCTGCAGTGTGCCCAGGTGGTGAAGAAGGCCAATGGCATCCTGGCCTGCATCAGGAATGGTGTGCCCAGCAGGAGTAGGAAACTATTCTGCCCTGTACTCAGCACTGGTTTAGGCCACTCCTTGAGTCCTGTGTCCAGTTCTGGGCTCCTCAATTCAATCAAGATGTTGAGATGCTGGAAAGTGTCCAGAGAAGGGCAACAAAGCTGGGGAGGGGTCTGGAGCACAGCCTTGTGAGGAGAGGCTGAGGGAGCTGGGGTTGCTTAGCCTGGAGAAGAGGAGGCTCAGGGGAGACCTTCTTGCTCTCTACAACTCCCTGAAGGGAGGCTGTAGCCAGGTGGAGGTTGGTTTCTTCTCCCAGGCAACCAGCAACAGAACAAGAGGACACAGTCTCAAGTTGTGCCAGAGGAGGTTTGGGCTGGGTGTTAGGAAGAAGTTCTTCTCAGAAAGAGAGATTGGCCACTGGAATGTGCTGCCCAGGGAGGTGGTGGAGTCACCATCACTGGAGGTGTTTAGGAAGAGCCTGGATAAGGCACTTGGTGCCATGGTTTAGTTGATCAGAAGGTGTTGGGTGACAGGTTGGACTTGATGATCTCTGAGGTCTTTTCCAACCTGGCTAATTCTATTCTATTCATTTCCTCATTGAGTTTTTTCTCAGTGATGATAGAAATGGAAACTTTAAAGTGTCCATTTCTACCAGACAGAGTGTGTTTTTTATTTTGTCCTCTGGTCATAGTCACTGAGGAGTTCATGCTGAGTTTATTTACTTTTATTGCACATTTAACTGTTGCCTCATAATCTTCAGCATGGGGCTCATTTCTCTGCATGAACTCAGGGCAAGGGAAATTAAATATTCCCTGGAGTTTGACTTGTTTTAAATATAATTAGGATGGCAAGCCAAGTCAATATAAAACTAATTATTTAATGGAATAGTCCAATTGTTTTCCTTTTAAGGTGGCATCTTTTGGGGAAAAAATCTGGGAAAAAAAAAAAATAAAAAGGAAGAACTGATCAAGTACTTCACCTGCTATTGCAAGGAAAGGCACTTTCATGAGACAAGCAAATGGAGCTCTCAGCCATCCCACCTGGCCCTAGGAGGAGATCAGGAGATATCTTTTCTCCTTCAAGTGTTGTAGAAGTTTGCTTTTAAATCCTTGGTAACTGAGCCACTAGTGGGATGGGGGTTCCTCTATCAGGTTTCACCCAATCTGTTATTTTTGTTTGTTTATTTTGGAGGAACCTTGGGACCTCGGAAGTTCATCCAGTCCAACGCCCCTGCCAGAGCCAGAGCACCTAGAGCAGATCACACAGGAATATTGAGTTAGGTTTTAAATATCTCCAGAGAGGGAGACTCCACAACCCCTGGGCAGCCTGCTCCAGGGCTCTGTCACCCTCACAGGGAAATAATTCTTCCTCCTGTTTCCATGGAACTTCCTCTGCCTCAGCTTCCACCACTGCCCCTTGTGCTGGCATTGGGCATCACCCAGCAGAGCCTGGCTCCAGCCTCTGGGCACTCACCCTGCACATCTTTAGCAACAGCAATGAGGTCACCTCTCAGGCTCCTCTTCTTCAAGCTACAGAGCCCTCAGCTCCCTCAGGCTCTCCTCATAAGGAAGATGTTCCTCTCCATCATCTTTGTGGATCTGTGCTGGACTCTCTCAAGCAGTTCCCTGAGGTCCTTCTTGAACTGAGGGACTAGGAACTGGACACAATATTCCAGATATAGCCTCACCAGGGCAGAGCAGAGGGGAAGGAGGACTTCTCCTTCCCTGCTAACCACAGCCCTTCCAATAGTCTTCCATAAGTATAAAAGTAATTATTTCCATGTGTGACTTGCCCTTCTCAAGAGTGGAAATGGGTAGAGATTAAAATAAGATTCCAAAAATATTGCCTTCAGTGAAGAGTAATTTTTATGAGCTGTAGTTTCTGGTGTGCAGGAATGAGCTTTATAAATCAGCAAGTGATTTCCCTACTGAGAAGATCAAAGGCTAAGGAGCCGAGATGCAGCAAAGGTCTTGCTGTGGCACCAGCAGGAAGAAATTGTACAAATAAGCTGATAAAATGGTGGTGGTTTAATGAAGTAGCAGCTAAAGGAAAAGAAAATTAAAAAAAGGAGAGAAAAAACAAATGGCCTTGGAAAACAAGCTGGGGATTTCCGTGCACAAGCCCTGCAGTGTTTAACATAATACAACAGGCAAAGAGTGCAGCTCTGTAAAGGTGGTATTTAGATTATGATCTGAATTCTTTAGTACTACACAGAATCACACAGAATGCTCTGGGCTTGAAGGGACCTCCAAAGCTCATGCAGTCCAACTTTCCTGCAGTCAGCAGGGACAGCCCCAACTAGATCAGGTTGCCCAGGGCCTCATCCAGCCTCACCTTCAATATCTCCAGGGAAGGAGCCTCAACCACCTCCCTGGGCAACCTCTTCCAGTCTTCCACCAACCTCATAGTAATGAACTTGTTCTTAATATCCAATCTCAATCTGCTCTGCTCTAGTTTGAAGCCATTGACCCTCATCCTGTCCCTGCAGGTGTTTGCAAACAGTCTCTCTGCAGCCTTCCTGTAGCCCCCTTCAGGTACTGGCAGGCTGCTATTAGGTCTCCTCGGAGCCTTCTCTTCCCCAGGCTGAACACCCCCAGCTCCCTCAGCCTGTCCTTGTAGAAGAGCTGTTCCAAACCCCTGATCATTTTAGTGTCCCTCCTCTGGACCCTCTCCATCAGGTCCATGTCCTACCTCTATAATAGCTATTTAATAGCCTTTAAGTTTCAAATTTTGATTTGCATAGTACTTGGTGCCATGGTTTAGTTGATCAGATGGTGTTGGGCAATAGGTTGGACTTGATGATCTCAAAGGTCTCTTCCAACTTGGTTAATTCTATTCTATTCCATTCTGTTCTATTCTATTCTATTCTATTCTATTCTATTCTATTCTATTCTATTCCATTCCATTCCATTCCATTCCATTCCATTCCATTCCATTCTACTTCAGGAGCCATCTATACTGAAGGAGACTGCTGTACATGCCCAGGCTAGTCACATCGCTTCTGTTAAAGAAAGTCTTAAGATATGGTCTTCAATGACTTCTGTTTGTTTAGTGTTTCAGATTTGGGCTGGAGGGTTTTTTGGTGGTTGGGAATGGGGTGGGAGATGGCATCTTGTCTCACATATGTGTACAGGAAGCACGGGTTCTGATCCTTTAGTGAACAGCAAATTGCTGTGTCCCTGGGAGAGGAAATTCGGTCGAGGCACACATTCACCTTATGGAACAGCAGTGGTGGCTCCAAGAAGTTGGTCTATCAAAACAGATGGGCATCAAATCAAGTGGTTTGGAAAAAAAAGTAGTTGCCCAGGCTTCCAGCTGGAAGAGTGCAGCTCAGATTACAAGACCACGGAAAGGGCACATATTGTAGACAGAGGATGCTTGGAAGAGGCTAGCAGAGAATTTGTGCCCCAGCTCAACTCTTGGGAAAATCACTTTCTAAATGATTTCAACAGCAGCCATTGCCAGAACAAGGGCTTATGCAATGCCATCTGTTGGCTTTTGGGAAAAAAAAAAAGCCAACAAAAACCCCATGCAGTGCTACAGGCTGGGGTTGGAGTGGCTGGAGAGTGGCCAGGTGGAACGGGACCTAGGGGTACTGGTGGACAGTAGATGACCATGAGCCAGCAGTGTGCCCAGGTGGCCAAGAAGGCCAATGGCATCCTGGCCTGCATCAGCAATAGTGTGGCCAGCAGGAGCAGGGAAGTCATTCTGCCCAGTGCTCAGCACTGGTTAGGCCACACCTTGAGTCCTGTGTCCAGTTCTGGGGCCCTCAGTTTAAGAAGGACATTGAGACACTTGAAGGTGTCCAGAGAAGGGCAATAAGGCTGTAGAGGGGTCTGGAGCACAACCCTGTGAGGAGAGGCTGAGGGAGGTGGGGTTGCTTAGCCTGGAGAAGAGGAGGCTCAGGGGAGACCTTCTTGCTCTCTACAACTCCCTGAAGAGAGGTTGTAGCCAGGAGGGGGTTGGTCTCTTCTCCCAGGCAAGCAGCACCAGAACAAGAGGACACAGTCTCAATCTGTGCCAGGGGAGGTTTAGTCTTGAGGCGAGGAGAAAGTTCTTCCCAGAAAGAGTAATTGTCCATTGGAATGTGCTGCCCAGGGAAGTGGTGGAGCCTCCATCTTTAGAGATGTTTAAAAAACAGACTGGATGAGACACTTGGTGCCATGGTTTAGTTGTCAGGAGGTGTTAGGTAATAGGTTGGACTTGATGATCTCCCAGGTCTTTTCCAACCTTGGTGATTCTATGATTCTATGAAAATCAAATGGGAAATGTGGTTAGCTCGGTGGTGGTACAGCAGAAGGGGAACTCACAGTCACTGCCACAGCTCCTGATGGAACAGAAAATGAGCAGCAAGGCCAGCTCTACTTGGAGACACTTCCCTTCACCATTTTGAGGAATTCATCCTGGCATGTAAGTGGCTTGCTGTAAAGCAGTCCCAGCTGGAAAAGACCTTTGAGGTCATCAAGTCCAACCTGTCACCCAACACCATCTGATCAGTTAAACCATGGCACCAAGTGCCTCAGCCAGGCTCTTTTTAAAAACCTCCAGGGATGGTGACTCCACCACCTCCCTGGGCAGCACATTCCAATGGCCAATCTCTCTTGCTGGGAAGAATTTCTTCCTCACATCCAGCCTAAACCTCCCCTGGCACAGCTTGAGACTGTGTCCTCTTGTTCTGGTGCTGGGTGCCTGGGAGAAGAGACCAACCCCCACTTGGCTATAACCTCCCTTCAGGGAGCTGTAGAGAGCAAGGTGTCCCCTAAGCCTCCTCTTCTCCAGGCTAAACAACCTCAGCTCCCTCAGCCTCTCCTCACAGGGCTGTGCTCCAGACCCCTCCCCAGCTTTGTTGCCCTCCTCTGGACACCTTCCAGCATCTCAACATCTTTCCTAAACTGAGGGCCCCAGAACTGGACACAGGACTCCAGGTGTGGTCTAACCAGTGCTGAGTACAGGGGCACAATGACCTCCCTGCTCCTGCTGGCCACACTGTTCCTGATGCAGGCCAGGATGCCATTGGACACCTTCCCCATGAAGCAGGAGTTTGGTTTATTTTAACAGTGTACCAGGAGAACTGCTGGAGTTTTAACATGAACACGTTCCTAAAGTTACTGAGATGTTAAGAATGATCTTTTATGCCAGTTCCTGTGTCTTGCTGTGACTGTGTCTAAATGGCACTGCATCCTCAATGGGCTGTATCCTTTGCTGCAGGATCTGTGCAACTGGCTGCACAATGTTTTCAAACACTGCAGTGTGAACTCTGAGTCTGAGCAGTGGTTGAGTGAGTAGAGAGTGAAATTCTTTCTGACTTTTCCCAGAATCACAGAATCACAGAACAGTAGGGGCTGGAAGAGATCTTGAAACAGTGTCCAGTGCAACCCCTCTGCCAGAACAGCATCAGCTAGAGCAGATCGCACAGGAACACAGCCAGGCAGGTCATTTCCAGGATGTCATGAAGTCTGTTCCAGGACTGGCCTGCTAACTTGCTGCTTTGAGTCTTAGTACTAGAGCAGTACATGAGGTGACATTAAATATAACCAAATACTAAGGGGCCCAAAAAGGAAAAATAGAAAACCCATGCTAAATTCAGGAAAATCGTTCTCTGAAGTCATAGAATCACAGAATTGTTAGGGTTGGAAGGGACCTCAAGGATCAGCCAGTTCCAGCGCCCCTGCCATAGGGTTTATGCAGCTCACCTCATCAGCTAAGCTGAGAACAAAGTGTCCTCTGCTTTTTTCTGACACCAGTTTGGTTACATGAGACAGGAATGTGCTATGGGCATTAAACTGCAAGGGCTCAGTTCCCCCAGTCCATACTGGAGTTCTTATGCCTATGTACTTTCCTGTACAGTGAAGGTAGTCAGTGCCACAGCAGAATTTGTAGAATCACAGAATTGTCAGAGTTGGAAGGGACCTCAAGGATCAGCCAGTTCCAACCCCCCTGCCATGGCCAGGGACACCTCACACTACAGCAGGTTGCTCACAGCCACATCCAGCCTGGATGCAAAACCTCCAGGGATGAGGCTGCCACCACCTCCCTGGGCAACCTGTGCCAGTCTCTCACCACCCTCATGGGGAACAACTTCTTCCTAATATCCAATCTGAATCTACCCACTTCCAGTTTTGCTCCATTCTCCCCAGTCCTATCACTTCCTGACACCCTCAGAAGTCCCTCCCCAGCTTTCTTGTAGCCCCCTTCAGATCCTGGAAGGCCACAATAAGGCCTCCTTGGAGCCTTCTCTTCTCCAGACTGAACAATCCCAACTCTCTCAGTGCCATCTCAGCAGCACAATATGGGTTTATTTTAGTATTACTTCACATAGTTTCCCTTTCAATAAATAAAACCACCCTGAACTACACTTCAGTTGATACAGAATTTATACATCTCTTTTAGCTACTTCTGGTATGGTTCACCACAATTAAGGGATAAAAGAGGTAGAAGCCTCATGCCTGGAGGTTTTTGCAGCCAGGCTGGATGTGGCTGTGAGCAACCTGCTGTAGTGTGAGGTGTCCCTGGCCATGGCAGGGGGGTTGGAACTGGCTGATCCTTAAGGTCCCTTCCAACCCTTAACAGTTCTATCATTGTGTGATTAAGGAAGCAAAATACATTTGGAAGTACGAAAGCAGCAGTCTAGGGTTAAACCAAAGACTGTTTCAGTGTCTAATCTCCAAAGGTGTCCATTTGGTTGATGGGTTGGACGCGATGATCTTGAAGGTCTCTTCCAACCTGGTTTATTCTACGTATTCTATGTATTTGCATAAGCAAATGCCTGAGAGAGCATTAGGAACAGGGTAGACATATATGATACAGGATCCAGTATTCTCCCAGCTGGCAGCTATGTTTAGCTTTATGGAGTTTTCTGCATGGAGCACAGCTCTGTCTGTTCAGGAACTCACAGCTGAATTCTTGTACCATGTCCCCTAGAGGGAGCGTGAAGAGACCTTGTGAAATATGTGCATGGCTCTCTTTGTTCTGGGAGGGGTCAGCTCTTCTCCATTCAACACCTGAGTGGCATTTTGGTGTTCAGCACTCATTATGAATGCATACTCTAGTTTGTTCACAGTTTAGCTGGAGAGGAGAGCTGCATAAACAATACCTTCACCTTCCTTCTGCCTTGTATGGAAATTTCCAATCTGTCCCCTGCCTTTCAGGAATGCAGAGTGCTGTTTCCTGTCTGGCTCTCCAGCCACTCTGACCCCAGCCTGTAGCACTGCATGGGGTGGTTGTGGCCAAAGTGCAGCACCTAGCACTTGGACTTGTTGAATGCCATCCTGTTGGACTCTGCCCATCTGTCCAGCCTCTCAAGGTCCCTCTGCAGAGCTCTCCTACCCTCTAACAGATCAACTCCTGCCCCCAACTTGGTGTCATCTGCAAACTTATTAATGATGGACTCAATCCCCTTATCCAGATCATCAGTAAAGATATAGAACAGGCTGGGGCCCAGCACTGATCCCTGGGGGACATCACTAGTGCCTGGCTGCCAGCTGGATGTGGCACCGTTCACCACCATTTTCTGGGCTCAGCCCTCCAGGCAGTTCAGATGCTTGGGCTCTTAATGCCTCTACCTTCTACACACCCCCAGCAAATTGCTTTATTGCTTCTAACACACAGGATATAGCAGTTCTTTTTCACTGCTGCCCCCAGTGCCTTTGCAGCCATTGTTTTGTGCAGTCATTATTCCCTGACACAAAGCACAAGCTGTAGCTGACTCATTTGTTATGCACGCAGATGGGAGCTCCAGCCAGAATAAGATCATCACTGAGATAACTGTCCAGAGGAGGAGAGTGAAACTCTGCTCTTTTTTGAACACTCCCATGTTGTAAAATTAAATGCACAAAAATAAAAGCTGAGGGATCTGGGGGTGTTTAGCCTGAAGAGGAGGCTCAGGAGAGACCTTCTTGCTGTTTCCAACTCCCTGAAAGGAGGTTGTAGCCAGGTGGGGGTTGGTCTTTTCTCCCAGGCACCCAGCACCAGAACAAGAGGACACAGTCTCAAGCTGCAGCAGGGGAAGTTTAGGCTGGAGGTGAGGAGAAAATTGTTCCCAGAGAGAGTAATTGGCCATTGGAATTTGCTGCCCAGGGAGGTGGTGGAGTCACCATCACTGGAGGTGTTTAAAAACAGACTGGATGAGGCTCTTAGTGCCATGGTTTAATTACTATGAGGTGTTAGGTAATAAATTAATAGATCAATCAAGCCTTATGAGGAAAGACTGAGGGAACTGGGGTTGCTTAGTCTGGAGAAGAGGAGGCTCAGGGGAAACCTTCTTGCTGTCTCCAACTACCTGAAGGGAGGTTGTAGCCAGGTGGGGGTTTGTTTCTTCTCCCAGGCAATCAGCACCAGAACAGGAGGACACAGTCTCAAGCTGTGCGAGGGGAGGTTTAGGCTGGAGGTGAGGAAGAAATGCTACAGAGAGAGAGTGATTGCCCATTGGAATGGGCTTCCTGGGGAGGTGGTAGAGTCACCATCACTGGAGGTGTTCAGGAGGAGACTGGATGGGGTGCTTGGTGCTATGGTTTATTTGATTAGATGGTGTTGGGTGATAGGTTAGACGCGATGATCTTGAAGGTCTCTTCCAACCTGGTCTATTCTATTCTATTCTATTCTATTCTATTCTATTCTATTCTATTCTATTCTATTGGACTTGATGATCTGAGGTCTTTTCCAACCTGATTGGTTCTATGATTCTTTGTGGTGTCTTCAGTAAAGATGTTTTTTATCTTCTCCGTGAGTTCTTTTCTTCTTGCAGCAGGCAAAAGTTAGGGCATGGAGAGAGGGTTCATGGTCTGCTGCTGCCAGGCTGCATGGTTTCTTTTTCTTCTGTGTCTGTCTTTTTCTCTCCTCCTGAGCAAGTATTGTTCAGGTCTTATATACAGTTTTTAAGTCACATTTTTTTGGGGTATGTGTCCAGGTATTGTCCCCAGGGAATCTTCCTGTGTATTCTTCTATGGTGCAGGGGTCTGGTGGAGTAGGAAGCCTCAGCCTCCTCCTTCACCTTTTTCCTGTCCATACACAGAGTACACATCAGGTGCTTATCATGCCAGGTGGTGAATCCATGGGATAGTCTAGAAGCCTTTTCACCATCCTCCCTTTCCAGGGTAGAGATGTTCTTGTCTGTGCACATTCCAGAGCGTTGGTACCAGTGGCTCTGCCCATTACACATTTCTCTTGCCAGAGGGTCTTTTCACCACCCCCTCCCTGGGAAGCTGTTTTCTGAGTGAGGAGCAAAGTTGATTCTATCATTCTTGACTCACATCAAGAGAGACAAGATTGAGTCTCTTACAATAACAAATAAGAGTTTTAGCTTTCTGGACACATTAGGTGTAGAAACATCCTGTACAGCTGCACTGCTTGCTGTCTGTTGAGGCTGGATTAGATGAGCAAGTGTAACCAGAACCAGACAGGATCTTCTGTTGTTTGGTTTTTTTTGCTTTAATCTTGCAGTCATCCCTGAAAAGAGAGTGGCTGTTTTAAGTAGGCAAAACTGCAAACTCAGCAGGCAAGGGCACTGTGGAACATTGTGTCAGGACCGTAAAGGTTTCTTGTGTCAAAGTAATGACTGTTTTGCTGGCAGGTAATTGCATCTACATTGTGGTACTGCTGGCTTTAAATTTGTTATTTATTTATTTATTTATTTGTAAAATATGTTTATTTGTTTGGACTGATTTCACAGATTTGTCAGAGTTGGAAGAGATCTCAAGGATCAGCCAGTCCCAACCCCCCTGCCATGGGCAGGGACACCTCACACTACAGCAGGTTGCTCACAGCCACATCCAGCCTGGCTGCAAAAACCTCCAGGCATGAGGCTGCCACCACCTCCCCGGGCAACCTGTGCCAGTCTCTCACCACCCTCATGGGGAACAACTTCTTCCTGACATCCAATCTGAATCTACCCACTTCTTGTTTTTGTCCGTTCCCCCCAATCCTATCTCTCCCTGACACCCTCAAAAGTCCCTCCCCAGCTTTCTTGTAGCCCCCTTCAGATCCTGAAAGGCCACAATTAGGTCTCCTCAGAGCCTTCTCTTCTCCAGACTGAACAACCCCAACTCCCTCAGTCTGTCTTCAAAGGCGTATAGCTCCAGCCCTCTGCTCATCCTCGTGGCCCTTCTCTGGACATATTTAGAACCTCCATTTAGTGTAATCTTGTATGTGTAAATCTTTCCTTTCCTGCTGATCAAGAGAATCTGTGATTGTGAGATCCGACATGATTGCCGTTAGCATTTGAAGACAACTTAGGCTGAACTGTTTCCTTCATGCATCAAGACTGAAGTCTTGCATAGTGTTTCATTTATTGTCTGTAGGACAGTGGATTTGCCTTTTCTACATGGAAAAAATGTAAGAAGCACAGTAATTGGGAAGTGTCAGAAGATTATTACTGCTGATGGTACTAATATAGCGCCCTGCCATTCATAGACACATAGTTAGAATGTGCACTGCCCAATTTTAAAGTCAATTAAATGGGCAGTAAAGCCTCTACCCCAGAGAAGAGATGTTCATAGGTGAGAGACTGAGATGCAGCATCCTGATGCTGCTGAAATGAACAGCTGTTTGGTGGAGGCTGTCAGTGGGACTAGGATTTCATCAAGTAGCATGGCATGGCCTAGGGAAGTAAAGATACCTTCAAAATTCTGAGCTAATGCTGAGTTCCAGTTTAGACTTGGGGCAGTGTGGCTGGAAAGCTGCTGGTAGAAAGGGACTTGGGGATGCTCATGGACAAGCAGCTGAAGAAGACCCAGCAGTGTGCCCAGGTGGCCAAGAAAGCCAAAGGCATCCTGGCTGGGATCAGCAATGCTGTGTCCAGCAGCAGCAGGGAGGGGATTGTCCCCTGGCACTCAGCTCTGCTGAGGCCACAGATTGAGTATTGTGTCCAGTTTTGGGCACCTCAACACAAGAGAGATGTGGAGGTGCTGGAGTCAGGGCAGAGGAGGGCAAGGAAGCTGGGAAGGGCCTGGAGAATAAATCTGAAGGAGCTGGGAATGGTGAGTGAGAAAAAGAGGAAGCTGATGGCAGACCTCACTGCTGTCTACAGCTACCTGAAAGGACCTTGTGGAGAGGCTGCTGCTGGTCTCTTCTCACAGGTAATTAATGATAGAACAAGAGGGAATGGCCTCAAGCTGTGACTGGGTAGGTCTAGACTGGACATTAGGGAGAATTTTTTCCCATCAAGAGTGGTCAGGCCTTGGAATGTGCTGCCCAGGGAGGTGGTGGAGTCCCCAAGCCTGGCTGTGTTTCAAGGTGTCTTGGATGTGGTGCTTGGGGCTATGGTTTAGGGGTGACCCTTGTAGAGTAGGGTTCATGGTTGGACTTGGTGATCCTGAAGATCTCTTCCAACTTGAAGGTTTCTGTGAGGTGCTGTGCATATTTCATCAAGCATCATCTCAGGGCATCATCAGTCATCTTTCCAAGAAACCCCTTTCAATACTAGAACAAGCTTTAGGTGGATAGACTAAGGACAATGCCAAAAAGCAGCTCCTGGCAGCCTGAATTCTTAAATCAAAGGATATTTGTAGCCTATCTAAACTAAGTAGTTTGAGTGTCTCTGAGTACATTACAAGTTCATCTCAATTTGATATAAGCTTTTTGAAAATGGCTTTAATATTAAGTGGAGTCATAAATGCATAAACTTTAATGGATAAAAGATGATCTTCCTGCTGCAGAGTTTCAGCTCTAACTGAAGAAATTGACTGCATTTCATCTTATTTGCAAGTTGTGAATAAATTTGCCTCACGTAGCTTGAGCTGTTTGAAATAGTAAGAATGACTTGTGAGGCCATTAATCCTCTTCTAAAGTCTGACCTAAGTGGCCTGTGAGATGTACATAAAAAAACTGGTGACACTTAGACCCATCCTCTGCAGAAGAGGCCTTGCCTAATTGAAATTTGAGAGCATGGGCAAAGGAGATGCACAGAACCAAGTATTTGTAAAGAAACTAAAGGAACTGAAACCCAAGTTTTCATGGAAGATGAATTGCATTAAAATCTGATCAGCTGAACCTTTCAGGCACAAAGTGTCACTCAAACTGGGACACGAAGTGACCAACCTGGCTTTGACTGCACCATTATAACACAAACAGAAAACATGGAGGTTGACTTTGTGAATTCCTTCTTTCTCAAGTTTTGGTTGGCTGCCACTTTGAAGAAGTGAAAGGTCTGGTTGGATGGGGCCTGGAGTAAGCTGGGCTAGTTGAGAGGTGTCCCTGCCCATGGCATGGAAGAGACCTTAAAGATCTTCTAATCCAACCTTCCTGTCCCTCTGGCACAGAAACCTCAGGAGCAATGTGGTGGGTTGAAACTGCCCCCAACAAATTGGAGAATTCACAGGCTCAAAGGATGTTAAGGGTTGGAAGGGAACTTCAGAGATCAAGTCCAACCCCCAGTCAGAGCAGGACCAGAGAATCCAGCACAGGTCACACAGGAACACATCCAGATGGGACTGGAAAGTCTCCAGAGAAGGAGACTCCACAACCTCTCTGGGCAGCCTGTTCCAGGGCTCTGTGACAGTGAAGAAGTTCCTCCTCATGTTGAGGTGGAACCTCCTGTGCTATAGTTTCCATCCATTGCCTCATGTCCTATCCCAGGGTGCAAATGAGCAGAGCCTGTCCACTCCCTCCTGACTCCCAGCCCTCAATTATTTATTGTCTCTTGTGGGTTTTTTTTTCCATCTCAAGGAGAATTTGGATTTATCCCACTTCTTTTGATTTATTTTTTTTTTATCTAGGGTCAAGCTTGGCATCTAAGGGAGTGAGGGACCCCTTATTTGATATACCTCCTTCACCATCAACTCTCACCAGCTCCTGTGTACATCGGGGCTTCACTCGGGTTGCAAGCAGATTGAAGTTATCTTTGCAAAGCAAGCAAAAATCTAGGAATGTAATATGCAATAAATATGTACAGAATATATATACACACACACACATATAGATCCAATTTAGAATAGAATAGAATAGAATAGAATAGAATAGAATAGAATAGAATAGAATAGAATAGAATTAACCAGGTTGGAAGAGACCTTCGAGATCATCGTGTCCAACCTATCATCTGACACCACCCAATCAACTAAACCATACAACCAAGCATCCTGTCAAGCCTCGCCCTGAACACCCCCAGCGACGGCGACCCCACCACCTCCTCAGGCAGCCCATTCCAATGGGCAATCACTCTCTCTGTGAATAGACCAGGTTGGAAAAGACCTTCAAGACCATTAAGTTCAACCTGTCACCCCGCACCGTCTAATCAACCAAGTGACTCATCCAGGCTCTTCCTAAGCACCTCCAGGGTTGGTGACTCCACCACCGCCCTGGGCAGCACATTCCAATGGCCAATCTCTCTTTCTATGAAGAATTTCTTCCTCACATTCAGCCTAAACTTCCCCTGGCACAGCTTGAGACTGTGTCCTCTTGTTCTGGTGCTGGTTGCCTGGGAGAAGAGACCAACCTCCACCTGGCTACAACCTCCCTTCAGGGAGTTGGAGACAGCAAGAAGGTCTCCCCTGAGCCTCCTCTTCTCCAGGCTAAGCAACCCCAGCTCCCTCAGCCTCTCCTCACAGGGCTGTGCTCCAGACCCCTCCCCAGCCTTGTTGCCCTTCTCTGGACACGTTCAAGAGTCTCAATGTCCTTCTTAAACTGAGGGGCCCAGAACTGGACACGGGATTCAAGGTGTGGCCTAAAAGGCATTGTAAATGTCAGATGTGCCTTTTTTGGTGGTTGTTTTATTCCTTTCTTTTTTTTTTTTTTTTAATTTCTTTTTAATTTTTTGTTTATTTAAAATGCATTTTTATTTTATTTTTATTTTTAATTATTTTTTTATATTTTATTTTTATTATTTTTATTTTTATTCCTTTTCTATTCATGTATTTTTATTTTTATTTTTGTAATTCTGCTTGTGCTCAGCAGGAAGGGATGGAGGCTGACTAGCATAATTGTTTCCACTTCAATAAGATGTTGATGCCTTACGGACAATTTAAATGGTGTTGCTTATGTTTGTACATGCGTGGCAGTTGAGGCTGGCTGCCTCCTGTTCCTGCCACATGAGCTACACCTCTGCTGTCCTGAGTGCCCAGCCCAGTAGGTGTGCACAGGGAACAGCCTATTGCATACCCATCAATCCTGCACCCTCTAAATCCCTCTGCAAAGTCATTCTCTGCCTCTCCCTTCCCTCTCTGCTCCCGTGGGAGATGCTCCCTGTCGGGGAGCGCTGGGGGAGTATCTCAAGGCTCTTAGGCCTGGCTGGGCCTAGTGCCAGGAGGGGAAGGGGGGAGGGGCAGTCCCAGACCTGGCCAGGCTGAGACCAGCCTAGCAGTGGGGGGAGGAAGCAAGAGCCCTGGGGGTTTTGGGTACACCCTCAGGTGGGGAGAGGGGAAGTGCTGAGGGCCTTTGGGTGTGCTGTAAGGGACTCTCCATGCTTTAGGGTATCTTTGTCACTATGCTATGCAATTTCTGTGGAACACTACTTGCTTTTTCCATTTAAACTTTCCGTCACTTCTCCAATCCATTTGTGTGATGAGTGTCATTCTTTTGTCCATTTCAGGGCCAAGAGAGGCTCTGTCTGGCCTCAAACCAGGAAAACATGGCATAAACTTTCTGTGCTGGGGGAAATTTACATAAGGACCAAATGCTTCCCTGAGAACTTTGCTGTTATTGTGTCCAGTTTTAACCTTTCTCTGTGCCTGGATTTGTTTGTCTTCCCTGTGGTTTGATATGAAAGATCTGACTGGAACAGCCATGCTCCACATCAGGCATCCTGGGCCTGTTGTGATTATCACAAAACCTGTGAGGAGATGCTGAGGGAGCTGGGGTTGTTTAGTGTGGAGAAGTGGAGGCTCAGGGGAGACCTTCTTGCTGTCTACAACTCCCTGAAGGGAGGTTGTAATGGGTTGGGGCAGACCCCCTCCCCACCACAGGCAGAAATAACGACTCAGACAAACGGATTGCAAAAGTAGTGGAGAGTTTAAATAGAGAACAGTGAGTGTGCACAAAAGGAAACATGGTGACAAGAAAGAAACCAAAGTAAACCCAGAAAGACTCCAAACCCGACCTGAGGGTGCATCCAAAACCCCCAGGGCTCCTTCTTCCCCCTCCCTCTGCTGGGCTAGTCTCAGCTGGCCAGGCCTGAGACTGCCCATCCCCCTGTGGCCTTGGGCCCAATCAGGCCCATGGCCGGGAGATCTCTCCCCCAGTTACCAAGTCTCGGAGAGGAAAGGAAAGAGGAAGTGCCAGACCCCACCACAAAATTTATAGTGGTGCAAGGGATTATGGTAGAAATACCTAATTTCCTGAGTCCACCCACTGGGATGGACTTCTGGACTCAGGAAATACCCCTGTAGCAGAGGGCACCCAGCCCAAACTACGACAGAGGTTGTAGCCAGGTGGGGGTTGGTTTCTTCTCCCAGGCATCCAGCACCAGAACAAGAGGACACAGTCTCAAGCTGTGCCAAGGGAAGGTTAGGGTTAGGATTAGGGTTAAGGTTAGGGTTAGGGTTAGGGTTAGGGCTAGAGTTAGGGTAATTTGCCATTGGAATGTGCTGCCCAGAGAGGTGGTGGACTCACCATCCTCTGGAGGTGTTCAGAAAAGGCTTGGATGTGGCACTTGGAGCCATGGTTTAGTTGTCAGGAGGTGTTAGGTATTAGGTAATAGGTTGGACTTGATGATCTCTGGGGTGTTTTCCAAACTTATTGATTGTATGATTCTGTGATTCTATGATGGTTTCTTTCCTAGCTGATGAAAGCAGATTAGGTGTAGTTTACTCCCCTCTGTTTCCACTGTGAAAGTGAATTGAGCACAAATCATCACTAAAGCATAGTGGATTCAAGGAGGGGAATAACAGAGCTGAGTGAAAGATGAGTTAGGAAGCACATTTTCAGTCCAGTATGGAGGCAGCTCCTGGAGAAAAATAGCAGCAAAGGAAAGGAGAAGATGTGGGAGGTGGATTAGAGGCCCTGTGTGCATGGAGCCTGGGGCAGGCCATTGTTCACAGAATGGTTTGGATTGGAAAAGACCTCTAAGATCCTCGACTCCAACCATCAGCCTAGCACTGACATGACCATTAAACCACATCCCAAAGTGCCATGGCCACAGGTTTCTTGAACACTTCCAAGGATGGCAGCTCCACCACCTCCCTGGGCAGCCTGTTACAACCCCTGCCTACTCCTTCTGTTAAGAAATGTTTCCTAATATTGAATCCAAACCGCCCCTGGCACAATTTCAGGCCATTTCTCTCATCCTATCACCTGATACTAGAGAGAAGAGGCTGACACCCCATCTCATTCCAACCTCCTTCTGGGTAGTTGTAGAGAGTCATGAGGTCTCCCCACAGCCTCCTCTTCTCCAGACTAAACAATCCCAGTTCCCTCAGCTACTCATGTTCTTTAGACTCTTCACCAGTTTCATTGCCCTTCTCTGGGCACACTCCTGCAGCTCAACATCTTGCTTGTAGCCAGGAGCCAAAAACTAAAAACAGTTTTGGAGGTGTGCCGAGCACAAGGGCACAGTCACTTCCCTGCTCCTGCGTGTCCCACACTATTCCTGATCCAGGCCAGCATGATGTTGGCCTTCTTGGCCACCTGAGCACATTGCTCATGTTCAGCTGTCAACCAACAGCCCCAGGTCCTTTTCTGCCAGGCATTTTCCCAGCCACTCTGCCCCAAGCCTGTAGCATTGCACTGGGTTGTTGTGACCCAGGTGCAGGACCCAGGATTTGGCTTTGAGAAAAGTCATGCCATTTACCTTGGGCTATCAATTCAGCTTGTCAAGACCTCTTTACAGTACTGTCCTACCCTCGAGCAGATCAACACTCCCACCCAGCTTAGTGTCACCTGCAAACTTACTGACGGTGCACACAATTCCCTTGTCCAGATGACTGATAAAGATGACAGCTCTTTTCCTCAACATGACTACTCCCTTCCCTTCCCTTCCCTTCCCTTCCCTTCCCTTCCCTTCCCTTCCCTTCCCTTCCCTTCCCTTCCCTTCCCTTCCCTTCCCTTCCCTTCCCTTCCCTTCCCTTCCCTTCCCTTCCCTTCCCTTCCCTTCCCTTCCCTTCCCTTCCCTTCCCTTCCCTTCCCTTCCCTTCCCTTCCCTTCCCTTCCCTTCCCTTCCCTTCCCTTCCCTCAGGAGCTACAGAAATATACAGACGATCTTCATTTCCTGCCTTGCTCTCTGTTGCTCCCTCTCAGTACAGTATATTAAGGCAAAAGCAATTTCATTTTCTCTTTCAGTCAGCTGAAATGAATTCTTTCCTGTGATGCTGGCAATGAAATGTGTTTTCTAAGTTTAGTTAGCAAGCCATACAGTAACACAAATGCTTCTGCAGGATTTCACTGAAGGTTCTCTATCCCCAGTTGAATAACAAAGGTCTGTGAGAGCATCTGCTTCACTTTGGCTTTTTGTCATTTCAAGAGAACATCCATTTAATATTTGGTTATTTTTTTCCTGGCTTTCCCAAGCCACTGACTGATGGCTGCTTTGTTCTCTCTTTCAGGTCGTGGAGACCAATTTGGTTGCCTTTGACTGCCACTGGATCATTATAAATGAGGTAACTGTCAAATGAACACTGCAGTGAACCGTGAATCCTGTTTGCAGGCTTGCTTGACGGTCCTCCTGCTGGTCTGGACTTTGCCAACAGGAAGCAGGAGCTAAAAGAAAGTTCAGCCATGCTGGGGGAACGAATGATGGTTAATAAAAATAGAATGACAAGTTCTTGGACATCACTGCTTTGTCCTGCCTGTTTCAAACAGAAGTCCTTAAATGAATACATGGAAAATGAAATGGAGAAACCAAACCAAACCAAAACAACAGCACCTTTATTCTGAGTGTCTTGAGATTTCACATTTGACTGCAGCTGACTTGGGTCTAGAGGAATTTTAAGGACTTTTTTTTTCATATGCAATCTCTCATAGTGGAGCACTTTGTGTTTTTTCTATACTTCATCATCATCATCATCAAACTCCTTTCCATGCTGTCTCTGTCTGGAGAGGGAAAGAACCTCAGTTCTTTTGAACATTCCTGGGTTATGAAATTAGAGGCACCAACGAGGCCAACAGCCCTTGAGGCTATTTGTTAACAGAACAAAGTGGATGGAATAGAAGGGAGAGGAAGAGGGAAAAAAAGAGAGAGAGAAGGAGAAGAGGGAGAGAGAAGAGGAAAGGGATTATAGTACCACACCCCCTCTACTTCCCAAGACAGTTTGGGTCTGTGGAGGAAGGCTGCTGCCTCTTTGGCTTGGAGGAGAGGTCATCCTTGTTGGCTGTGCTGTCCTCTGCTGGAAGAGGGGAGGGAGAGATCCCAAAGTCCAAGTCCAGGTCCTTCCCTGCGCAGCCTCTTCAGCTCCATGAGCAGCAGGCAGATCTTAGGACACAGAGAGAGGGTTCCTCCTGGTCTGCTGCTTCCAGGCTCCATGGTGATGCCTTTTCTCCTGTGTCTCCTTTTCTCTCCTTGTATTTTCTTCTCAGTTTTTCTCCTCCTGAGCAGGCATTGTTCAGGTCTTTGATACAGTTTTTCAGTCCCAGGTTTTTCAGGTATGTGCCCAGGTGGTGAATCTGTTGTACCTTTTGCACCATCCTCCCTTCCCAGGGTAGCTGATGGACAGAGATGATCTTGGCTGTGCACATTCCAGAGGGTCCTTATCCAGTGGCAGCTGCTCACCACCCCCTCCCTTGGCAGATATTGTCTGCATGAGGAGCAAAGGTGATTTGGTCTTTGTTGATTCACATCAGGAGGGACAAGATTGAGTCTCTTACACATATCCTTTAAAAATTCCCCTACATTAGCATTCTGGTTGATACTCAAACCTTTAGTTATTAGTGGGAGGCTTCTTAGCAGACTTCTGGACCAGGTAATAGGAATGTTTGTGAAGGGAATGAAAAAAAAAAAAAAAAAAGACTGAAAGTTAATTTGAGATTTTTACTTTTTTCTTTTTCTTTTTTTTTTTTAACCAACAAGTTCTGCATGGGACAGCAATGTGCCCTGGGGGCCAAGAAGGCCAATGGGAGCCTGGGGGGCATTCAGGAGTGTGTCCAGCAGAGCCAGGGAGGTTCTCCTTCCCCTCTACTCTGCCCTGATGACATCTCACCTGGAATCTAGTTCTGGGCTCCCCAGTTGAGGAGGGACAGGGAGGGAGGGCTACAAGGATGCACTGCCTGATGAGGAGAGGCTGAGAGCCCTGGGGCTGTTTAGTCTGGAGAGGAGAAGACTGAGAGGGGATCTGATCAATGTCTAACAATATCTGATCCTTGGGTGTCAGGAAGGAAAGGACAGGGACAGGCTCTGCTCACTTGTGCCCTGTGATAGGACAAGGGGCAATAGATGGAAACTCCAGAACAAGAGGTTCCACCGCAACATGAGGAGGAACTTCTTTCCTGTAAGGGTCCCAGAGCCCTGGAGAAGGCTGCCCAGAGAGGTTGTGGACTCTCCTTCTCTGGAGACTTTCCAGCCCTGTCTGGATGTGTTCCTGTGCCACTTGTGCTGTATTCTCTGGTCCTGCTCTGGCAGGGGGGTTGGACTTGAAGATCTCCAGAGGTCCCTTCCAACCCCTAACATCCTGTGAGTCTGTGAGACAGCAAAATAAGACAGAATAGTCTTTCCTGTTCAATCATTGTGCCAGGGGGACGCAACACACCTACCAAGTATAGTAATGCAGAAAGATGTATATACCACCTTCAGTTTTCTGATCAGGAATCTGCTGGGGTTTTTGTGAGGTAACATCTGTTATTTTAATTGCTTGCTTTAAATGCTGTAATGCCTGGAAAGGGTACCTTAATTTTTATTGTGCCATTAGTTGCTCTTTTATGTAATACGGGAAATTTGCTTGGAGCCTGTGTATTGCAGCAGGAAGGCATGTGTGGGAGGAAGGGGATTGTTCCCTTGCAATGAGAAGCTGCATAATTTCCTGAAGCATAGTATATCATAGTCGTCATAGAAGCATGGAATTGTGAGGGTTTGAAAGGACCTCAAGGTTCAGCCGGTTCCAGACCCCCCTGCCATGGGCAAGAACACCTCACACTACAGCAGGTTGCTCACAACCACATCCAGCCTGGCTGCAAAAACCTCCAGGCATGAGGCTGCCACCACCTCCCTGTGCAACCTGTGCCAGTCTCTCACCACCCTCATGGGGAACAACTTCTTCTTAACATTCAATCTGAATCTACCCATTTCTAGTTTTGTTCCATTCCCCCCAGTCCTATCACTTCCTGACACCCTCAAAACTCCCTCCCCAGCTTTCTTGTAGCCCCCTTCAGATACTGGAAGGCCACAATGATCTCCTTGGAGTCTTCTCTTGACTGAACAACCCCAACTCCCTCAGTCTGTCTCCATAGCGGAGCAGCTCCAGCCCTCTACTCATCCTCATGGCCTTTCCCTGGACACCTTCTAGCACCTCCAGATCCTTCCTGGAACAGAGGCTCCAGCACTGGACACAGAGCTCCAGCTGTGGTTTCAGCAGAGTGGAGCAGAGGGGGAGAATCCCCTCCCTGGCCCTGCTGGCCACACTTCTCTTGCTGCAGCCCAGGCTCTGCTTGGCTCTCTGGGCTGCAAGTGCTCACTGCTGGCTCCTGTTGAGCTTCTCCTCCCCCAGCACCCCCAAGGCCTTTTCTTCAGGGCTGCTCTCAAGCCAGTCCCTGCCCAGCCTGTATTGGTGCTTGGGATTGGCATTGCAAACAATGCAAATCTGTTCTGATCAGTGCAGTCAGCTGAGGAAACACTCTCCAAATAAATGTCCCTGCTTCTACAGAGCCTCAAAGCAGATGGTGAAATTCTTCATTCAAATTTGCAGGGGTCATAAATGTCAGTGCAGTCCTTATCAAACGTGTCTTGGCAGAATGTGAGAATGGATATCTCACACTCACTCTCCCTCTGTCTCCAGTGGCTGCTTCTCCTCTGTACAATAGTAAACATAAGTTCAAACAAAGCCCAGGACATCTAAATCGTGTGTTGGTTTTTTTTCACCCTATGCCTCTTAAATCACCAGCATACAGTGTGCTCAGAGCTCAGTGAGTTGAGTTGAAGAAGGGACATTTCTATGATTTTGCAGAGCTTTTGTTTCTTTTGCTGTTTTTGAATGAAACAAATGTTCTGCTGCTGCTGTTCAGCAGGACTTCGCCACGCTGGAGAGTTGGGCAGGGAGAAATGGAATGAAATTTGACAAGAGCAAGGGGAGAGACTTGCACCTGGGAAAGAACATCCTCATGAAGCAGGATAGGTTGGGGCCTGACCTGTTGGAGAGCAGGGAAAGGGAAAGGACCTGGGGGATGGGAGGTTGACCATGAGCCAGTAGTGTGCTCTGGTAGCCAAGAAGGCCAAGGGCATCCTGGGGTGGATTAGAAGGACTGTGGTTAGTAGGTCAAGAGAAGTTCTCCTCCCCTCTACTCTGCCCTGGTGAGGCTGCATCTGGAATATTGTGTCCAGTTCTGGGCCCTTCAGTTCAGGAAGGGCCTCAGGAAACTGCTTGAAAGAGTCCTGCATGGACAAGAGATGGTTAGGGGAGTGGAACATCTTCCTTATGAGGAGAGACTGAGGGAGATGGAGCTTTTTAGCTTGGAAAGGAGGAGCCTGAGGAGGAATCTCATTCATGTCTATAAAGATGTGCAGAGTGAGTGCCCAAAGGCTGGAGCCAGGCTCTGCTGGGTGATGCCCAATGCCAGCACAAGGGGCAGTGGTGGAAGCTGAGGCAGAGGAAGTTCCGTGGAAACAGGACGAAAAGTTTTTTTTCTCTGTGAGGGTGATAGAGCCCTGGAATAGGCTGCCCAGGGTGGTTGTGGAGTCTCCCTCTCTGGAGATATATAAAGCCTGCCTGGATGTGTTCCTGTGTGACCTGCTCTGGGTGCTCCTGCTCTGGCAGGTGGTTGGACTGGATGAGCTTTTGAGGCCCCTTCCAGCCCCTATCATTATGTGACTCTATGATTCTTATTTTTGAATCCATATATCTCTCAAGCATTTTCCTTTATTAAAACATTTGGGATCATCTTACTATGCCCAAGTCTGCCACCAGTCCTCTATTACTGTTGTTTACCCGAGGAGGTGAAAATATGAATGCTACTGTAGAAAGGATGGGTTGGACTTCACCTGCAAGAATATGCACCAGCTCTGTTGACATTAGAATGGAGTGGGTACACCAACATAAAAAAGCTGATTTGTGTGAGAAGAGACTGAAAAGGTTGACCTGGTTAGGCTGGGAAAACAAAGATTGAAGAGAGGATGTGCTCTCTGCTTATAAAGACATACAGAGTGTGTATAAATGTATCATTGTCAATGGCTGCAGCATGAGGTTGGCATGAGAACAAATGGGTTCCAATTACCCATGAATAAATTGAGGGCAAAAGTTAGTAGAGGGTTTCTAATTACCAGAAAAAGCTACATCTTTCTGGGAGAAACAGATGGAAAAAAATAACCAAACCTAACCAACCAACCCAAACCCAACCCAACCAACCCAAACCAAACCCAACCCAACCCAACCCAACCAAACCAACCCCAAACAAACCAAACCAAACCAACCCCAAACAAACCAAACCAAACCAACCAAACCAACCCCAACCCAACCCAAACCAAACCAAACCAAATCCAAATCCAAATCCAAATCCAAATCCAAATCCAAATCCAAATCCAACCCAACCAATCCAAACCAAACTAAACCAAACCCAACCAAATCAAATCAAACCAACCCAACCCAACCAACCCAAACCAAACTAAACCAAACCAAACCAACCCAACCCAACCCAAACCCAACCCAACCATATCCAACCCCAACCAACCCCAACCCAACCCAAACCAAACCAAATCCAAATCCAAATCCAAATCCAAATCCAAATCCAACCCAACCCAACCAACCCAACCCAATCCAAACACAACCAAACCCAACACAAGCCAACCCAAAACAAATAAAGCCAACCCAAACCCAACCCAACCAAAGGAAACTCAAAAAAAGAAACCAAACAAAATTAAACCAAACCCATCCAAACCCAACCCAATGAAACCAAACCAATCCAAAACCAAGACAACTCAACCCAACCAAACCAAACCAAACCCGACCCAAACTCTTTTAAAGAACAGTTTATAAAGAAAGAGCCAACAGCTTTGCCTATTACAGCACAAGAGAGGAGAAAGGGACCCCATAAAGTTGCATTCAAAGGCTGCTTTCAGAGGAATAAGCTTTTCCTAGGAGAGGGCTGGTCATTGGATGATACATTTGGATTGTTCCATCTTGCACTCCATCATGAAGAAGAGTGTAGAGCATGATGATATTTCAAGCTCAAGTAGCTAGAACAGGTCCTAAAGTTACAGCTCAGTTCCAGGAGTTCACATAAGCCTACATTTTCTTTGATTGATAGTGGCATTAGAGGTTCATTTGAACCCTTACCTTTTCCAGTGGTGATGGCAGATCAGCTGTGAAATGCCACCCTCTGGTACAGGTTGGCATCCAGTTCAAACTGACTTAGCCCTGCTGTTTCTTTTCTGTCTCTGTGAAAGCTAAAAATAGATTTCTCCTTGTCCTATCAATTTCCTTTTTTTACCACCCCTGAAACCTAAGGGAGATATAATAAAGCAAATGATTCTGCACCTGGGCCAGAACAATCCTCACTGTCAATACAGACTGGGGGAGGAGGTGGTAGAAAGCAGCCTTGAGGAAAAGGACTTGGGGGTGCTGATGGATGAGAAGCTGGACAGGAGCAGGCAGGGTGAGCTTGCAGCACAGAAAGCAAATCACAGCCTGGGCTGCATCCAAAGCAGCATTGCCAGCAGAGCCAGAGAGGTGATTCTGACACTTTGCTCTGCTCTGCTGAGACCTCACCTGGAGTACTCTGTACAGGTCTGGAGCTCTCAGTATAGAAAGGACATGGAGCTGATGGAGAGGGTCCAGAGGAGGGACACAAAAATGAACAGGGGGTTGGAGCAGCTCTGCTACAAGGACAGGCTGAGGGAGCTGGGGGTGTTCAGCCTGGAGAAGACAAGGCTCCAATGACACCTAATAGCTGCCTGCCAGTACCTGAAGGGGGCTGGAGGAAGGCTGCAGAGAGACTGTTTACAAAGGCCTGCAGGGACAGGATGAGGGACAATGGCTTCAAACTACAGCAGAGCAGATTGAGATTGGATGTTAGGAACAAGTTCTTTATCCTGAGGGTGGTGGAACACTGGAAGAGGTTGCCCAGGGAGGTGGTTGAGGCTCCATCCCTGGAGATATTGAAGGTGAGGCTGGAGGAGGCCCTAGGCAACCTGAAGTAGTTGGGGATGTCCCTGCTGATTGCAGGGAGGTTGGACTGGATGACCTTTGGAGTCCCTTCCAGTCTGGGCCATTCTATGATTGCATGATGATGCAGTTCAAGATCTCCCTTTACTTGTTTTGGAGCTTCACCTTCTTAAGCCTTGCCCTCAACTACCCCTCTTTGGGTACTGATGAGAAATTAATGTTGGGCATAGCACCAGCATGCTATGGCCCAGACACCTCCAGGGGATCTGCTCTGTCTTTCCTGCTCTGTCTCCTGCTCACTGCTACTGGCTTTTGGAGGAGGAAAGAGCACTCTCCTCTATCACTGCCTGGAAGGATGTGATGAAGACATAGCCTGCAGTGGAAAGCGGGACATGTCCAGAATATGATAAATGCTAGAATCATCTTCTTGGCCCAAAGTTAAAGTATTTCCATAGAGAAAGTATTGCTGCCATTGCTTGGTGCTTATTGCTGGAGCATGCTAATAAATTCTTTCCCTCTTTGTCTTTCACTACTGTTGCAGATGTTCTGTGGTGAATAATAGACCTCTGCCTACGTTGCTTATCTCATAGTAATCAGCCAAGGCTGAATGGCAGTGTAGATTAGGTGTCCAACACACAGACTTGCTGCCCTCTGGGGTCACTGCCTGATAGGACAAACTGATTCTCTTCAGTTCTCTTTGCCTAATTCATCTGCAAAAAACTATTAATTCAAGCTAACATTTCTTTCCTTGTTTGCTTGCAACCTCAGATGAAATACGCATCTAATTTTATCTCTGTTTCATGTGAAATAGGACAGCCTCCCCTTGATTCCAAGTTCACACCAACAAAAGAAAGGTTTGGAAGTTATGATGTGTTGAACTTCTGATTTTTTTCTGGGGGCAAGAACCAGCCCCATATAGCCCAGCCTAAATTTATACAGGTGCCAGCTCAGTTCAACTTGGCCAACTCTCTCAATTTTTTTTGACACTTGGTTCTTGTATAACAGATCATCTGCCATCCTTAGATCATTATACTGTATCCTCCTTTGAAGTGCAAATGAAAATTGTTTCCTCTCATACAATAGCTGCTTTATATAGTTTTCTTAAGTCAGATCCAAAATTCAAGAATGAGAAATGATGTTGGAGAGTCATATAAAAGGCTTCTCACCGAGTCAATGCCAAGGATTAAAATGACAAAAGAAATACATAGCAAATGCCTAGGGGTGAATTTGGGGCTGCATGGCATTGATTTGTTGTTAACCTACACTCAGTGGAATTTGCAGCATTTAAAATGAGAGCTGACATTAATCTGCAGCAGTACAGGTTGGGAGGTGGTCTGATGGAGAGCAGCCTAATGGAGAAGGACCTGGGAGTCCTGGTGGACAAGAAGTTCTGCATGGGACAGCAATGTGCCCTGGGGGCCAAGAAGGCCAATGGGAGCCTGGGGTGCATTCAGAGGAGTGTGTCCAGCAGAGCCAGGGAGGTTCTCCTCCCCCTCTACTCTGCCCTGGTGAGGCCACACCTGGAATACTGCATCCAGTTCTGGGCTCCCCAGTTGAGGAGGGACAGGGAGGGAGGGCTACAAGGATGCTGAAGGGACTGCAGCCCTGCCTGGGGAGGAGAGGCTGAGAGTCTTGGGGCAGTGTAGTCTGGAGAGGAGAAGACTGAGAGGGGATCTGATCAATGTCTATCAATATCTGATGGTTGGTGTCAGGAAGGAAAGGACATTGACAGGCTCTGCTTACTTGTGCCCTGTGATAGGACAAGGGGCAATAGATGGAAACTCCAGCACAGGAGGTTCTACCTCAACATGAGGAGGAACTTCTTTCCTGTAAGGGTCCCAGAGCCCTGGAGAAGGCTGCCCAGAGAGGTTGTGGACTCTCCTTCTCTGGAGACTTTCCAGCCCTGTCTGGATGTGTTCCTGTGTGACCTGTGCTGGATTCTCTGGTCCTGCTCTGGCAGGGGGGTTGGACTCGATCATCTCCAGAGGTCCCTTCCAACCCTTGACATCCTGTGAGCCTGTGAGCTTTCATTCCTCTGTTGATGTCTATACCTCCATGGCAACACTGCAAAAACCTCTTTGGTATTGGCATTCTGTCATTATTTCCCAGGTAATGTACAAACCCATGAGATAGTAGCCTATGGGTTAAAATGGGAACATTCTAATTAAATGCATCCCAAAATGCTGAATAGAGTGAAATAAATACTCTTTGAGGCAGGAAAGATCAGTGCTTGAGCAGCTGAAAGTGAAAAAAAAAAAAAATATCTCTTTTAAAATGCTGGTTTGCTCCAAAAAGTGGCCAGGCAGGTGTCACTTTTGAGATGACACATCAGATCTAATAGTCTTGCTGCTACAAGTCTGGATACAGTGGATCATGAAACCAGTCAATCTTTTTGTTTTTGTTTTAAACCCTCTGAGGAAGAATAGAGTTTAAAATCAAGATAAAGTTCAGGAGCTGGCCTTTCTCATTGTATCAAAAATATTATTCAGTATATATCATCACATTAGTTAAATATTATTAAATATATCATGAATAGAATAGAATAGAATAGAATAGAATACAAATGTTATATATAATATATAAAATATTATCATAGAATTAATAAGGTTGTAAAAGTCCTCAGAGATCTTGAAGTCCAACCTATGACCTAATACCTAACACCTCCTGACAACTAAACCATGGCTTCAAGTGCCACATCCAAGCCTTTCTTGAACACCTCCAGGGATGGTGACTCCACCACCTCCCTGGGCAGCACATTCCAATGGCCAATCTCTCTTGCTGGGAAGAACTTTCTCCTCACCTGCAGCCTAAACCTCCCCTGGAACAGCTTGAGACTGTGTCCTCTTGTTCTGGTGCTGCTTGCCTGGGAGAAGAGACCAACCACCTCCTGGCTACAACCTCCCTTCAGGGAGTTGGAGAGAGCAAGAAGGTCTCCCCTGAGCCTCCTCTTCTCCAGGCTAAACACCCTCAGCATTTTGCTAAAACAGCATTTTATTTTAATTTTTACCTTGCAGCTAAGTGAAATGGTGCAGAGAAAATGAAAAGATGGCATCCTAAGCTGAGAGAAATAATTATCTGGGGTGCATTAAGAGGCAGTCAGCCAGAAAGACCAGATACTACACTGCACACAGCTGCTGCCGTGTGTTGTTCCTGTTTGTAGACAAATCTGTCTTTCAGGAAGAGCACTGATAAGAGGTTACTTCAGAGATGGTGGCAGTCTGTGGGGCAGGATGTGATCCTTTCACTGTGGTGAGGAGAGAAGAAGTTAAAATTTATTTCTGGTGTATTTTTCTTCCAAAAGTTGAAGGAAATCATAGAATCATAGAATGGTCCAGGCCAGAAGGGACCTCCAGAGCCAGTAGCAGTGAGCAGGAGACAGAGCAGGAAAGACAGAGCAGATCCCCTGGAGGTGTCTGGGCCATAGCATGCTGGTGCTATGCCCAACATGAATTTCTCAGCAGTACCCAAAGAGGGGTAGTTGAGGGCAAGGCTTAAGAAAGTGAAGCTCCAAAACAAGTAAAGGGAGATCTTGAACTGCATCATCATGGAATCATAGAATGGTCCAGACTGGAAGGGACTCCAAAGGTCATCCAGTCCAACCTCCCTGCAGCCAGCAGGGACATCCCCAACTAGATCAGGTTGCCCAGGGCCTCCTCCAGCCTCACCTTCATTATCTCCAGGGATGGAGCCTCAACCACCTCCCTGGGCAGCCTCTTCCAGTGTTCCACCACCCTCATAGTAAGAACTTGTTGCTAACATCCAATCTCAATCTGCTCTGCTCTAGTTTGAAGCTCTTGTCCCTCATCCTGTCCCTGCAGGCCTTTGCAAACAGTCTCTCTGCAGCCTTCCTGCAGCCCCCTTCAGGTACTGGCAGGCTGCTCTTAGGTCTCCCTGGAGCCTTGTCTTCTGCAGGCTGAACACCCCCAGCTCCCTCAGCCTGTCCTTGTAGCAGAGCTGCTCCAGCCCCCTGATAATTTTTGTGACCTCCTGTGGACCCTCTCCATCACCTGATGTACCCCTTGTACAAAATCATACCCCTGGACAGTCCAGGGGGACCTTGCAACCTTCTCCCTTTTCCCTTCCATGGTACCTTCAGAGACACAACAATCTCTCCCAGCAAGAGAGATTGGCCATTGGAATGTGCTGCTCAGGGAGGTGGTGGAGTCACCATCCCTGGAGGTGTTCAAGATGGGATTGGAGGTGGCACTTGGAGCCATGGTTTAGTTGTCGGGGGTGTTAGGTATTAGGTATTAGGTAATAGGTTGGATTTGATGATCTCTGAGGTCTTTTCCAACCTGGTTGATTCTATGATTCTATGAGTCTAAATCAGTTGTTATTCTGTTGTATCCAATGGCTAATTTTATTTACCTTTCACTGTTTTGCTACTGAAAGTCTCTGGAATTTTCCTGCTCTTGTTTGTAATTACAGACACTAGGCTAAAGCATCAGCCTCAAACATTAACACTGCTGTTTCATAAAGCTTGGCTTCCTTCTCCCACAGAAAGTCTCTGTGATTTGAGTTGAAGCTTATTGCTGGGTATCTCCTAAGTTTTTCCTTACATGCATAGAGCAGGAAACTAGGAGGTACCAAAAACCAGCTGATGGTGTTTAGCTGCAGGTGTAACAGTGCAGGTGTGCTTCATCCCTTGAGAAATGGAAAGCTATATGTGCACAAATGAAAATCAGAGACGTGCAGTAAATTGTGGTCGTATCCAAGGGCGTGTTTAAATGCAGGCTGCTAATTGGGTGCTCCTCAACAGCTCCCTTACTGGGGGGTAGAGGTCCCCACAAATTTAAACATCCAAAGATCTGGATCCTCAGCTTCTGTAATGAAGACAGATCATGGGCAAACAGTTCAGGATGAAGAAAATTAAGTTCTAATTTAAAAAGTTGAGCAACTGTTGAGATTGTTTCTTCTGCTTTAAAGTTAAAAAATTGCCTTTAAAGCTGCCAGCTGACCCTTGTTGAGCTGTCAGAAAAAGCCTATGTTTAACCAAAGTTCAATTTCTTATGAGAAGATTGGAGTCAGCTGCTGTTGCTTTTAAGTCCACACTCCTCTCACATGGAGCTGGGTTCTTCAGGGGCCTTGTCGTTCAATGGTGTAAAAACACTGTGGCCCCAAAACTGCAGGGGTTTACATTATATGAAGAACTATTTTCCTGGTTTCCCTTATCTGCCTTAAAGTTAATATTTTAAGCTTAATATTTAATAGAATCACAGAATGGTCCAGGCCAGAAGGGACCTCCAAAGCTCATCCAGTCCAACCTCCCTGCAGTCAGCAGGGACATCCCCAACTAGATCAGCCTGCCCAGGACCTCATCCAGCCTCACCTTCAGTATCTCCAGGGAAGGAGCCTCAACCACCTCCCTGGCCAACCTGTTCCAGTGTTCCACCACCCTCAGAGTAAAGAACTTGTTCCTAACATCCAATCTCATATCTGCTCTGCTCTAGTTTGAAGCCATTGTTCCTCGTCCTGTCCCTGCAGGCCTTTGCAAACAGTCTCCATCCTTCCTGTAGCCCCCTTCAGGTATTGGAAGGCCACCATCAGGCTCCCTGGAGCATCCTGTTCTCCAGGCATATTCATATGTTTGCTTAGTGATTTACCTGTTTTAAAGTGTGTGTCTGTAGAGTTGAGTGTTTGTCTGTAAGCATTAATATGTACCCTATGGAATAGAAACGTTGGGTTGAAATGAGTTCTTGCTGTAAACAAGCACATGCACACCTAAAATGCCTTTTGGTAAAGAGCAGTTGCTAACTGGCACATTGTTTATAGCTTCTTGATGGTCTGCTTCCAAAAAATGAATGCTTAACACATGAATATCTGTCTCTGCCTTCACAGCTCCTAAATAATGCTCCACTGAGAAATACATCATGCTGTGATCATGGAATCAAAGGATCATAGGATGTTAAGGGTTGGAAGGGACCATTGAAGATCATCAAGTCCAACCCCCCTGCCAGAGCAGGACCAGAGAATCCAGCACAGGTCACACAGGAACACATCCAGACAGGGATGGAAAGTCTCCAGAGAAGGAGACTGACTTCCTACCAATCTGCACATTACCTCTCCAGAGCGCTGCGAAGCACTTTTAAGTAAAACATCAGTGGGAAAAGGAGAGGAAAGCCAAAAATGAAACAACTAAGCCCAGCTATACCTACAAAATTTCTGTGAGGTTTGGGCAGAGCACATTTTAAGCTTTTGCAATTAACAGAAGGATGGTAGGTTAGTTGTTTTAGTAAGCATCTCTTTGTCCTTTTTGAGTCTGTGGCAGAGCTCAGCAGTAGGTGTGCAGTAATCACACGGCTCTTCACAATCTAAATGCACTCTTGTGGCCAAGAAGGCCAAGGCCATTCTGGGGTGGATTAGAAGGGCTGTGGTTAGTAGATCAAGAGAGATTCTCCTCCCACTCTGCTCTGCCCTAGTGAGGATACATCTGGAATATTGTGTCCAGTTCTGGGCCCCTCGGCTCAAGAAGGACCTCAGAGAACTGCTTGAAAGACTCCAGCATAGACCACTGAGATGAATAGGGGACTGGAACATCTTCCTCATGAGGAGAGCCTGAGGGAGCTGAGGGCTCTGTAGCTTAGAGAGGAGGAGCCTGAGGGTGACTTCATTCATGTTGCTAAAGATGTGCAGGGTGAGTGCCCAGAGGCTGGAGCCAGGCTCTGCTGGGTGATGCCCAATGCCAGCACAAGGGGCAGTGGTGGAAGCTGAGGCAGAGGAAGTTCCATGGAAATAGGAGGAAACATTTCTTCCCTGTGAGGGTGACAGAACCCTGGAACAGGCTGCCCAGAGGGGTTGTGAGTCTCCCTCTCTGGAGATATTCAAGACCCAGCTGGATGTGTTCCTGTGTGATCTGCTCTAGGTGCTCCTGCTCTGGCAGGGGGGTTGGACTGGATGAGCCTTTGGGGTCCCTTCCAGCCCCTGGCATTCTGTGAGTCTGTGATTGATTCTGCGATTCTCTCAATTGAATTTCTTTGTTTCTAATCTGGTGGTAACATTTCTGCATTTCAACTTCTCTGCCTGTTCTCTCCCTTGCCTTGCCTTTCAGGAGATAAGCGATGCAGATGTGCAGGAGCTGGTGAGAAGGTCAATTGGACGCTTAACAATTATCCGTCAGACGTTTCCAGTGCCCCAAAACATAAGCCAGCGCTGTTTCCGTGGCAACCACAGAATATCTTCATCACTGTGTGATCCCAAGGACCCTTTCTCCCAGAGCATGGAGGTACTTCACACAGCAGCCTATTCCAACCTGGGAACTGTCTTTCTGGATAAGTTCAAGGTTTTCCTGTGGGGGCTTAGTGTAATTTAATGTTTGTTTTCCGTGTCCTCTCTGGCGTGCAGTTTAATGGCTTATGGCTTGACAAGAAAATACTTGGACAGGGAATGAGTGTGACTGATGGGTGGACCACAGCAAATTGGCTGCTGCACAGCCAGTGAGGAAACAGTCCCCAAAAAGCCACTTGCTCTCCCCACAGTGAGGTAGTAGCTGTTTTGTTGCCCTGCTAGATTGTATATTTTGTCATCTCACTGAGAGGAGTTTCCTCCTCACAGCTAATGCCATCTGAGTTGCAGTGGTTTTCTAAGCCTCAAATGTGTTAATAGGGAAACCTTCCTGGGGAGCACCCATACCATCTGCTTCAGGTGTACACACCTAAATCACAGAATCACAGAAAGCATCCAGCTGGAAGAGGCCTCACAGCTCATCCAGTCCAACCTTTGACCCACTTTAGGATCCATGCTAAACCATGTCCCTAAGCACCAGCTCCACACACTGCTTCAACACCTCCAGGGAAGGTGACTCCAGCACTGCCCTGGGCAGAACATTCCAATGGCTGAGATCCCTCTCTGGGAAGAAATATTTCCTAGCATCCAGCCTGAACCTCCCCTGCTGCAGCTTGGAACCATTTCCTCTGCTCCTGTCCCTTGCCACCAAGGAGCAGAGGCTGCCCCCTCCTCACTCCAGCCTCCCTTCAGGGAGCTCTAGAGGACAATGAGGTCTCCCCTCAAACTCCTCTTCTCCAGACTGAACACCCCCAGCTCCCTCAGAAGCTGCTCATAGCCCAGGTGCTCCAGGCCCTTCTCCAGCCTTGTTGCCCTTCTCTGGACACTCTCCAGAAAATCTATAACTATGTTCCAAAAAGGCTTTCAGTGCTGCTAATTACAAATCACCACTACACTATAGAGACCACATGAAATCAGCAACAGGATCTTGTTCTCTGCCTTCCTGACTTCACAAAGCATTTCTGAGAGCCAGTCCTCTGTCTTTCTTGTGTATTGGATTAGATTTTGTGGTGACAAAGCTATGGCAGATGAATAGTGTGAAATTGGCTTCAAATGTTGATTTTACTTTGGGCTTTCTGTGCATGGCTGTTTCTGAAGTTGTGGAAAAGTGACGGCATTGGCACTGGTGCAGGAGAAGCACATCTGACCTGGCTGCAAAGAGCATTCACCTTCTGTTGCTGAAAGGACCGAAAGAAAACAATGGGTTAAAATGAGGGAGATGTTGAAGAGTGTCCTGGCTTAAAATGAAAACATGTAAGGGGGAAAGGAGGGGAAGTCTGGCTAGTCTTGCCCTGATGCAGGTTAGCCTTTGCCTCACTAATTGTTCCCAAAGCAGCCAGTGATCAACTACTGATGACATGAACAATTTCAGCCATAGCACGCTGCACAGTGACCCTGTTTGGAGTTCTTCAAATGAGCAGAGCTGTGTAAGGTCAATAGATGCACAGATTATCTCCAGAGGCTAGTTTGGAACTTGGGAAATTCTTTAGGTTGTTCCTTTCTGTTATGGCAGCATGGTACTAGGTGGAGTTTTGGTAGTCAGCTGCTAAACACAGAAAAACTGAGGGTGATTACATCCACCTGCTAGAGATTAAAAAAAGAGCAGGTTTTGTGAACACAGGTCCAAAACAAGAGCATGAAAGGGAGGCTTCATGTTTTGATTTCTTTTTCTTTTCAACTTCACTTTTGATTAATTTTCATAGAATCACAGAATTGTTAGGGCTGGAAGGGACCTCAAGGATCAGCCAGTTCCAACCCCTCTGCCATAGGCAGGGACACCTCACACTACAGCAGGTTGCTCACAGCCACATCCAGCCTGGATGCAAAAGCCTCCAGGCATGAGGCTTCCACCACCTCCCTGGGCAACCTGTGCCAGTCTCTCACCACCCTCATGGGGAACAACTTCTTCCTAACATCCAATCTCAATCTCCCCACTTCTAGTTTTGCTCCATCCCCCCCAGTCCTATCACTCCCTGACACCCTCAAAAGTCCCTCCCCAGCCTTCTTCAGATAGTGGAAGGCCACAATTAGGTCTCCTCAGAGCTTTCTCTTCTCCAGACTGAACAGCCCCAACTCTCTCAGTCTGTCCTCATAGCAGACCAGCTCCAGCCCTCTGCTCATCCTCGTGGCCCTTCTCTAGACACCTTCCAGCACCTCCAGAACCTTCCTCTAAGAGTGGCTCCAGCACTGGACACAGTGCTCCAGGTGTGGTCTCAGCAGAGTGGAGCAGAGGGGAAGAATCACCTCCCTGGCCCTGCTGGCCACACTTCTCTTGCTGAAGCCCAGGCTTTGATTGGCTTTCTGGGCTGCAAGTCCTCACTGCTGGCTCCTGTTGAGCTTCTCATTCACCAGCACTCCAAAGGCTTTTTCTCCAGGGCTGCTCTCAAGCCAGTCCCTGCCCAGCCTGTATCAGTGCCTGGGATTGCCCCAGCCCAGCTACAGGACCCTGCACTTGGTCTTGTTGAACCTCATGAGGTTGTCATGAGCCCAGCTCTGCAGCCTGTCCAGGTCCCTCTGGATGGATCCCTTCCCTCCAGCTGTCACCTGCACAACACAGCTTGGTGTCTTCAGTGAAATGCTGAGGGTGCCTTTATGCTTCTGTCCATGTCACTAACAAAGATGTTGAACAAGCCTGGTCACAGTACTGATCCCTGAGGGACTCCAGTTGTCACTGGCCTCCACTGGGACATGGACCCGTTGACAGCCACCCTTTGGGTGCAGCCCTCAAACCAGTTCTGTATCCACTGAATGCTCCATCCATGGAACCCGTCCTGCACCATCCTGGAGACCAGGATGTGGTATGGGACAGTTTCAAAGGCTTTGCTCAGGTCCAAGTCAATGACCTCAGTTGCTCAGCCTTCATCTATTATATAGTTTCCCCTGTGCCTTTGTACAATGCACAGACCTTGGAGCAGCCATGGATTCCGTTGTTGTTTCTTTGTTCTCCCCAACATTACTGTGTATTAACTTCTATCCCAGTTGGGATTTGGAAGTCTTTATAAATTAAAAAGTGACTAACCAGAAATATTCTCTGGAAATCGTAAGAGTGGATTTCTTAATGTATGTATATATATATATATATATATATATATATATATGTAATTTTTGTGGTAGTTACTCCTCCTAAAGTAATAAGGTAATTTTTAAAGTGTCACGATCAAACCACTGGAAAATCTTTTAGTGAAGTTCTCTTGTTGTGTCTCTGGGATTGCCCCAGTTGAAACAACAACTTAGCACAATTTGTATCCTTTTGGAGGCAAGGTGTTAAAAACTGGATTCACAGAAATATTTAGTACCATAATCCTTTGGTCTGAAAATGACATGCAATAGGCACATCAAGACATCCTCAGGCACACCAAGGACAAGAGGGTCAGCATGGTTCTACCAAAGGGAAGTCATGTCTGACCAACCTGATAGCCTTCTATGAGGACATAACCAGGTGGATAGGTGATGGTAGAGTGGATGTGGTTTATCCTGATTTCAGTAAGGTATTTGACACTGTCTGCAACATCATCCTGGCAGCTAAACTGAGGCAATGTGGTCTGGATGATCAGGGAGTGGGGTGGATGGGAAATGGTTCAAGGAAAGCACTCAGAGAGTTGTGGTCAATGGGACAGAGTCTAGTTGGGGGACAGAGTCTAGTTGGAGGCCTGTGTCTAGCGGAGTCCATCAGGGGTCAGGACTGGGACCAGAGCTGTTCAATATATTCAACAATGACCTGGATGAGGGCACAGAGAGCACTGTCAGCTGATGGCACCAAACTGGGTGGAGTGGCTGACCCAGGAGGGTTGTGCTGCCATTCAGGCAGATCTGGACAGGATGAGGGTTGGGCAGGGAGAAATGCAATGAAATTCAACAAAGGAAAGGGGAGAGTCTGGCATCTGAGAAAGAAAAAAAACATGGAGCACAATAGGTTGGGAACTGACCTGTTGGAGAGCAGTGAAGGGGAAAAGGACCTGGGGGTCCTCGGGAGGTTGGGAGGTTGACCATGAGCCAGCAATGTGCTCTGGTGGCCAAGAAGGCAAATGCCATCCTGGGGTGGATTCTGGGGTTGTGAGTCTCCCTCTCTGGAGATATTCAAGACCCAGCTGGATGTGTTCCTGTGTGATCTGCTCTAGGTGCTCCTGCTCTGGCAGGGAGGTTGGGCTGGATGAACTTTCGAGGTCTCTTCCAGCTCCTAACATTCTGTGACTCTGTGATTGTGTGCAATACTCTCTACATAAAATGAACAGCATTGTTCTGTATTCATCACTGGCTCTATACCTTTCTTCTACATGCTGGAGCAATTTCACATCTCAGTTTTGGATTACATCAACAGGATGATGCAGTTAGATGCTGCTTGGTAAAACAAATGTCAACCATTAGTCTAAGAGACTGGGAATTAATAAAGGATCAGTAACAGATACCTGGCAATACATTAAATGTCCCAATAAAGTCATATGGAAAATTAATGAAAGTGTGAAGTGACTTTAAAATGCAACCACACTCTGTGCATCAGGACAGCTGCTAATGAAGCACAGGAATGGTAGAGACAGAGAAGGGTGATTTTGAGAAGCAGAAATTAATTGTAGTGTCTTTATCATTGTGTTATCAATGATGGATTGCTCCAAATGTTAAGCTGAGCTATTAGGGAAGGAATAACAATGCTTAATAATTGCTGAACTCTGTTTTCCTGAGCCCTGTTAATGCCTGATGAAGGCCCAGCTGTATTACTTTTAGATTAGTGAGTGCATCCTTCTTCATGGACTGTGATGATAATCTTCTATTCCTATGATCAAAGAGTCATAGAATCATAGAATTGTCAGGGTTGGAAGGGATCATCCAGTTCCAACCCCTCTGCCATGAGCAGGGACACCTCACACTACAGCAGGTTGCTCACAGCCACATCCAGCCTGGCTGCAAAAACGTCCAGGGATGAGGCTGCCACCACCTCCCTGGGCAACCTGTGCCAGTCTCTCACCACCCTCATGGGGAAGAATCTCTTCCGAACATCCAGTCTGGGTTACAGAAGCTACCTTGAAAGCAGTGTCACTCAGTTGGGAGTGATGACTTGGCATCTGTAGCCTTTCATGTACTAATTTAGTCTCATTAGCGACCTCATGATTTGTAGAATACAGAATACAGAATTAACCAGGTTGGAAAAGATCTTTGAGATACCAAGTCCAACCTATCACCCAACACCATCTAATCAACTAAACCATGGCACTAAGTGCCTCAGCCAGGCTCTTCTTAAACACCTCCAGTGATGGTGACTCCACCACCTCCCTGGGCAGCGCATTACAATGGCCAATCTCTCTTTCTTCTTCTCTCCTGAGGGAGCTTCACAGCATGGTAGTAATTCCTTCTCCCTGAAACAAACATCCCTGTCCTGCTGACTTCTTTGGGGAAATGCAGTTTTAGCTGCAATGCTTGGAATTCTTTGTAGGTTTACAACACACAGGCAAATCATCCAGATCGGTTTTAAAATGCTTGATTAATCCAAACCCAGATCCTCAATCCATGGGTTTAGTCCTGCCATACACAGTGATGCATCTCCTGTGCATCTGCTGAAGGTAAATCAGTTCTGTGTGCTCTTGGTACTAGTGATGTGGAGTTGCAAAAGCAATAGGTGATGCCAGGGATTTATCAGGAGGGAAGGCAGCAGACCATTAGATCTCTATCAAGAAAATGTGGAAGGCAAAACACCCCAGGAGGTTACTGAAAAGTAAGGAGAAAGACAACCTCTTTCCTGGATTCTAGGCAGGGAAATAGTCTGTCACAAAACCTTTCTGTGAGAACTGCATGGAGCATACTGCAGGTGGCACAGGCAAAGCCAGAAGCAAGATGAAATTTACATCAGAAAATAAAAAAATAAGTTCTATGGAAAGGAGTAATTAGGCAGGAAGAGAGGATCCTCTTTTCTTTCGTTGTTTTTATTCCTTTTGCTTTTCTCCCTTCCTTTTCTTTTTACTTTCCCTTCTGTTTCTTATTCCTCCCTTTTATCTTCCTTTTCTTTTTTCTTCTTTTCCTTTTTTCTTCCTTTCTTTTTTTCCTTTTATTTTTTCTTGTTTCTTTTTTCTTTTTTCTTTTATTTTTTATCTTTCCCTTTTTTCCTTTTTTTTTTTTAATTCTGCATTTTCTTTTCCCCTTCCTTTTCTTTTTTCTTCCTTTTTCCCTTCCTTTTCTTTCCCCCCTTCCTTTTCTTTATTTTTCTTCCTTGTCTTTATTTTCCTTCCTTTTCTATTTTCCCTTCCTTTCCTTTCATTTCTTTCCTCTTCCCCCCTTCCTTTTGTTTTCCCCCTTCCTATTCCTTTTTTCTTTCTTTTCTTTCTTTTCTTTTTTTCCTTCCTTTTCTTTCCTTTTTTTTTTTTATTTTTTTTTAAGTTTGTCCTTTTTTTTTGTCTTTATGGTGATGATTTGCCAGTCAGTGTCTCAGATAGTCAATGTTACTGTGATAACTTGGCATACACCTTCTCCCACTAGCTGCAGGACTTTCCCAGTCTTTGGCTAGTTTTAAGAGGAAGAATTGAGCCATTCTGCACAAAGTTGGTGTACTTTCTTGTTGTAAGCTTCTGTGGTGGGTTAAAATCCAACCCCAACTTCAACTTTGCCAGAGCATGGAAGAGTATGGAAGCAATGGAAGCTCAGATAGGGGCACGGCTGAGAATCTCTCCCCTACTCCTTCCTCCTCCCTCCCAATAGCGAGGGAAAAAAGAAAGGAAGGAGCAAATCTACCAAACAATAATTTAGAGTTGGCTTGGAAGTAAAGAGGTAAAGAGTTCTCTTTAAACAAAAAAAAAAAAATATATATATATTTATATATATACAGGTAAGGTTCACAAGGGCAAGGAACAAGGATGGATAGGAGGGGGACAAAGAAGAAGAATACAAAACCAGTCTCTCTCTGAAGAGGCACAGAGGCAGCAGGGAGGATGTTCAGGCCTGACCACGTGGCAGAGGAGCAGGAAGGCAGCTGCAGTAGCTCTCATCCAGGAGAGGCAGGAGCCAAAAAGAGCCTAATGGCTGGAATGCCCTGCTTTTTATACCCTAGCTGGGCAGTGAGGGGCGAGTGGAACAGACTCAGTTTCCCAGGGGGAAAACGCCCTGCAGGGAGGGCTAAGCACCCACAAGCCCTCCACCCTGCTTTGTTTTTTCTCGTGATGGGCGTTAACCCACCACAGAAACAGAGTCACAGAATCACAGAAGCATTCAGGTTGGAAAAGACCCTTAAGATCACCAAATCCAACCCAGAACCCTACTCTACAAGGCTCACCCCTAAACCATATACTCAAGCACCATTACCAAACTGCCTTGAAACACAGCCAGAGTTGGTTCATGAATTCTGAGCTCCTGCTCTTCTACATTAGCTGGTATCTCTCACCTCTGACTTTGTAATATGTGCATTTAAAAGCAGATATGTAGAAACAGTAAATGGAAGGAGTAATTTCTTTTCTGGTCTCTCTTTGCTGACAAACTGGACCTTCCTCACACTGTATGTGTGTGATGTAGTTTTAGGCTGATGCCTAGGAAATTTTCCATAGATCCTGAGTGGAAAGTGATAGAATTTAAATAAATTACCATTGGATGTAAAGGGAAAGTAATGATAAGGTCTAAATAATCCCCTTGGTCTGACAACTAACAGAAAGTTAGTTGTATCAGCTACTCTGTTCTTTTTGTCAGGTCTTGGCTCCATCAGATACTGCTTTTGGCTGTTGCTTGGCTGTTGCTGACCTTGGCTGCATTCTTGTTGTGGCTAAGTAACAAACAGCTACTCTCTGCTCTTCTCTTTTCCCTTGTACAGGGGGGAAGGGGGAAGAGAGGGGGAAGATGTTGGTAGCCCCCTGTTTTTATCTTGGGGGGGGTCCTTGTGCTGCTTATAAATTGTAAATCCATGTAACTATTGGATATTTTGTACACATTCACTGCATTCCGCATTTCTAGATTGTAGTTTGCTGGTAAACACAGCTTCATTTGCCTCCATCCCAAACTGAGCTGGTCTGGCAATTTTATTTTGGGAGGTAGTTCTCCAAAGTAGTTGTGGGGGGGTGTAATTTCAGCCCACCACAGTGTGTTAACTATGCTGCCAATGAGGCACATCCACCTTTACTCAGTAAGAGTTTGATCCTGCAAGGAATTAACTGCCAAACACCAATATAGGCTGGGCAGGGACTGGCTTGAAAGCAGCCCTGAAAAAAAGGCCTTGGGGGTGCTGGTGGATGAGAAGCTCAACAAGAGCCAGCAGTGAGCACTTGCAGCCCAGAGAGCCAAGCAGAGCCTGGGCTGCAGCAAGAGAAGTGTGGCCAGCAGGGCCAGGGAGGTGATTCTCCCCCTCTGCTCCACTCTGCTGAGACCACACCTGGAGCTCTGCGTCCAGTTCTGGAGGCTCTATTACAAGAAGGATCTGGAGGTGCTGGAAGGTGTCCAGAGAAGGGCCACGAGGATGAGCAGAGGGCTGGAGCTGCTCTGCTATGGAGACAGACTGAGGGAGTTGGGGTTGTTCAGTCTGGAGAGGAGAAGCCTCCCAGGAGACCTAATTGTGGCCTTCCAGGATCTGAACTGGGCTACAAGAAAGCTGGAGAGGGACTTTTGAGGGTGTCAGGGAGTGACAGGACTGGGGGGAATGGAGCAAAACTAGAAGTGGGGAGATTCAGCTTGGATGTTAGGAAGAAGTTCTTCCCCCTGAGGGTGGTGAGAGACTGGCACAGGTTGCCCAGGGAGGTGGTGGAAGCCTCACCCCTGGAGGTTTTTGCAGCCAGGCTGGATGTGGCTGTGAGCAACCTGCTGTAGTGTGAGGTGTCCCTGCCCATGGCAGTGAGGGTTGGAACAAGCTGATCCTTGAGGTCCCTTCCAACCCTGACAATTCCATGATTCTAACAGGAAACTGGTGGTGGTGGAGTCACCATCCCTGGAGGTGTTCACGTGCCATGTAGACCTAGCTCTTAGGGACATGGTTTGATGTTGACTCTCCAGTGCTGGGTTGAAGGTTGGGCTGGAGGGTCTTTAAGGATGTGCTATGTGATTCTATGATTCTGTGAAACACTATGAACTGCAAAACTGATGTGTGACTGCACAACTAAGGAAGATTTCCTCGGGTCATACTTCATTCCAGAAGTTGCTGCAATCAGAACTGACTGCAAAACTCAAGCAGCAAAAAGCCACAATGAAATCACGCTATTTAAATCTTCAGAGTTTCTGTTTTATAAAAGAAGAAAATTTAATGGTGTCTGAATATCCGAGGGCTGAAAAAGACATCACTTGTAGCATGACAGCAGCCACCTGCAGCGTCCACCAGAGCCAAAGACAGGACTTTTTGACTCTTCGAGTTTGTTAATTCCAAATAAGTCATTTTAATTACCAGAGGATTAGGGGTGAGGCAACACAAATAATACATTCTGGCTGCTGGCAGGAGACCACAAACAATAATGCTAATGCTCTCCTTTGAATGTCTTTGCAGATTTCAAACCTGTATATATATGACACTGTCCTGCTCTTGGCCAACGCCTTCCACAAGAAGCTGGAGGACAGGAAGTGGCACAGCATGGCCAGCCTCACCTGCATCAGGAAGAACTCCAAGCCCTGGCAAGGAGGAAGATCAATGTTGGAAACCATCAAGAAGGTACTTCCCTCCCACCCCACCCTGATCCCCTCCCCGTCCCGAATTTCTTTGTCATTGATTTCTAAATTGCTTCACTAGCCAGTAGAATAGAATTAACCAGGTTGGAAAAGACCTTTGAGATCATCAACTCCAACCTATCACCCAACACCACCTAATTAACTAAACCATGGCACCAAGTGCCTCATCCAGGCTCTTCCTAAACACCTCCAGTGATGGTGACTGCACCACCTCCCTGGGCAGCACATCCCAATGGCCAATCTCTCTTGCTGGGAAAAACTTCTTCTTCACATTCAGCCTAAACCTCCCCTGGCACAGCTTGAGACTGTGTCCTCTTGTTCTGGTGCCAGTTGCCTGGGAGAAGAGACCAACTCCCACCTGTCTACAGCCTCCCTTCAGGGAGCTGTAGACAGCAAGAAGGTCTCCCCTGAGCCTCCTCTTCTCCAGGCTAAGCAACCCCAGCTCCCTCAGCCTCTCCTCACAGGGCTGTGCTCCAGACCCCTCCCCAGCTTTGTTGCCCTTTTCTGGACACCTTCCAGCATCTCAACATCTTTCCTAACCTGAGGAGCCCAGAAATGGACACAGGACTCAAGGTGTGGCCTAACCAGTGCTGAGTCCAGGGCAGAATGACTTCCCTGCTCCTGCTGGCCACACTGTTCCTGATCCAGGCCAGGATGTCACTGGCCTTCTTGGCCACCTGGGCATGTAGTTCCTTCTGAGGTCAATACTACTCATTACTGTACCAGCAATGACTTCTCAAAGCCATAGATCTGTGTCTCAGTCCAGAGAGGGAAAGAGCCTTAGCTCTTTTGAACATTGCCATGTTCTGAGGTACAAATGTGGCTAAAATATCAACAGCCCTCGAGGCTACTTATTAACAGAATAAAGTGGACGGGTCAGGACAGAGAGAGAGAGAGAGAGAGAGAAGAGGGAGGGAGAAGAGAAAAGGAATTATATTACCATCTGCCACCCCCCCAGGATGATTTGGGTCTGCAGAGGAAGGCTGCTGCCTTGTTGGCTGTACTGTCCTCTGCTGGAGGAGGGGAAGGAAAGATCCCAAAGTCCAAGTCCAAGTCCAAATCCTTCTTTAGGCAGCCTCTTCAGCTCCACGAGTTGCAGCAGGTGGAACTTAGGACACAGGGTTCCTCCTGGTCTGTGTCTCCCATGCTCCATGGTGATGTCTCTGTCATTTTCTCTCCTGGTATTGTCTTCATTTTTCTTCAGAGCAGACATTGCCCAGGTGTTTTCCTTCTCTTGCGCCAGTAGTTTTGTGCAGGTGTGTAGGTATGTGTCCAGGTGGTGAATCCATTGCATCCTTTGCACCATCCTCCCTTCCTGGGGTAACTGATAGGTAGAGATGGTCTTGTCTGTGCACATGCCAGAGACTCCTTATCCAGTGGTGTCTACCCAATACACATCAGATATTGTCTGGGCAAGGAGCAGAGGTGATCTGATCGTTGTTGAGTCACATCAAGAGAGACAAGACTGAGTCTCTTACATTCTGAAATACTTACAGTTTCTGAATGAAAATTATATTTAATTGAGCGAGAGGCAGAGGGATCATAATGTGTCATAATGAGTGTATCTGAAATGAAGCCAATGAGTTTGTTTACCAAGATTAGCAAACCAGCTGAATTCTCAAGTGCCAATAATAATAATAATAATAATATCCTATTGGAAAAGTGTCACAGGTTAGGAGATGAAGCAGACAGGATTTGCAGAAATAAACAGAGGTTGCAGAAGTTGCACTTGGATAATGTTCTGTGGAATTTACTGTGGCCCTGCTACTGCCATTAATTAATGTGGTGAAAGAATAGAATTGAGAGGAAGAAAAACTCTGACTCATTTAGTTTAGAACCTGTCTGTCATTACAGAACTCTATGGCTCTGAAACATCTCCACACTGCTTCAACCAATGTTAAGCTTGGGGACTCCACCACCTCCCTGGGCAGCACATTCCAATGTCTGACCACTCTTGCTGGGAAAAAATTCTTCCTAATACCCAGTCTAAATCTACCCTGCTGCAGCTTGAGGCCAATTCCTCTTATTCTGTCCCTAATATCTGGTTATAACTCATTCTGGAATTGGTGAAGAGTGCACTGTCAACAAGTTTTCTGACTACAAAAAAACAGGGTAGAGTGGCTGACAAACCAGAAGGTTGTGCTGCCATTCAGTGAGACTTGGACAGGCTGAGAGTTGGGCAGGGGAAAATGGAATGAAGTTCAGCAAGGGAAAAGGTAGAGTCTTGCACCTGGGAAAGAATAATTCCATGCACCAGTATAGGTTGAGGACTGACCTGCTGGAGAGCAGTGAAGGGAAAGGGAGTTGGAAGTCCTGGTGGATGGAAGGATGACCATGAGCCAGCAATGTGCTCTTGTGGCCAAGAAGGCCAATGACATCCTGGGGTGGATTAGAAGGGCTGTGGTTAGTAAGTGGAAAGAGGATCTCCTCCCTCTCTACTCTGCCCTGCTGAGGCTGCATCAGGAATATTGTGTCAAATTCTGGGCCACTCAGTTCAGGAAAGACAATGAACTGCTTGAAGGAGTCTATCACAGAGCCATGAGGATGAAGGGAGTGGAACATCTTCCGCACTAGGAGAACCTGAGGGAGCTGAGGGCTCTGTAGCTTGGACAGGAGGAGCCTAAGAGGTGACCTCATTGATGTTGCTAAAGATGTGCAGGGTGAATGCCCAGAGGCTGGAGACAGCCTCTGCTGGGTGATGCCCAATGCCAGCACAAGGGGCAGTGGTGGAAGCTGAGGAAGAGGAAGTTCCATGGAAATAGGAGGAAACATTTCTTCCCTGTGAGGGTGACAGAACCCTGGAACAGGCTGCCCAGGGGGTTTGTGGAATCTCCCTCTCTGGAGATGTTCAAACCCCACCTGGATGTGTTCCTGTGTGATCTGCTCTAGGTGATCCTGCTCTGGCAGGGGGGTTGGACTGGATGAGCTTTTGAGGTCCCTTCCAGTCCATGAAATTCTGTGATTATGTGAATAAATAGTTAAATTCAGCAGGAAACACAATCCCTGCAATGAATTTGGCCAGCTCTAGCAGTTGGTTCTAAATTCACTTCAGTAATAGGAACGATTCCCAAACACATGCTCACTTGTTTATTTGAAGTAAAGCTTTTGCACAGTGAGAGAAATAAGTATTAATAGAAAGTAATTAGACTGACAGAGAAATTAATCTTCACAAATAACCTGAGAATGAATACAAGTATGATTATATGGAGGATAAGCTCAGAAAAATGATGAGAAATTACTGCATAGATCTTCTCTCTTACCATACCTGACCTCTTACCAGTCATGTTTGTTTAGCTCACTGACAAACAGCAAAGTTTTAGTGCCAGCAGCAACAGAGAATCATAGACTCATAGAATCATAGAATTATAGAACGGTGCAGGCCAGAACTGACCTCCAAAGCTCATCCAGTCCAACCTCCCCGCAGTCAGCAGGGACATCCCCAACTAGATCAGGTTGCCCAGGGCCTTGTCCAGCCTCTCCAGGGAAGGAGCCTCATCCACCTCCCTGGGCAACCTCTTCCAGTGTTCCACCACCCTCATAGTAAGGAACTTGTTCGCAGTATCACAGTATCATCAAGGTTGGAAGAGACCTCAAAAATCATCAAGTCCAACCTTTCACCACAGACCTCATGACTCGACCATGGCACCAAGTGCCACGTCCAGTCCCCTCTTGAACACCTCCAGGGATGGTGACTTTACCACCTCCCTGGGCAGCACATTCCAATGGTGAATGACTCTCTCTGTGAAGAACTTTCTCCTCACCTTGAGTCTAAACTTCCCCTGGCGCAGCTTGAGACTGTATTCCCTTGGTCTGGTGCTGGTTGCTAGAGAGAAGAGACCAACTTCCTCCTGGCTACAAACACCTTTCAGGTAGTTGTAGACAGCAATGAGGTCTCCCCTGAGCCTCCTCTTCTCTAGGCTGAACAATCCCAGCTCCCTCAGTCTCTCCTCACAGGGCTGTGCTCAAGGCCTCTCCCCAGCCTTATAGCCCTTCTCTGGACACCTTCAAGTGTCTCGATGTCCTTCTTAAACTGAGGGGCCCAGAACTGGACACAGTACTCAAGGTGTGGCCTAACCAATGCAGAGTACAGAGGCACAATGACTTCCCTGCTCCTGCTGGCCCTAACATCCAATAAATCTGCTCTGCTCTAGTTTGAAGCCATTGTCCCTCATCCTGTCCTTGCAGGCCTTTGCAAGCAGTCTCTCTGCAGCCTTCCTGTAGCCCCTTTCAGGTACTGGCGGGCTGCTACTAGGTCTTCCTAGACCCTTCTCTTCTCCAGGCTGAACACCCCCAGCTCCCTCAGCCTGTCCTCGTACCAGAGCTGTTCCAACCCTCTGATAATTTTTGTGGCCCTTCTCTAGGCCCTCTCCATCAGGTCCATGTCCTTCCTATATGGACATAGACCCTATTCCTTCATGGCAAAAGAGCTGTACCTCATGCTATCATGAATCATAGGTGGAATTGTCAGTTAGTTCTGGTCTAAGAACTGTCAGTGATATTCAGCAGTGACGTGCAGCAGAAGTGCCAAATAGTTTCTCAGGTAGGAGATCAGAGTCTCTTTGCTATCAAATAAAAATTGTTCTGTTGACTTGAGAACACAACAGTGTTTTCACAACCAGATTTTTTTTCCCCTATGAATAAAATGTAAAAGTTGTATCAAATATTTATAACATTTTTTTCTGGTTGTAGACTAAGCTTTTTCCTTAACTGCAAAACAGCAGTGACTGGGTGGAGTGCCTGACACAGCCAAGTGTTTTGCTGACACTCAGCCTGACTTGGACAGGCTGAGATTTGGGCACGGAGAAATCGAATGGAATACAAAAAGGGCAAGGGGAGAGACTTGCACCTAGGGAAGAGCAACCTCATAGAGTAGGATAGGTTGGGGACTGACCTGTTGGAGAGCAGTGAAGGCGAAAAGGACCTGGGGGTCCTGGTGGATGGGAGGTTGACCATGAGACACCAATGTGCTCTGGTGGCCAAGAAGGCCAATGGCATCCTGGGGTGGATTAGAAGGGCTTTAGTTAGTATATGGAGAGAGGTTCTCCTCCTCCTCTGCTCTCCCCTGGTGAGGCTGCATCTGGAATACTGTGTCCAGTTCTGGGCCCCTCAGTTCAGGAAGGACCTCAGGGAACTGCTTGGAAGAGTCCAGCACAGAGCCACAAAAATGATGAAAGGAGTGGAACATCTTCCTTATGAGGAGAGCCTGAGGGAACTGAGGGCTCTGTAGCTTGGAGAGGAGGAGCCTGAGGGTGACCTCATTGCTGTTGCTAAAGATGTGCAGGGTGAGTGCCCAGAGGCTGGAGCCAGGCTCTGCTGGGTGATGCCCAATGCCAGCACAAGGGGCAGTGGTGGAAGCTGAGGCACAGGAAGTTCCATGGAAACAGGAGGAAGATTTTTTCCCCTGTGAGAGTGACAGAGCCCTGGACCAGGCTGCACAATGGGGTTGTACAATCTCCCTCTCTGGAGACATTCAAACCCCACCCAGATGTGATCCCTGTGTGACCTGCTCTAGGTGATCCTGCTCTGGCAGGGGGTTGGACTGGATGAGCTTTTGAGGTCCTTTCCAACCCCTGTCCCTCTGTGCTTCTGTAATTCTGTAATATTTTGGGGACAAAAAAGAAAAAAATAAATCAGGAAGTCTGAACAGGACCTATGAGACCAAGTGCAGTATTTTATAACATGACTGGCAAGCTGACATTCCCAGGTGAGGTCTTGACTGCTGGCAAATATTGCTTTCTTCAGAGACTTGCAGTACAGCAGTGCCAAAGCATATATAAAGTGGAGTTTGTCTTTCCAGTCTAGACAGGACTCAGGTAGGCTTTAACTATATTGCCAAGCTTTATAACAGCTCTGCAAAGCCCAGAGCAGTGATCAGGAATGTAAGCAAAACATTTTTGTCCTAACAATTAACACTTCCCTCTTCAGTTTTATATGTGTCACAGAATTTCATGGTTGCAAGTCAACCTTAGGGAAATTTGAGAGAGTAAACATTAAATGGGTCTTCATTTCTCCCCCAAAGAGAATTGTTTCTCTAAGTAGGATGAAAAAATTCTTTGACCCTTGGCCATCACGATAATTTATGATAATTAACACTAAAATTACTTGGATAGATCTCATCAGGAAGTTCCTGGATCATTTGCTGCCATACAGCCAGCCATTTCCTTTGTGAGCTCCCTCCACCAGAGATAAAACACATGCCTTAAACCAGGGCAGTGTTTAAGAGGGGTCCACACTGTAAGAGACCATGCAGAAAGACTGGGACGTTGTCATGAAACTCTAGGCAATACACTGTCCCACTCCACAAGCCCTGAGCAGGACAGCCAGTCCCAGTCAGAATGGGTTTACAAAGGGCAGGTCCTTCCTGAGCAACCTCATCTCTTTCTGTGACAAGACGTCCTGCCTAGCACATGAGGGAAAGGCTGTGGGAGATGTTTACCTGGATTTTCATAAACCTTTGACAGGGTTTCTCATGGCATCCTCACAAGAAAACTGTCTGCTCATAGCTTAGGTGGGCACAGGCTCTGCTGGGTACAGCACTGCCTGGCTGGGCCCAGAAAGCGGCGGTCAATGGAGTTAAATACACCTGCAGGGCAGTCACAAGTGGTGTTCCCCAGATTTGGGTTGGATGTTAGGAAGCACTTCCTCATGGAAAGGAGAACCAGGCACTAGGATGGACTGCCCAGGGAGGTGGTGGAGTCACCATCCCTGGAGGTGTAAGATTGGATGTGGCACTTAGTGCTATGGTCTGGTTGGTGTGGTGGTGTTAGGTCATGGGCTGGACCTGATGATCTCAGAGGTCTCTTCCAGCCTCAATAACTCTGTGACTGTGATTCTGTATGTATTATCTATAGTGAGTGCACAAGTGTCTTGGATAAACAGAAGGTTATCAGAATGATCTACTTAGGACTTTTCACTACATTTTCCATATTTTTTTTTGCTTTTCCCCATAGGGAGGAGTGAATGGCTTGACTGGAGACCTGGAATTTGCAGAAAATGGGGGAAATCCCAACGTGCACTTCGAAATCTTGGGGACAAATTACGGAGAAGATCTTGGCAGAGGCATCCGTAAGGTGAGGCTCCATGGAGATATTCACACAAAAGGCTATTTTGACTGATTTGTTTTGGTTTGTTTTAATGCTTTTCCCGTGTTCCATGTCAATGGCAAAGTGACTGATGGCACACCATGTGCTGGTATTATTAGGAGGAGTAAGGAAAGCCTTGAACTCTGTAGCCATCGATTTTGTCATTGCACATTGTCAGGTTGTTTGTGAGATAGGTGTGGTGGTTTAAGCCTTAACTGGGAGTTAAGAGCTCAGATGGGGGCAAGGCTGAGAATCTCTCCCCTGCTCCCCCCTCTCCTCCCTCCCAACAGAGAGGAAAAAAAGGAAAGGGAAGGAGCAAATCCACCAAGCAATAATTTGGAGTTGGCTTGGAAATAGAGAGGTAAAGAGTTTTCTTTAAACAATATATATATAACAATAACAGGTAAGATTCACAAGGGCAAGGAACAAGGATGGATGGGGGGGGTGAAAGAAACAAGAATGCAAAACCAACTCTCTCTCTGAAGAGGCACAGAGGCAGCAGGGAGAAGGATCAGGCCCAACCATGTGGCAGAAGAGCAGGAAGGCAGCTGCAGTAGCTCTCATCCAGGAGAGGCAGGAGCCAAAAGGAGAACTAATGACCCCAATGCCTTCCTTTTTATACCCTGGCTGGGCAGGGAGGGGGGAGTGGAACAGACTCAGCTTCCCAGTGGTAAACGCCCTGCAGGGAGGGCAAAGCACTCGTAAGCCCTCCCCGCTTTGCTTTCAGAATGGGTGTTAACCCACCACAATAGGGTGTGTTCATCTGCTGGTTGACTGTACCCCTCCAAAAAAAACCCAAAACAAAGCAGTGAAAGGTGTTGTTTTGGAGGCCTTGCCACTCATTTCCCAAGCAGCAAATGTCACATTGAGTTGCATTTAAAGCACCCAAATTGGCACTTGGATAGGTATGACCAACGTGGGATCATGCAGCTAATAGGTGATTAAAATATATAGGTGCAGAATGAGAAGATCTGCTGCAGCATAGACAACATTTGTGTCACCTCTTGTCTCCCTGAAATAAATACACAATGTTTTAGTAGAAATTAACTTTTAGAGAGGAAGTGTCATGTCAAATGCTGCCAATCACAGGCAAAATACTTGGCCCTTAGGTTTAAAAAATGGCATATAGATCTCCAGGAATTTATTATTATTGTTTTCTTTTTATTTTCTTTTGTGCTAGCCCATAAAAATAAACTTCAATGTTGAGTAAGGAATGCTGGAAGCAGGTCTCTGTTTGCAGTGTCCATCCTTGTTGTAGTTTAAGATTTCCTGGAGTCCAAAGCCCAAATGGAACAGATTTGGATTGCCTCCCCTCTCCCTTCTTCCCCATAGGGGAAAACCAAATTAGGCAGAAGAAAAGAGAGGCAAAATTATGAAAGAAAGAGTCTAGAATTGATTTGGAAGTAGAAAGGTAAGTTTAACAAAATATATGTAGCATTTGAGTAAAAGGGAAGTTACAAAGTTATAAGGAAAAAGGGTAAATAAAAAAATACACAAAACCAGGCCCAGCTGGCAAAGGATTCTCTGCATGCAAAGGTGGAGTCTCTGTAGGTGCAGTCCTTAGGAGCTGGGATGCAGCATGGAGCAGGCCCCACCACATGCTTGCAGCAACAGCAGGGAGCAGCAGGGGCAGCCTCTGGGGGAGGGAGGAGCAGGAGCAAGCAAGAGAGCCAGGAAATGGCTCCCCTTAAAGAGGCTTGGGTGGGCAGGACGGGGAAGTGGAATAGGCTTTGACTCAGGGACCCCTCCCCCTGGGAGAGGGGACCAAGTCTCTCTGCCCACCTGGGTCAGGTTTCTTTGTCCACATGGGGGCTAGGTTCTTATCAGCCCACCCCGTCCAGGGCTGGGTGTAACCTGGCACAATCCTTAACTTTGCACAAATGCCCATCTGCCATGGCAAAACCCTATGGTGCCTCTTAGGGAAACAAAAAGCTTGCAGTCTATTCCAGGAGCAACTGTCCTTCAAAGACAGACCTCCTGAAAGATGGTTCCAAGATATTTTCATTTACTGTACCAGATCACCCTTCCTTTTATGTGTGAGGAACCTCAAGTGATTGTCTGAAAGCAAATGACAGAGGAAATGTCATGTGGAATGGTCGCATGCACCGGTGTTGCTATATATGATGAAGTACATCGTTTGTCTGTACACTTTCTGTGATAGCAGATAACTGGTCTGGAGGAAGGAAGAGATAAGTATGAAGGTAAACAAGTCCTGCAGTTTCTCCCCTGCTTTTCATTGGAGCTGTTATTCCGTTCCTGATGTTCCATCTGTTATCAATACTTCCATGCACACATCTGGAGCAGAGGTCCTGCCAGATGCTTCAGAAACTAAACAGAACTGCATCTTGTTGTTATTGGGAGGTGCATTTTGCCAGGTCTTTGGGCAAGCAGAGTGTTGGAAGAGACCTTATTCCCTCATCTGTAAATTCAGTCCATTTTTAACATACCTTGATAAGATTTATCATTGTCCATGCTATGCATCAAGAAGGCATTTAATCTTTAGAGCAACCAGGTAGTCCTCCCTCAGACAAATCTGTATCTCTTAATTTAATTTAATTGGTTGACTTTGGCTGGGTTACAGAAACTATTTGGGTTATAAATGATATGAAAAATGGATAATAATAAAAATATTAATAACTGTTATTAATGTGAACATTTGCCAAAATGTATAAATAGTTTCAATGTACACATCCAAGTGCCAGGTTCTGCACATTGGCCACAGCAACCCCATGCAGTGCTACAGGCTGGGGTCAGAGTGGCTGGAGAGCAGCCAGGCAGAAAGGGACCTGGGGGTATTGGTTGATGGTAGGCTGAACATGAGCCTGCAGTGTGCCCAGGCAGCCAAGAGGGCCAATGGCATCCTGGCCTGCATCAGGAACAGTGTGGCTAGCAGGAGCAGGGAGGTCATTGTGCCCCTGTAAGCTGCACTGGTTAGGCCACACCTTGAGTCCTGTGTCCAGTTCTGGGCTCCTCGGTTTAGGAAGGATGTTGACGTGCTGGAAGGTGTCCAGAGGAGGGCAATAAGGTAGGTGAGGGGCTTGGAACACAAGCCCTATGAGGAGAGGCTGAGGGAGCTGGGGTTGCTTAGCCAGGGGAGGAGGAGGCTCAGGGAGGACCTTCTTGCTCTCTACAACTCCCTGAAGGGAGGTTGTAGAAAGGCAGAGGTTGGTCTCCTCTCCCAGGCAACCAGCACCAGAACAAGAGGACACAGTCTCAAGCTGTGCCAGGGGAGGTTTAGGCTGGAGGTTAGGAAGAAGTTCTACACAGAGAGTGATTGCCCATTGGAATGGGCTGCCTGGGGAGGTGGTGGAGTCACCATCCCTGGAGGTGTTCAGGAGGAGACTTGATGGGGTGCTTGGTGCCATGGTTTAGTTGATTAGGTGGTGTTGGATGATAGGTTGGATGCAATGATCTTGAAGGTCTCTTCCAACCTGGTCTATTCTATTCTATTCTATTCTATTCTACAGTTAGAATATATATTTGCAGTGGGAATGCCCAGGATTTAGGTAAATGTAAGAATTTTAACAGTTTTGTGCAAACTGTGAGGAAATAACCTGAAGAGAGAACCTCAGGAGACAAATGGTGCTCGACCACAGTTGGAGGAGACTCGACAAGAGCTGGTAAGCCAAAGAGGCAGTGGATTAGCTACTCACAGCTGATTCCACCCAAGTAGGGAGTGCTGCTGCTATGAGCTGCTGAGGCTTTGGGGAGCTCTCATGCAGCAGGCAGGGCAGGTTGCTGGCAGGAAGGCCCCGTGGTCCCGGGGCAGGGCTGGCTGCAGCAGGACAGCAGCTGTATGACACTATTGCTGCGACAGGCTCTTGCTTTGGCCTGGGGAAAGGGAAGCATGGCAAAATTCTAGTTGCAAGGGGAAGCGAGGCTTGGCTCCGGCTCCAAGGCTCATGGCTTCTCTAGCTTGCAGTGAGTAAGATCGTGGCTCTATCCCAGGCTTTGGACCAGGCAACTCGAGGCAACTTCAACCCAAACAGATCCAAGCAAGACAAGGCTTAAGCAAGGCAAGGGCAGCTAGAGATCGGCCTGTATATAAATCATGCCTGAGTTTCAACTGGGCCAATAGGGCAACTGAAACCAGCACATAGCTGCCCAATGGGAAGGGGCTGTGCCAGGCTGTGGCCATAGCAGGCAGACACATAGGCCTGGTCAGGCAGGAGCAGTGGGCAGTACACATGCCCACTGCCCCAGAGGCAGGGTTGTTTACCAGACACCCATGCCCCCATCCCCTTTGTTCCTTTTCCTGCCTCATCCCAACTTGCTGCAGGAAGGTGGGGGGAGAGGGGGACCATGGCTAGAGACATCAGGGTCTGTCTGAGTTTGCATTTGGCCCTACCATGACAGCCTGTCTGGGTGAATGTTTGAGGGAATCATTACATTATGCTCTTCCATTTCACAAAAAGAAGAGAAAGCAAGACTCACAGAAAGTTCTTAGCAATATAGAAGTACAAAAGGACCTCCTTGCCTTCCTAATTCTTTTCCAATGGCATGGTTTAGATTTATAGTGCAAATTCATACTATGGCATAGTTTACTTTTAAAGAAGAGATGAATGGCCATGGGCACACGTAAGTCATGCCAAGCAGTGAGATGGTACAAACAGACTTTTTGAAGCTTCCATGTTTGTCCTTTGCCATAGTTCAAGTACAAAAAAAAGACTTTCACTGCCTTTGAAAGGAAATAGGTTTGAAGCTGGTCACAAAGAATAGAGTTTTACACAGAATGTAGTTAGACCATGAGCAGCTCTGTTACAAGGACAGCCTGAGGGGGCTGAGGGTGTTCAGCCTGGAGAAGAGGAGGCTCCAGGGAGACCTAAGAGCAGCCTGCCAGTACCTGAAGGGGGCTACAGGAAGGCTGCAGAGAGACTGTTTGCAAAGGCCTGCAGTGACAGGACGAGGGACAATGGCTTCAAACTAGAGCAGAGCAGATTGAGATTGGATGTTAGGAACAAATTCTGCACCATGAAGGTAGTGGAACACTGGAACAAGTTGCCCAGGGAGGTGGTTGAGGCTCCTTCCCTGGAGATATTCAAGGATGCTGGACAGGGCCCTAGGCAACCTGATCTAGTTGGGGATGTCCCTGCTGATTGCAGAGGATGTTGGACTGGATGAGCTTTGGAGGTCCCTTCCAAGCCAGACCATTCTGTGATTCTATGAAACTTAGCATCGGAAGCCCTTGTTGAAGAGAAAAGCAAAGTTAAACTGTAGAGCACTGGAAGTAAATATTTGTTTATTCTTTCCAAGATGAATGTTTAAAATTAGGTAGCAAAATTATAGCAGATATCTATGAGATATAAAGGTTTTCTTGTTGAAGGTTACACTATAATTACCTGTCCTTAGAGCTCTGTGATGAGCTGTAGATGGATAAAAAGAAGAAAGTCTCCAGAGCAGAACAGATTAAATCTGTTCCTATTTGTTTGCAGGATTGTTTGGTTATGTTTGTTTGTCTCTTTTTGTTTGCTTGTTTCCTTGTTTTGGGGTTTTCCTGAGGCTGTGTGGGTTTTGTTTGGTTCGTTGGTTTTGTTTTCATTTGTTGTTTGTTTTGAATCATACAATCAATAAGGTTGGAAAAGACCTCAGATATCGTCAAGTCCAACCTGTCACCCAACACCTTCTGAGTAACCATGGCTCCAAGTGACTTTTTGAATACCTCCAGGGATGGTGACTCCACCACCTCCCTGGGCAGCACATTCCAATGGCCAATCTCTCTTTCTATGAAGAACTTCTTCCTAACACCCAGCCTAGACCTCCCCTGGCACAGCTTGAGACTGTGTCCTCTTGCTCTGGTGCTGCTTGCCTGGGAGAGGAGACCAACTCCCACCTGGCTACAACCTCCCTTCAGGGAGTTGTAGAAGGCAGTAAGGTCTTCCCTGAGCCTCCTCTTCTCCAGGCTAAGCAACCCCAGCTCCCTCAGTCTCTCCTCATAGGGTTTGTGTTACAAGCCTCTCACCAACTTTGTTGCCCTTCTCTGGACATGTTCAAGTGTCTCAATGTCCTTCTTAAATTGAGGAGGCCAGAACTGGACGCAGTACTCAAAGTGTGGCCTGACCAGTGCTGAGCACAGAGCAGAATGACTTCCCTGATCCTGCTGGCCACACTGTTCCTGATGCAGGCCAGGATGCCACTGGCCTTCGTGGCCACCTGGGCACACAGCTGGCTCATGTTCAGCTGCTGTCAACCAGTCCCCCCAGGTCCCTTTCTGCCTGGCTTCTCTCCAGCCAGTCTGTCCCCAGCCTGTAGCACTGCATGGTGTTGTTGTGGCCAAAGTGCAGCACCCAGCACTTGGACTTGTTCAATACCATCTTGTTGGACTCTGCCCATGGGTTCAGCCTGTCAAAGTCCCTCTGCAGAGCTCTCCTACCCTCTAACAGATCAACTCCTGCCCCCAGCTTGGTGTCATCTGCAAATTTACTGATGATGGACTCAATCCCCTCATCCAGATCATCAGTAAAGATATTGAACAGGATGGGGCCCAGTACTGATCCCTGGGGGACATCACTGGTGACTGGCTGCCAGCTGGATGTGGCACCATTCACCACCACTCTCTGGGCTCAGCCTCCAGCCAGTTCCTAACCCAGCTCAGAGTGCTGCTGTCCAATCCAAGGGCTGACAGCTTGGCCAGCAGTTTGCTGTGGGGGTTGGTGTCAAAGGCCTTGCTGAAGTCCAGGCAGACTATATCCACAGCCTGCCCCACAGCCACCAGGCAGTTCACCTGATCATAGAAGGAGATCAGGTTGGAGAGGCAGAACCTGCCCTTCCTGAGTCCATGCTGGCTGGGCCATTTGTTTTGTTTTTGAAACAGCATTCAGTGATGCAGTGACAGATTTAGGAAAAGTGCTGGTATAGAGAAAGAAACTTCCTTTAGAAAGAAATTTCTGTACATCTTGTGAGAACATGATCACTGTCCTTATGGAAGCACCTTTCAAAGAAAATCCAAAATAGTTCTTATTAAATAGTTCTAGTTTTTTACATTAAATTCTGCAGAGAAGGAACTTGGAATAAGTGTGGTGTTTGCAAGCAATATGATGAAGCTGGAGATATCATCAAAGAGAGAGAAGAAAAGTTTCAAGGCAAAATGCCCTAAGCTGCTTTCACTCTTTCGATAACAGGTCACATCTCTTAGCTTTGATTAAGTTCTGCTTTACAGTGTATGAGCTGCTAGTGTTGGAAGCAAATCACAATAATTGCAGGAGTCAGATATGTTGTTGTTAGCTGCACTAAGTAAAGTGCACTTCACAGTGTCGTGTACTCAGTGGTCTGACTACCAAACCATTTGGATTTCTCAATTCTAGTGGAAGCAGCTGCAATTAGCAGACTGACTGAAATCCCTGAACAAAGGCATCTTTCCTAATTAACATATGTCCAAGTACTTTTATAGGAGAAAGTGGAAGAGTAAAATCATGACAACAGGCCCATTGAATTCACTGGGACCAGAGGTTCTCCCAGAGTTAAGAGTGTAAAGAATTGTTGGTTAGTTTGGTTTGTTTTCTTTGATTTGATTTGATTTGTTTTGGATTTTTTGTTGGTTGTTTTGTGTGTGTTTTTTGTTTGTTTGGGTTTTTGGTTGTTGTTTGTTTGGTTTGGTTTTCTGAGGAACAATGAATGATTTTTATTAAAGCATGGAAACTTTGTCATTCCACTGGATTTCTCAAAAGTCACAGGCTCACAGGAGGTTAGGGGTTGGAAGGCACCTCTGGAGCTCTTTGAGTCCAACCCCCCTGCCAGAGCAGGGCCATAGAATCCAGCACAGGTCACACAGGAACACATTCAGACAGGCATGGAAAGACTCCAGAGAAGACTCCACAGCCTCTCTGTGCAGCCTGTTCCAGTGCTCTCGATCCTCACAGTGAAGAAGTTCCTCCTCATGGTGAGGTGGAACCTCCTGTGCTGGAGTTTACATCCCTTGCCCATTGTCCTATCCTAGGGTGCAACTGAGCAGAGCCTGTCCCATCTTGACCCCCAGCTCTCCTACCCTCTAGTAGATCAAATCCTGCTCCCAGCTTGGTGTCAAGGGTCAGCTGTCCCCTGGCAAGAGTGGAGCTCACAAGGCGGAGCACCTTGAGTCAGTGAGGCGGCATATGCTGGGGTTGGAGCAGAAAGTGCTTGTGAGTACCCTGGCTAGCCAGAGAGGAAGAGGAGAAATGATGTATCAACGTGTGGAAATTGCTTCCCTCCATTGTTAGCACAACACAGCTGAAAATGTTTGTTTGTTGTGGTGATTTCAAGACAGATAAGAAACCAATAGCAGTATTTGAGAAGACAGACAGAAACATCTCTATGGTTTCAGCTTGAATGTTGCATCAGTTCATAAGGCACTCTGGTTTCCAGCTAAATTACTCATCTCCTGTGTTTCAAAATATGACAGAGCTCACTAAGCATAAATCATCATTTGTAAAGTAAATGTTTTCAGTTGCTTTTTTTCTTAGATAAAAAAGTGGCTGATGGCTGGGCCCAAGGAGTTGGTGCTGAATGGAACCCCAGGGTTCAGCGCTGGGGCCTGTCCTCTTCAATGTCTTTAGCAATGATCTGGATGAGGGCATTGAGTGCACCCTCAGTCAGGTTGCAGCTGGCACCGAGCAGGGTGGCTTTGTCCACCTGCTAGAGGGTAGGGAGGCTTTGCAGCAGGACCTGGGCAGGTTAGATCCAAGGGCCAAGGTTCAGTGTATGAAGTTTAACAAGGCCAAGTGCCAGGTCCTGCACCTGGGTCACAACAACCCCATGGTGAGCTACAGACCTGGGGATGTGCGGTTGGAAAGCTGCCACTCAGAGAGGGACCTGAGGTGCTCTGGTTGACAGTTGATTAAATATGAGTCAGCAGTGCCCAAGTGGTCAAGAAAGCCAAAGGCATCCTGGCTTGGCTCAGAAACAGGGTGGGCAGCAGGGACAGGAGGTGACCATCCCCCTGTGCTCAGCACTGGGGAGGCCACACCTGGAGTGCTGTATTCACTTCTGGGCCACTCACTACAAGAGGTTCTGAAGCATGTCCAGAGAAGGGCAATGAGGCTGGAGAAGGGCCTGGAGCACCTGGACTATGAGGAGGGGCTGAGGGAGCTAGGGGTGTTCAGGCTGGAGAAGAGTCTTCCCAGAGACATGGAAATGTTCTTCCCAGGGCAGTGCTGGAGTCCCCATCCCTGGAGGTGTTCAAGCTGTGTGTGGATCTGGTGCTCAGGGACATGGTTTAGTGTTGACTCTTGAGTGCTGGGTCAAAGGTTGGACTGGATGAGCTGGGAGGTCTCTTCCAAATAGTTGTGTTCTGTGATTCTTACCTGCCAAAAGACTTCAGGATTAGGGGTGATTTTTCTTTTCGTCTCAATACCCTATTTGTGGCAATGCTGAGATATGTTTCCCATAAAGTGTCTGTAGCTGTACCCTGCAATTGAAACAATGTCAAGAGTGAGTTCCAGAGATAAGAATGATTTCCTGTTAACTGTGCAGCAAGTGAGGGCCAGCTCCTTGCACCTTTTGAGTTCTCTACAAATAATAGAGATGAGGATGATGAAGCTTTTGATGACTTCATAATATTTATAGTTCTTTTGTAGTATTGAAAGATTTCTATGATTCATCCTTAAGATTACAGTGTCCAGATTTTTGCTTTGTTCTAAAGCAAAGGATAAGTTACAGCACAAAATTAATAATAAATGCACTTGTCAGGATGTATTTTTGTTTCAACATGTCCAGCAAAAATTACAGAAAAAGAGATATGTATTATGTCTCAAATATTTTACCCTTTCACCCTAGTAAACAGGAAGAATTTAATTTGCTAGGACTCAGTTTTCTGAAAAAAAAAAGAAAAGAGAGAATCACAGAATTGTCAGGGTTGGAAGGGACCTCAAGGATCAGCCAGTTCCAACCCCCCTGCCATGGCCAGGGACACCTCACACTACAGCAGGTTGCTCACAGCCACATCCAGCCTGGCTGCAAAAACCTCCAGGCATGAGGCTGCCACCACCTCCCTGGGCAACCTGTGCCAGTGTCTCACCACCCTCATGGGGAACAACTTCTTCCTAACAGCCAATCTCAATCTACCCATTTCTAGTTTTGCTCCATTCCCCCCAGTCCTATCACGCCCTGACACCCTCAAAAGTCCCTCTCCAGCTTTCTTGTAGCCCAGTTCAGATCCTGGAAGGCCACAATTAGGTCTCCTGGGAGGCTTCTCCTCTCCAGACTGAACAACCCCAACTCCCTCAGTTTGTCTCCATAGCAGAGCAGCTCCAGCCCTCTGCTCATCCTCGTGGCCCTTCTCTGGACACCTTCCAGCACCTCCAGATCCTTCTTGTAATAGAGCCTCCAGAACTGGACACAGAACTCCAGGTGTGGTCTCAGCAGAGTGGAGCAGAGGGGGAGAATCACCTCCCTGGCCCTGCTGGCCACACTTCTCTTGCTGCAGCCCAGGCTCTGCTTGGCTCTCTGGGCTGCAAGTGCTCACTGCTGGCTCCTGTTGAGCTTCTCCTCCCCCAGCACCCCCAAGGCCTTTTCTTCAGGGCTGTCCTCTAGCCAGTCTCAAGCCAGCTTGTCAGGAAATTGTAAGCACTAAAAATGCAAGATGTGCCTGGCACCTGAGGCAGACGTGGTAGAAATTATTCTCATTGTTGTTTCCAGTGCTCCTTCTGCATTTTTCTACAATTATTCTGGGCATTACCTTCTGGAGTGTGGCAGTGGAGGGAATATTTTTGTTGTGCAGACAGAAAACAACAGGATGGGACAGATTGGAGAAGGTCCTCTGTTGAAATTTGACCTCAAATCAGGATCAATGTTTGCCATCTATGTAAAACATTTTATGATTTGGTTTGGAAAAAAATGCAGTGGAATATATTATTTTATTTATATAGAGCTACAGGGATGGTTAGGGGACTGGAGCACTGCCTGATGAGCAGAGGCTGAGGGACCTGGGACCTGGAGGTGGTGGAGTCGCCATCACTGGAGGTTTTCAGGAGAAGACTTGATGGGGTGCTTGGTGCCGTGGGTTAGTTGTTTGGGTGGTGTTGGATTGGTTGATGGGTTGGACGCGATGATCTTGAAGGTCTCTTCCAACCTGGTTTATTCTATGAAGCTAATTCTATTTAGTCTGGAAAAATGACTTAGAGGGGATTTAATAAATGTTTATCAATACCTGAGGGCTGGGGGTCAGGAGGGTGGGGACAGGCTCTGCTCACTTGCTCCCTGGGATAGGACAAGGAGCAATGGATGTAAGCTGCAGCACAGGAGGTTCCACCTCAACACAAGGGGGAAATTCTTTACTGTATGGCTCCCAGAGCCCTGGAACAGGCTGCCCAGAGAGGTTGTGGAGTCTCCTTCTCTGGAGACTTTCAGGGCCTGTTTGGATGCGTTCCTGTGTGACCTGTGCTAGATTCTTTGGTCCTGCTCTGGCAAGGGTTTGGACTCAATGAGTTCTTTGGGTCCCTTTCAATCCCTGCCATCCTGTGAGCCCATGGTTTTTTTTAAATGGATTATTTTTTAATGCATTTTTTTAATTGAGCTTGATAACATTTGGATTTACTCTCATAACTTACTCGTTAAAACTAGCAACTTCAACACATTTGCAGAGAATAGAAACCTATACTGAAGGTAAAGTGCATGGTGCAGGAAACGATGCCTCCCTTAAATCCCTGTAAATAAAATTCCCTCTTTTATCCATAGACTTATCAGACATTTCTGTCTAGAAGAGATGGTTAAAGAAGATAAAGCCAAAGCAGACATTAGCATCTAAGCCATGGCTAGAGAAGGAATTGAGTTGTTTTGTTGCTGTTCCACAAGTGATTCCAGTGTTCATAGAATCATAGAATTAACCAGGTTGGAAGAGACCTCAGAGATCATCAAGTCCAACCTATTATCTAACACCTAACACCTCCTGACAACTAAACCATGGCTCCAAGTGCCACATCCAAGCCTTTCTTGAATACCTCCAGGGAACTCCACCACCTCCCTGGGCAGCACATTCCAATGGCCAGTTACTCTTTCTGGGAAGAGCTTTCTCCTCACCTCCAGCTTAAACCTCCCCTGGCACAGCTTGAGACTGTGTCTTCTTGTTCTGGCGCTGGTTGCCTGGGAGAAGAGACCAACCCCCACCTGGCTACAACCTCCCTTCAGGGAGTTGTAGAGAGCAATGAGGTCTCCCCTGAGCCTCCTCTTCTCCAGGCTAAGCAACCCCAGCTCCCTCAGCCTCTCCTCACAGGGCTGTGCTCCAGACCCCGCTCCAGCTTTGTTGCCCTTCTCTAGATACATTCCAGCAACTCAACATCTCTCCTAAACTGAGGGGCCCAGAACTTGACACCCAGGTCCCTTTCTGCCTGGCTACTCTCCAGACACTCTGACCCCAGCCTGTAGCACTGCATGGGGTTGTTGTGGCCAAAGTGCAGCACCCAGCACTTGGACTTGTCATGTTGGACTCTGCCCATCTGTCCAGCCTGGCAAGATCCCTCTGCAGAGCTCTCCTACCCTCTAACAGATCAATTCCTGCCCCCAGCTTGGTGTCATCTGCAAATTTACTGATGATGGACTCCATCCCCTTGTACAGATCATCAATAAAGATATTGAACAGGATGGGGCCCAGCACTGATCCCTGGGGCACACCACTAGTGCCTGGCTGCCAGCTGGATGTGGCACCCTTCACCACAGGTGTTCTCTCTTCTGTTACTGCCACACCTCTCTTGCCTGTGCTAATCATGCAATCTTTTGTGCGCATGATTCTTGACAGCTTGATGTCCTTCCCACTTCCTTTACCTGCTGCTTTGCCTCTTTGTGATTCTTCCATCTCATCTTTGCTTCTTCATGGTGTCTCCTGATGAGCAGATCTGGTCTCAGCCTTGCCACATTTTCCTGGTCTGTGCTCAACCAGACTGCGCCTGCACCTTATCTAAGCCTACAGCTTCAGTTCCAAATGCTGGGCTTGGGGTTTCGTTTGGGGCTAGTTTGTTGGGTTTGTTTGCTGATGTTGGTATTTTTGTTGGGGTTTTGTTGTTGTTTGCTTGGTGGCTTTGTGGGGTTTTGTGTTTGGTTTGGGGTGGTGTGTTTTTGTGTAGTTTGTGGGTTTTTGTGGTGGGTTGGTTAGTTGGTTTCCTTTTTTGTGGGAGGAGGATTGGTTAAGGCTTGGTTGCCCTTTTAGTGTGTTTGATCCTGTGGGTTTATTTTGGAGTTGTTGTTGTTAGGGTGTTTCTTTTAAATGCACTTTCCTAATAATTAATGTAATTAGCTCATACAAACCTTATTTAAAGTCTGCATTCTAATGGAATGCCTTCATAATGAGCCAGGAGTGTTTTAGATGAATATTTTCAGGCACTGTGCAGTTTATGTACACCTCTCCTGATTTCACATTACACTTTGATTGCCTTTAACGGCCCGATACTGATATTTTACATCAACTTAGCTCTAGAATGTTTCAGTACCCTGAGCTTATTAGTATTCTGAATTAGTACTCAGACACTCTTTATCACTCTAAATTTGTTAACTAGTGATAAAATGTGTGATTTCCCCACAGAGTGTGCGTGGCTGAGATCTTATTAATCTGTTTTAAGCTGTGTATTATATTGAGACATACATTTAGTATCATAGTATCAGTCAGGGTTGGAAGGGACCACAAAGATCATCTAGTTCCAACCCCCCTGCCATGAGCAGGGACACCTCACACTAGATCAAGCTGGCCAGAGCCTCATCCAGCCTGGGCTTAAACACCTCCACGGATGGGGCCCCAACCACCTCCCTGGACAACCCATTCCAGGGCTTCACCACTCTCATGGGGAAGAACTTCCTCCTCACATCCAGCCTGAATCTCCCCACTTCCAGCTTCATTCCATCCCCCCTAGTCCTATCACTACCTGAGAGCCTGAGAAGTCCCTCCCCAGCCTTCTTGTAGCCCCCTTCAGATACTGGAAGGCCACAATTAGGTCACCTTGGAGCCTTCTCTTCTCCAGACTGAACAGCTCCAACTCCTTCAGTCTCTCCTCGCAGGAGAGGTGCTCCAGCCCTCTGATCATCCTCGTGGCCCTTCTCTGGACACCTTCCAGCACCTCCAGATTCCTCTTGGAATAGGGGCTCCAGAACTGGAGGCAGTACTCCAGGTGGGGTCTCACCAGAGCTGAGTAGAGGGGGAGAATCACCTCCCTTGCCCTGCTGACCACACTTCTCTTGATGCAGCCCAGGATCTGATTGGCTTTCCGGGCTGCAAGTGCATGCTGAGAGCTCCTGTTAAGCTTCTCCTCCAGCAGCACCCCCAAGTCTGTCTCCTCAGGGCTGCTTTCCAGCCAGTCACTGCCCAGCCTGCATTTGTGCCTGGGATTGCCTCGACCCAGATGCAGGACCCTGCACTTGGTCTTGTTGAACCTCCTGAGGTTGGCTTGTGCCCACCTCTCCAGCCTGTCCAGGTCCCTCTGGATGGCATCCCTTCCCTCCAGCCTGTCTGCTGCACCACACAGCTTGATGTCATCAGCAAACTTGCTGAGGATGCACTTAATGCCACTGTCCATGGCACTCACAAAGATGCTGAACAAGCCTGGTCCCAGGACTGATCCTGAGGGACTTTTAGCATAAAAGTGTTGAGTAAGAAAATAAATATTTCTCTCTTAGTTAGGACCTACTTAAGGAACATGTGTGCAGGATTAAACCACCCTTGTGACTGACTGGAATGGTGTCAATATAATGCAATATTGTTATAATATTAATTAACTTGTTCGAGGAAATATCAGTGTCACTCATCGCACAGTACTTATGCAGCTTTAGAAACTCTTTTTCCTTCTATTCATTCCTGTATACATTCATAGATTCATAGAATCACAAAATGGTCTGGGTTGGAAGGGACCTCCAAAGCTCATCCAGTCCAACCTCCCCACAGTCAGCAGGGACATCCCCAACTAGATCAGGTTGCCCAGGGCCTCCTCCAGCCTCACCTTGAATATCTCCGGGGAAGAAGCCTCAACCACCTCCCTGGGCAACCTCTTCCAGTGTTCTACCACCCTCATGGTAAAAACTTGTTCCTAACATCCAATCTCAATCTGCACTGCTCTGGTTTGAAGCCATTGCCCCTCCTATCACTTCAGGCCTTTGCAAACAGTCTTTCTCCAGCCTTCCTGTAGCCCCCTTCAGGTACTGGCAGGCTGCTATTATGTCTCCCTGGAGCCTTCTCTTCTCCAGGCTGAACACCCCCAGCTCCCTCAGCCTGTCCTTGTAGCAGAGCTGCTGCAACCCCCTGATCATTTTCATGGTCCTCCTCTGGTCCTGCTCCATCAGGTCCATGTCCTTCCTGTATTGAGGACTCCAGACCTGTACACAGTAGCCCTGTCTTGGTCCAGAGAGGGAAGGAGCCTCAGTTCCTTTGAACATTGCCATCTTATGAAATTAGAAGCACAAACGAGGCCAAAATATCAACAGCTTTTGAGGCTATTTATTAACAGAATAAGGTGGACAGAAGAAGGAGAGAGACCGGGAGAAAAAATAGAGAGAGAACAGGGAAAGAGAAGAGGAAAGGAATTATAGTACCACCCCCCCAAGACAGTTTGGGTCCATGGAAGAAGGCTGCTGCCACTTTGACTTGGAGGAGAGGTCATCCTTGTTGGCTGTGCTGTGCTCTGCTAGAAGAGGGGAGGGAGAGATCCCAAAGTCCAAGTCCAAGTCCAATTCCTTCCCCGAGCAACCTCTTCAGCTCCATGAGTTGCAGCAGGGAGAACTGAGGACACGGAGAGAGGGTTCATTTTCTCTTGATATTGTCTTTGTTTTTCTCCAGAGCAGGCACTGCCCAGGTCTTTTCCTTCTGAGCAAGTATTGCTCACATCTTTTATGCAGTTTGTTAGGTATGTGTCCAGGTGGTGAATCCATTGTATCCTTTGTACCATCCTTCCTTCCTGGGGTAGCTGATGGGTAGAGATGGTCTTGTCTGTGCACATCCCAGAGATTCCTTATCCCGTGGCAGCTGCCCAATACACATCAGTTGTTGTCTGGGTGAGGAGCAAAGGTGATTTGATCTTTGTTGAGACACTTCAAGAGAGACAAGATTGAGACTCTTACAACTCCACGGAGACTTATCTTCATATTCCTATTCCTCTTTGCTCTGCAGCAGCTGCCTTGCCTGGACCAAACCGCCAGGCCTGCTGCTAGGTCTGTGTTTCATGGTTTGTTGTTGTTGTTTCATTGTTGGGTTTGGCTTGGTTGTTGTTGTTGTTGTTTGAGGGTCTGGTTTGGGTTTTGGTTTGGGGTTTTTTTTTGTTTGCTTGTTTTATTATTTTGTATATTGGTTTTCACTTTTTCCTCTCAAGCTATGGTTTCTGCTTCTGACATGAGATCCTCAACCGTCTTGCTTTCCTGCAGGTGTATAGGCAATAGCATGAAATGCATGAAACCTTCATTTACACACTGGAAAAGCATGCTTAGAAAAGGTTAGAGGCAGGGTAATCCAAGCTTATTGGCGTGGTTTAGTTTAGAGCAGACAGAAAATATATTTGATTCCTCCCAAAAGGAGTAAAACAAAAACACTCCACACAGTGATGGAAATTTAGATAGCTGTACTCTGTACAAATATGTACACTGTTTACGTGACTGCCAAACACCCCAGTGGCATCCTGGCCTGCATCAGGAACAGTGTGTCCAGCAGGAGCAGGGAAGTCATTCTGCCCTGTGCTCAGCACTGGTTAGGCCACACCTTGAGTCCTCTGTCCAGTTCTGGGCCCCTCAGGTTAGGAAGGATGTTGTCTTGCTGGAAGGTGTCCAGAGAAGGGCAACAAAGTTGGGGAGGGGTTTGGAGCACAGCCCTGTGAGGAGAGGCTGAGGGAGCTGGGGTTGCTTAGCCTGGAGAAGAGGCGGCTCAGGGGAGACCTTACTGCCTTCTACAACTCCCTGAAGGGAGGTTGTAGCCAGGTGGAGGTTGGTCTATTCTCCCAGGCAAGTAGCACCAGAACAAGAGGACACAGTCTCAGGCTGTGCCAGGGGAGGTTTAGTCTTGAGGTGAGGAGAAAGTTCTTCCCAGCATGAGAGATTGGCCATTGGAATGTGCTTCCCAGGGAGGTGGTGGGGTCACCATCACTGAAAGTGTTTAAAACTAGACTGGATGAGGCACTTAGTGCCATGGTTTAGTTGATTAGGTGGTGTTGGGTGATAGGTTGGATTAGATGATGTCTGAGGTCTTTTACAACCTGGTTAATTCTGTATTCTGTAATTCACAGTTCAGCTTAGGACAGTTCAGTAAGACAGAAGCCTTCCAACCACCCAGGCTTCAATGCCTTCCTAGGCCTCCCTCCCATCCTCCCTACATCCCCAGGCTAAGCCAAATGGCTCCACTACAAAATGAGCACTGCCAAGACCCAGCCAGGCAGCAAACCTCCCCCTGCAGTGCAAAAGATACAGGATCCACACTGGGAAGGGAGAGAGAGGCAGAAAGAAGGCTTAAAAGAGGGCCAAATGATCTCTGCACTCTGCTTACATAGCAGGTAGAGGGCTGATGGGATGAAATAACAGAGATAACAATTTCCTGCATCTATTGAGTCCCTTGGAAGACTGTCAGCTCTGGTTCTTAAAGGTGTCTGCCCTTAACCCACAACGGTTGTAATTAGTGAGAGCACTGGTTCACTGTCAGAGCATCTGTGCCCACACAGTGGATTTTAGCCAGTGATGGCTGCCATCCCACAAAGTTTATTCCAGAAGAGGCCTACAACCTGGAGAACAAAGTGCAACACTTTGTTGAGATCAAAGAACAGGTGATGTGGATTTCTCTGTTCTCCAGTGGCAATGATATATGGAAATACCCTACTGTGGTGGGTTGAAATTACCCCCACAAAAGGACATTGCCAGACTAGCCCAGGTGGAAGTAAATGAAGTTGTATTTACAAGCAAAACCACAATCTAGAAATGCAAAATGCAATGAATATGTACAAAGTGTACAATATTTACATATAGTTACAATTTATAAGCATCACAAGATCTCCCCTGGCCAAAACCAAGGGGCTACCAACAGAATCCCCCTCCCTGCTCCTTTTCCCCTAATGCAAAAAGAGAGAGAAGAGCAGAGAGTAGTTCATTAGTACTTAGCCACAACAAGAACACAGCCAAGGCCAGCAATAGCCAAGCAAAAGCTATCAGCTAGGATCAGCCAGAGTAAAGAAGCCAAAAAGAGAAAAAGTTGGTACAACTAACTTTCGGTCAGTTATCAGACCACTGGGATTATTTAGACCTTATCATTATTTTCCCTTTTCTATCCAGGGGTAATTTATCTACATTCTACCACTTGCTACTCAGTCTGCAGAAAATTTTCCTAGGCACCACCCTGAAACCACCACAGTTACCCAGAGCCCAGTCTGTAGGACCTGGATAGTCAGTGTGGTTTTGTTGCCAAGGGAGTTGGGGCTGTTCAGTCTGGAGAAGAGAAGGCTCTGAGGAGACCTTATTGTGGCCTTCCAGTATCTGAAGGGGGCTACAAGAAAGCTGAGGAGGGACTTCTGAGGGTGTTAGGGAGTGATAGGACTGGGGGGGATGGAACAAAACTAGAAATGGGGAGATTCAGATTGGATGTGAGGAAGAAGTTGTTCCCCATGAGGGTGGTGAGAGACTGGCACAGGTTGCCCAGGGAGGTGGTGGCAGCCTCATGCCTGGAGGTTTTTGCAGCCAGGCTGGATGTGGCTGTGAGCAACCTGCTGTAGTGTGAGGTGTCCCTGGCCATGGCAGGGGGGTTGGAACTGGCTGAGCCTTGAGGTCCCTTCCAACCCTGACAATTCTGTGATTCTATGCAAACAGAAAGATTTTCAAGCACAGCCCTTTGGTCAGTGCAGACTAAACTAAATTGTATTTCCCAGATATTTTGGGACCTCTTTGTTCAGACAATACCTTTTCAACAGTGTTTGAAAGGCTGGAGTAACCCCCAGTTTATCTGGTCTGCAGTGAAGTTATAATGATATGCTTGATATGCTTGAATGTGGGTAGTTAAATCGATTTCTGTGTTTGGCCTTGCGGCTTGTCGCATGCTGAACAGCATGTGGCACTTATTGTCCTCTGCTGCTGCTAACTTTACTGCTTGAAGACCTTACACCCTGCTTCCTTTTAGCTTTGCCACTTATTGTGTCTGCAGGAAAGCAAACATGACAAGCCCAACTAAGTGATGGATATCTTTCCACACGAGAATACAATCTTTATGTCGCTTTGTGACTCTAGGCCACCAACAGATTGCATTAAAAAGCTATTGATGCGCCGAATACAAATGGGTTTAAGCATCCATCTGTACTGAAGCCTTTCTGTGCACTCCAAAGGGGGGGAATTTCTGATTTCCTGGCAGAGATTTTCATGTTGCTTTTGCAGGTTGGAGGGGATGAGGACAAACATGATAGAGAATTTTAATAAGAAAGGGGTAAGGACAAACATGAATACTTCAGGATCTCAGGTAGTGATAGGAGTAAGGGGGATGGAGCAAAAATAAAAATGGGTAGGTTCAGTTTGGATGTTGGGAAAAAGTTCTTCTCCGTGAGGGTGGTGAGACACTGGCACAGGTTGCCCAGGGAGGTGATGGCACCCTTATCCCTGGAGATTTTTAAGGCCAGGCTGGATGTACCTCTGAGAAACCTGATCATACAATCATAGAATCATAGAATCAATAAGGTTGGAAAAGACCTCAGAGATCATCAAGTCCAACCTGTCACCCAACACCTCATGACGACTAAACCATGGCACCAAGTGCCACATCCAATTCCCTCTTGAACACCTCCAGTGATGGTGACTCCACCACCTCCCTGGGAAGCACATTCCAGTGGTCAAAGTCTCTTGCTGGGAAGAACTTTCTCCTCACCTCCAGCTTAAACTTCCCTTGGCACAGCTTGAGACTGTGTCCTCTTGTTCTGCTGCTGGCTGCCTGGGAGAGGAGTGAGGTAGTATGAGGTGACCCTGACCATGGCAGGGGGGTTGGAACTGGATGATCCTTGGAGTCCCTTCCAACCCTGACAATTCTATGCTAGGAAATTTTAATAAGAAAAGTTTATCTCCTTTTTCTGATCTCCATTTGTTTATTGTGCTCAGTATGTATCACCATACTCCACATATATTAAGGACCTATTCTTCTGAATTCTTTTTGGTTCTGTTCTGCTTGGACATTCATTTAGGTTTTATCAGGTTTTTTTCTAATGCTTTTGTAACATCAGTCATGAGAAGCTGCTTTCCAGTTTGTTGTGCCGCTTTAGGATATCGAGGCAGAAAAATTTCTGTGAGAGAAAATGAAAGCATCAATGAAGAAAACATAGAATATTGGGATACCTTGTGAAAGGAATGTTTGTCCTTATTTGGTATTTTCTTTATCAAAGAATAGTATCATAGTATCAGTCAGGGTTGGAAGGGACCACAAGCATCATCTAGTTCCAACCCTCCTGCCATGGGCAGGGACACCTCACACTAGATCAGGCTGGCCAGAGCCTCATCCAGCCTGGGCTTAAACACCTCCAGGGATGGGGCCCCAACCACCTCCCTGGACAACCCATTCCAGGGCTTCAACACTCTCATGGGGAAGAACTTCCTCCTCACATCCAGCCTGAATCTCCCCATCTCCAGCTTCATTCCATTCCCCCTAGTCCTATCACTACCTGAGAGCCTGAGAAGTCCCTCCCCAGCCTTCTCTCTACAACTACCTGAAGGGGGGTTGTAGTGAGGCGGAGGTTGGTCTCTTCTCCCAGGCAACCAGTACCAGAACAAGAGGACACAGTCTCAGGCTGCGTCAGGGGAGGTTTAGGCTGGAGGTTAGGAGGAAGTTTTACACAGAGAGAGTGATTGCCCACTGGAATGGGCTGCCTGAGGAGGTGGTGGGGTCGCCGTCGCTGGGGGTGTTCAGGGCGAGGCTTGACAGGATGCTTGGTTGTATGGTTTAGTTGATTAGGTGGTGTCGGATGATAGGTTGGACATGATGATCTCGAAGGTCTCTTCCAACCTGGTTAATTCTATTCTATTCTATTCTATTCTATTCTATTCTATTCTATTCTATTCTATTCTATTCTATTCTATTCTATTCTATTCTATTCTTGTAGCCCCCTTCAGATACTGGAAGGCCACAATTAGGTCACCTCAGAGCCTTCTCTTCTCCAGACTGAACAGCCCCAATCATATAATTGTTAGGGTTGGAAGGGACCTCAAGGATCAGCCAGTTCCAACCCCCCTGCCATGGGCAGGGACACCTCACACTACAGCAGGTTGCTCACAGCCACATCCAACCTGGCTGCAAAAACCTCCAGGGATGAGGCTTCCCCTACCTCCCTGGGCAACCTGTGCCAGTCTCTCACCACCCTCATAGGGAACAACTTCTTCCTTATGCATCCCATATGCCTTAGAATGAGAGGACAATTAACTCCATTTTTTAAAAAGGACTTCAACCCTCTGTTATGGGTTGGATTGTGTCCCCTTCCCCCTCCCCCATAATGTGTTTAGAATCTGCCCCAAGAAACAAATTCACCACACTCAGAGCTTGGAAGTAGAAATGGAATTGTATTGACAAAAGAAACTCAATATAAAAGTATAAAAGGTAATAAACATGTACATAGTATATTTTCTATATGTATGTGCAGCTTAACAACAGCACAGGCTTCCTTGTGCCCCAGTTCAGCTCTTTTTACTCCCTCCTGGAGACAAAAGGGCCCCAGAAGGCTACACAACCACAGGCACTCCCTCTCCACTGTCCCTGTACCTTCAGAGAGTCCAAAATAGAGAAGCCCAAGATCAGAGGGAGAATAACACAGCCCAAAGTCCAATGTGCAGCAGCAAGATAGAGCAGCCAAGAGGGTCAGCAGACTCCTCCTGCAAAATATAAGCTATTTCTTCAGGCCAGTTGAGTGAGATGGGTTTACCATTATTATACTGTGAACTCTGAGGTGTTCACCCCTCTCCTACTGTCCAAAACCTTTGGAAACTAAAATTTTTGTTACAAACTGTAACACCCTCACAAAAACATTCAAGACCAGTGATAAAATGAAATACAGAATACAGAATCAACCAAGTTGGAAAAGACCTTTGGGATCATCGAGCCCAACCTAGCATCCAACACTAAACCATGGCACCAAGTGCCTCATCCAGGCTCATTTTGAACACCTCCAGGGATGGTGACTCCACCACCTCCCTGGGCAGCACATTCCAATGGCAAATCACTCTCTTTCTGTAGAATTTCTTCCTAACAGCCAGCCTAAACCTCCCCTGGCTCAGCTTGAGACTGTGTCCTCTTGTTCGCTCTCCCTCATTTTCTTTTCCTTTTTATATATATGTTCTTTATTCTTTTTTCCCCTTACCATATCATTTGAAAAGTGCTCTGACAAGTGAAAATATCATACATAATCACTGGCAGACTGGCTGGGTTCTATCATCACTGTGATCTCTCTTAAATCCTGTTGAACATAAACCCCAAAATCTTTCTGTGGAAAAATGCATTTTCCTGTGGACTACATTTATCTGTTGGAAGGTTGCATGTTCAGTTCTTAGTTATTATCTTACCTTGGCAAAACAGTAATCTTGATCTGGGTGTGAAAAAAGAGAAAGGTGCTGAGTTTTTGCCAGCTCTATTTTTCAAACTGCAGGGATAGCAGCAGACTCAGAATTGTGAGAGGCCATTGACTGAGAGACATGGCAGTCCTTTGGAGATCACAAATAGGACTTATGACAGAGGATCATCATAGAGCAGCCTAGGCTGCAAGACACTACACAGACCATCTAATCCAACCTCCCTGCTATGGGCAGGGACACCTCTCAACCAGCTCAGCTTACTCAAGGCCACATCCAACCTGGCCTTCAACATCTCCAGGGAGGTGGGGAAGCCACAACCTCTCTGGACAATCCATTCCAGAGTCTTGCTGCCCTCCTAGTGAATAATTTCTTCCTAAAATCCAATCTAAACCTATTGTCCTTCAATTTAATCTATTTCCCCTTGTCCTGTTGGTGGACACTGCTGTAAAAAGTCCCTCTGCAGCCTTCTTGTAGGATCCCTTCAGCATCCCTTCAACATCACTGGAGGTGTTCAAGAGGAGATTGGATGTGGCACTTGGTGCCATGGTCTAGTCGTGAGGTCTGTGGAGACATCTTGGACTCGATGATCCTCGAGGTCTCTTCCAACCTTAGCAATACTGTGATACTGTGATACTGTATTGGAAGGCAGTTAGAAGGCCCTCCCAGAGACTTCTCCAGGCTGAACATTCTGAGTTCCCTTAGCCTGTCCTTAGATGAAAAATTTTGGAGTAGAAGAATTTAAACTTCTCAGCCTAAAAGTACGGAGATAACCCTAGGCAAATGTCCTGATACACTGCCTTCTTCCAAAAGAGAAACCAACCATCCTCAACACGATAACACAGCTTCTTGTAACAAAATTAGTAAGAGCTGGGAACATCATAGAATCATAGAATGGTCCAGGACAGCAGAGACTTCCAAAGGCTATCCAGTCCAACATTCCCACAGTCAGCAGGGACATCCCCAACTAGATCAGGTTGCCCAGGGACTCATCCAGCCTCACCTTCAATGTCTCCAGGGAAGGAGCTTCAACCACCTTCCTGGGCAACCTGTTCCAGTGTTCCACCACCCTCATGGTAGAGATCTTCTTCCTAAATCAGTCCTCCAAACTTCCATTTTGGGTTTTGAAGGAAAAGAATGCATGGATTGAGGGCTAGTCAGTAAAGTCCCCAGATACTGAAGGAAATTAACATGAGCCAGCAGTGTGCCCAGGTGGTCAAGAAGGCCAATGGCATCCTGGCCTGCATCAGCAATAGTGTGGGCAGCAGGAGCAGGGAAGTCATTCTGCCCTGGACTCAGCACTGGTTAGGCCACACCTTGAGTCCTCTGTCCAGTTCTGGGCCCTGCAATTCAAAAAAGATGTTGAGATGCTGGAAGGTGTCCAGAGAAGGACAACAAAGCTGGGGAGGGGTCTGGAGCACAGCCCTGTGGGGAGAGGCTGAGGGAGCTGGGGTTGCTTAGCCTGGAGAAGAGGAGGCTCAGGGGAGACCTTACTGCCTTCTACAACTCCCTGAAGGGAGGTTGTAGCCAGGTGGGGGTTGGTCTCTTCTCCCAGGCAACCAGCACCAGAACAAGAGGACACAGTCTCAAGCTGTGCCAGGGGAGGTTTAGTCTTGAAGTGAGGAGAAAGTTCTTCCCAGCATGAGAGACTGGCCATTGGAATGTGCTGCCCAGGGAGGTGGTGGGGTCACCATCACTGGAAGTGTTTAGAAGCAGCCTGGATGAGGCACTTGGTGCCATGGTTTAGTTGATTAGATGGTGTTGAGTGATAGGCTGGGCTTGGTGATCTTGAAAGTCTCTTCCAACCTGGTTAATTCTGTATTCTGCATTCTGTAAGTCAACTAAAAAATTAAAACTCCACACTGCTATGAACCTGGCTGCAGCATGCAGGTGTTTCTTAATATTGTGCTTTGAAAAAACAGTTCAAAGAAGGGGAAAAAAAAATAAAATAACAGTAAAATCTTCTTTCATGAGGACTCATTGTTTTATCCATAATATCTTTCTAATTTTTTCCATTCCAAACTCACCAGTGCACTTACTCCAGGGCTGGAGGATGCTAGTTAAAAATAATACAGCATCGATTGAATGCTTCACAGAACTTAAATATCTGCAAAGGTTATTTTCTGTCACACTTTGCTATAAAGGTATATGGCTCTTGTGTAGATCTTAAAATCATCTGAGATATTTCACTGCCCTCTCTTGGTGAGAATTTCACAGTACAGTATCACAGAACATTAGTAGTTGGATGTGGCCTCCAGAGATCATCCAGTCCAACCCCCCCTGCCAGAGCAGCATCACCCAGGGCAGTCTGCACAGGAATGCATCCAGGGCGGGTTGGAAAGGCTCCAGAGAAGGAGACTCCACAACTTCTCTGGGCAGCCTGCTCCAGGGCTCTGGCACCCTCACTCTAAAGAAGATTGTCCTCATGTGGAGCTGAAACCTTCTCTGGTCAAGTTTGTCTCCATTGGTCCTTGGCTTATTGCTGTGCAGCACCCAAAAGAGCTTGGCCCCCTCTCCTTGACCCCCACCCCTCAGCTATTGATAGACATTGATCAGATCCCCTCTCAGCCTTCTCCACACTAAACAGCCCCAGGGCTCTCAGTCTCTCTTCACAGGGCAGAGGTTCAAGTCCCCTAAGCATCCTCCTGGCCCTCCCTTGGACTCCCTCCAGCAGGCCTCTGTCTCTCTGGAACTGGGGAGCCCAGAACTGCACACAGGATTGCAGCTGTGGTCTGAGCAGGACAGAGTAGAGGGGCAGAAGAACCACCCTAGCCCTGCTGGCCACACTTTTCTTGCTGTACCTCAGGATCCCATTGGCTCTCTTGGCCACAAGGGCACATTGCTGTCCTGTGGAGCACAGTTTAAACTGGTCCCTTTTTACAAACAACCCGGGAGCAGAAAGGATTTCTTCCTTTGTTGCAAATGTTATTTGCTAGGTAATCAAAGTACATTGGATATTGTGAGTCATTAAGTAGCAATGAAGATGTGATACTTGTGCTGTTTATTTCACCTTCAAGTTCTTCCTGACATCCAATCTCAATCTGCCTTTCTCTAGTTTGAAGCCATTGTCCCTGGTCCTGTCCCTGCAGGCCTTTGCAAACAGTCTCTCTGCAGCCTTCCTGTAGCCCCCTTCAGGTACTGGCAGGCTGCTATTAGGTCTCCCTGGAGCCTTCTCTTCTCCAGGCTAAACACCCCCTGATCATTTTTGTGGTCCTCCTCTGGACCCTCTCCATCAGCTCCATGTCCTTCCTATACTGAGGGCTCCAGACCTGCACACAGTACTCCAGATAAGGTCCAGCGCAAGATGTCAGAATCACCTCTCTGGCTCTGCTGGCAATGTTACTTTGGATGCAGCCCAGGATGTGATTTGCCTTATGTGCCGCAAGCTCACCCTGCCTGCTCCTGTCCAGCTTCCCCTCCATCAGCACCCCCAAGTCCTTTTCCTCAGGGCTGCTTTCTGTCACCTCCTCCCCTAGTCTGTATTGAGAGTGAGGATTGTTCTGGCCTAGGTGGAGAACCACACTTGCTCTGGTTGAACCTCATGAGGTTCACCTGGGCCCACCAAGCAAAGTTTTCAATGATAGTATTATTGGTTCAGAAAGTCTGTGAATATATACTGCCAGAGGGATTAACATTCTGAAGTGCCACAGGTTTCCTAGCTATAGCTTGCAAATGCCAAAGGAATCATTCCCCATGACCGCTGTGCTTTGCCATATATTTCTGGAGGTCTGTGTTGTGACAATATTTACAACGGAGTGAATGGGTGAAAATAAACCAACACATGCTTTGTCTTTGGCCAACACGGATGTTTCAAGCCAAACAAGTAAAAGAAAACTGAAATTTGGTACATGTCCAGAGCCATGTGAGCAGTTCAGAGTCTGTTCTGCTGCCAAAGCACGGACGTGCTGCTTTGAACTGAGAAAGGTCTAAACCACAATTTGCCATAGTCAGTAGCAGAGCAAAACTATTAATCTGTGTCAGATGTTTTTATACAGAACAATGACTTGTTCTGTACCAACAGCATATTTGGCAGCTGCTCCTGTCTCAAGCTGCTTGGTTTGAAAGGATGGAGGACATGTCAGCAGTAGAAAGTTTGAGCTACACCGAGTGCAGCAACTTCCAAGGAAAAGTCTGAAAGAGAGACAAATTGTGATGGAAAGACCAGGGAAGTCATTCTGCCCTGTGCTCAGCACTGGTTAGGCCACACCTTGAGGACTGTGTCCAGTTCTGGGCCCCTCAATTCAAGAAAGATGTTGAGATGCTGGAAGGTGTCCAGAGGAGGGCAGTAAAACTGGGGAGGGGTCTGGATCACAGCCCTGTGAGGAGAGGCTGAGGGAGCTGGGGTTGCTTAGCCTGGAGAAGAGAAGGCTCAGGGGAGACCTTCTTGCTCTCTACAACTCCCTGAAGGAAGGTTGTAGCCAGGTGGGGTTTGGTCTCATCTCCCAGCCAACCAGTGACAGAAGGAGAGGACACAGTCTCAAGCTGTGCCAGGGGAGGTTTAAGCTGGATGTTATGAAGAAATTCTTCCCAACAAGTGAGATTTGCTGTTGGAATGTGCTGCCCAGGGAGGTGGTGGAGTCACCATCACTGGAGGTGTTTAAGATGAGACTGGATGAGGCAGTTGGTGCTATGGTTTAGTTGATGAAATGGTGTTGGGTGATAGGTTGGACTTGATGATCTTGAAGGTCTTTTCCAACCTGCTTAATTCTGTATTCTGTAAAGAGATTTGCATGTTGAATGCCTGAAGTCACTGTTGTCCTCCAAGTAACTATTTGTTACCAATCAGGTTGTCTTCCAAGTTTGTGGTTTTCCTTTCCTGTCTAGCTGTCAGATTTAGTAGGCAGCACCATGCCCCAGCTTTTCACCAGCAGGGTATCAGGAACTCTGCTGGTCATTATTTGCTGTCCTGCTTGCGATCTGCATCCAGCAGCATTCCTCTCTGAGCATCAAGTGGGGAGTGAGTAGGTTTTTCTTGCATGTGGTAATACCAGCAGGTCTGACTTTATAATGAATGAAGGTCATTCTTTAGATGAATTCTCTTGGCTCCCCAGCAGCTTAGCCAACCAATCTGTAAGGAGCTTCTGCAAATGTCACCTTGCAAGCTGACTCCATGCTTTGGCAGGAAATTAGAGGGAGCAGAAACAATTCAAGAACCAGGTTGAGAGATGTTTATTAATTTTTTTGCCCATGTCTTTGCTGAAAGGGGAAACAATCATATCTCTTTCAACCCAGCAGAAAGAGGAATCATGACACAGTTTACAAATGCAGTGTGTTTGATGCAGCACTCTTGGTAGACAGAGCTGCGAAGTGCCTTGGGGCTGCCGCACCGTTCCCTGCCTTCTTCCTTGGGCAGATGTTATTTCCAGTCAGTCTTGTGGGATTTGTCCCATCCCCTACAGCATTTTGGAAGAAGGCAGATTCATGCCTAACTGGTATTCTGTATGGATTCTATTAGGCTAATGTTTTAGCTTGGAAGCCCAAGCCTGGGTGGCTAGTGCATTTCCCCACACAGCCTGTGTATGGGTGTGGTGGGTTGGGGAAACAACCCCCAACATTAATTTGGAGAAAATTACCCCAAAATAAGTTGCCAGAGCAGCTCAGAAGGTTTTGGAAACAAATGAAGCTCTACTTTGAAGCAAACTAAACTCTAGAAATATGAAATGCAATTAATATGTACAAAATATCCAATAGGTGGACAATAGAGAGCTATTGACCATTTATAAACAACACAGAAACGCCTCAGACCCCTCTGGATGGATCCAGGGGACTGTTCACCTTCTCCTCAACTCACTCCCTCCTTCCTGTTACTTCACACAGAAGTCAAAACAGAGATCCTCTGGCAAGGTCACAGAGGAGAGAGAGAGAGAAGTTGCAAGCAGAAGGGACAGAAGAAGAAAAGAGAGCAAGAACTGTTTCTGCCCCTACTCTATTTCTCCATTAGCAACCCAATGAATTCTACAGACCTTAGCATGATTTTCCTTGTACATCCAATGGTAATTTATTTTACTTTCAGTCTTTGCAGTCAGGGACTAGGCTAAAATTCCCTCTTCAAACTGTAAAATGGGATTTGTCTAGTCTGGAAGATGACCACTTGAAGGTGAGTTGTAAGCTGAAAACGAGTATGGGGCAAGCACTTAGGAGATCAAGGTGGGTGGCAAGGAGAAGCCCTTCAATAATACTACTGTAATGGTTTAAATCAGAACCAAGCAGATCAAACCCACCCAGTGGGTTAGCCTGGCTGTTTTCCCAACACAGGAGTGAGGGAAAAGTAGCACACAAAAACTCAGGATTGAGACCAAAAGAAGTGAGATAAGAATAGATATAGTGAGCAAAATCATATAACTGTGGTACAAAATGCACAATTCCCTCAGCCTGTCTGCAGAACAAGCCCTGCACAAAGCAGCAGCAAGCAGAAGCAACACAGCCAATAGCCCAAGCCAGGAAACTGCCCTCCCATCTCTCCTTGTCCCACTGCCATCCCAGCAGAAAAGACAACACCCTGGAACCCAGAACCCAAGAGCAGCAGCCAGAACAGGAAGCTTCCCATGTTGCAATCTGAACCTCAAGCCCCGCAATACTTAGGCCCATCCAGCCCTTTCCATCTTTGAAGCTGGCATGACTGCAGCCTGGTGTGGATAGCAGCAGCAGGTTCAACTCAAGCCCGTGACAATTACAGAATGACAGGACACCTGTTTTCCTCTTTTAATTGTTGTTTCTGATATCTGTGAGTGATACAACAGCATGTTCACTTCCCTGTGCTCTTATCAGTCAGGGAAAGGAAGAGTTTTGAGGAAGAAACCATTTTAGGCAAAGTGTGGTGTGGTGGTTTGAGCCTTAACTTGGCTTTAAGGGCTCAGATAGGGGCAAGGCTGAGAATCCCTCCCCCGCTCCCCACTCTTCTTTCCCAATAGAGAGGAAAAGAAAGGGAAGGAGCAAATCCACCAAGAAATAATTTGGAGTTGGCTTGGAAGTAGAGAGGTAAAGAATTTTCTCTAATCAAATATATATATATATATAGAGAGAGAGAACAATAACAGGAAGGGGTCACAAGGGTAAGGAACAAGGATGGATGAAGCAAAAATAAGAATACAAAACCAGTCCTTCTCAGAGGTGTGGATGTAACAGGGAGAAGGATCAGGCCTGACCATGTGGCAGAGAAGCAGGGAGCCAGCAGCAGCCCTCATCCAGGCAAAGGCAGGGGCCAAGAGAGCTAATGGCTGCAGTGTCTTCCTTTTTATAGGCTTGCTGGACAGGGAGGGGAAGTGGAACAGACTAACTCAGTTTCCCAGGGGGAAAACCCCCCTGCAAGGAGGACAATGCTCTCACAAGCCCTCCCCCCCTGCTTCCAGGATGGATGTAACCCATCACATGTGGGAAGGGCATGACTATGGCTCCTTCCTCTGCTAGCTTTCCTTGTTGTGGCTTTTGCTTCGTTGTTGCTGTGCAGGGGTTCAAAGTATATGCATTCAGTGTGAGATGCCAAAAGCTGGGTGCAGATAGCTCCCCTGCTTCACGCTGCAGCTAGAAGATTACTGTCCAGCTTTTACTACTGACTTCCTAATAAGCTGAAAAAGTAATCAGGAACAGACATTTAGTTTTAGCTTGCTGCTAAATGCAGAGCTTTGCCACCACACTTTTCATTATATAGATCATGCCTGAGACAGTTGTAGGAAATTATGCCTAGGGTTTAATTTCTGAGATTAAAAGCTTTACAGGAGCAATAGTCCTCCTTTCTTTTCTTCTTAAGCTCTAGCACTTTTGTCCTTACCTTCTTACCTATTAATATTTTTGCCACCAGTTTGTTCCTTCTTTTTGCCTCTCCCTAACATGATAATAGGCAGACTGACTCAGGGAAGCTATCAAATTGTATTTTCCTCTTGTTCTGCTGAACGACTCCCTTACCAGACTTTTATCACTCTAATGTGAGTGTGTAATGAACCAAGTGACTCAGATGGGGAATTAGAAGAGAGTCACTTGTCATTTATTTTTAAGTTTAGGCTGTGATGGAGGAGTTCATTAGAGCTACCATGAATCCTGACAATGGATTTATGAGAGGAAGATTGTTTTACAGTCTTATGTCATGCAATGGTCTTGGGTCATGAGTGGATATCACTTATTGTTATGAGGGTGGTGGAACATTGGAACAGGTTGCCCAGGGAGGTGGTTGAGGCTCCTTCCCTGAGGATATTCAAGGTGAGGCTGGACAAGGCCCTGGGCAACCTGATCTAGTTGGGGATGTCCCTGCTGACTGCAGGGAGGTCAGACTGGATGAGCTTTGAAGATCCCTTCCACCCTGGACCATTCTATGGTTCTTTGATTATGGTCATTTCATTCTTGTTGCAGATTTGGTGGGATTTTTTTGCCATGTGGTATTTTGTTTGCAATTCACATTCTGTTCCTGATGTCTGAGCATTAGTGGATTTGTTAGACTTCCTTCTTTATCTGTGACATATTGGACTGATTTCTCTGTTGACTTGAGCTATTCCTTGTGATTAGATCTTCTTTGCTGTAAGCTGTTTTTATCATCCCCTAGCCTAGCTAGAGTTCTTCTTCACAAACACCTGTACATGCCTATATATACTTGTCATGGTTAGAGGCCTTTTTTAAAAAAACATAGATTTGAGTCCTCCAAGGGCTCCAAGCTCCAGAAGGGTCCAGGAGGTGCACCCCAGAAAACTGCATCTTTGTTATTCAATCTAAGAATTATGCTCTCACTTTATAAGTTGGGAGCAAGGCCAACTCACTCTCTCTTTCCTCCCTTCTTTGGCACTCCAGAGGGACTCCTTGTAATCTGGGGGAGGAGGCCTGTTCATAGCCTTTGGAGACCTGATTGATTTTCTCCTGCACAGTTATGGGCCAGGGAAACAACAGTGGGGGGAAAAACGGAGCAATTGGGGTTGTGGTTTAGCCTGGTGTCTCAGTCCAGGGAGGGAAAGAGCCTCAGTTCTTTTGAATATTCCCATGTTGTGAAATGAGAAGCACAAACCAGGCCAAAATACCAACAGCTAGACTATTGATTACACAAATAAAGTGGATGGATAAGAAGGGGAGAGAGACAAAATAGAGAGGGAGAGAGAGAAGAGAGAGAGAGAAGAGGAAAGGAATTATTTTACCACACCACTCACCCCCCAAAACAGTTTGAGTGGAGGAAAGGTGCTGCAGGAGATGTTGGGTCTGTAGAGAAAGGGTGCTGAGGCTTTGGCTGTAGAAGAGATGTGGTCCTCTGGGCAGCCTCTTCAGCTCCATGAGTTGCAGCAGGCAGATCTTAGGACACGGAGAGAGGGTTCTACTTCTTCCAGACTCCATTATGATGTCTCTGTCATTTTCCCTCTCCTGATATTCTCTCTGTTTTCCTTCTCAGCAGCATTGTCCTTCTCCTGTGTTTTTCTTCATCAGTGTTTTCCTTCTGCGTTTTTCTTCTTCTGTGTTTTTGGTTCTCCTGAGTCAGTAGTTGCTCAAGTCCTTTATACAGTTTTTAGTCCTTAGTTATGTGTCCAAGTATTGTCCCCCAGGAAATCAGGGACCAGAGGGTGAATCCATTGTCTCACCATCCTCCCTTTCTGTGGTATCTGATGGGTGATTATGGATTTAGGAAGGGCAGGTCCTGCCTCTCCAACCTTATCTCCTTCTATGATCAGGTGACTGCCTGGTGGATGTGGGGCAGGCTGTGGATGTGGTCTGCCTGGACTTCAGCAATGCCTTTGACACCGTCCCCCACAGTAAACTGCTGGCTAAGCTGTCAGCTCGTGGCTTGAACAGCAACACTCTGTGCTGGGTTAGGAACTGGCTGGAGGCTGAGCCCAGAGAGTGGTGGTGAATGGTGCCACATCCAGCTGGCGGCCAGTCACCAGTGGCATCCCCCAGGGATCAGTGCTGGGCCTCATCTTCTTTAATGATCTGGATGAGGGGATTGAGTCAGTCATCAGCAAATTTGCAGATGACACCAAGTTAGGAGCAGATGTTGGTCAGTTAGAGGGTGGAAAGGCTCTGCAGAGGGACCTCGACTGACTGGACAGATGGGCAGAGTCCAACAGGATGGCATTCAACAAGTCCAAGTGCCAGGTGCTGCACTTTGGCCACAGCAACCCCATGCAGAGCAACAGGCTGGGGTCAGAGTGGCTGGAGAGCTCCCAAACAGAGAGGGACCTGGGGGTACTGATTGACAGCCGCCTAAACATGAGCCAGCAGTGTGCCCAGGTGGCCAAGAAGGCCAATGGCATCCTGGTCTGCATTAGGAATAGTGTGGCCAGCAGGAGCAGGGAGGTCATTGTGCCCCTGTACTCTGCCACACCTTGAGTCCTGTGTCCAGTTCTGGCCCCCTCAGTTTAGGAAGGACATTGAGACTTGAACGTGGAGTGGACTTGAACGTGTCCAACCTATGGACAGAGATGAAACAGTAGAGTGTGATAAAGTAATTTTTTCTGTGTTTTTAAGTGTGTGAGGTGTAAATAAATGCAGATATGTTAATATTATTTGCACAATCATAGAATCACAGAATTGTCAACATTGGAAGGAGCCTCAAGGATCAGCCAGTTCCAACCCCCCTGCCATGGCCAGGGACACCTCACACTACAGCAGGTTGCTCACAGCCACATCCAGCCTGGCCTGAAAAACCTCCAGGCATGAGGCTTCCACCACCTCCCTGGGCAACCTGTGCCAGTCTCTCACCACCCTCATGGGGAACAACTTCTTCCTAACATCCAAGCTGAGTCTACCCATTTCTAGTTTTGCTCCATCCCACCCAGTCCTATCACTCCCTGACACCCTCAAAAGTCCCTCCCCAGCTTTCTTGTAGCCCCCTTCAGATACTGGAAGGCCACAATTAGGTCTCCTCAGAGCCTTCTCTTCTCCAGACTGAACAGCCCCAACTCTCTCAGTCTGTCCTCATAGCAGAGCACCTCCAGTCCTCTGCTCATCCTCATGGCCCTTCTCTGGACAACTTCCAGCACCTCCAGATCCTTCCTATAATAGAAGTTCCAGAACTGGACACAGAGCTCCAGGTGTGGTCTCAGCAGAGTGGAGCAGAGGGGGAGAATCACCTCCCTGGCCCTGATGGCCACACTTCTCTTGCTGCAGCCCAGGCTCTGCTTGACTTTCTGGGCTGCAAGTGCTCACTGCTGGCTCCTGTTGAGCTTCTCACCCACCAGCACCCCCAAGTCCTTTTCTTCAGGGCTGCTCTCAAGCCAGTCCCCGCCCAGCCTGTATCAGTGCCTGGGATTGCGCCAATACAGCTGCAGGACCTCAGAGAGGGAAGTATCATTCCACATTAAAAGTATAATTGATGAAAACACCAGAAGCATGAAGGTTGTGTTTTTTGAGGGTTGTGTTTTCTTCAGTACGGGTTAGGTATCTAAGTTTCCAAAGGTAATGGGAGCTAAGAATCACAAATATCATAGGATCAACTAGGTTGGAAGAGACCTCCAAGATTGTCTAGTCCAACCTATCGCTGAGCCCCATCTAATCAACTAGACAATGGCACCAAGTGCCTCATCCAGTGTTTTCTTGAAGATCTCCAGGGATGGCAACTCCACCACCTCCCTGGGCAGCACACTCCAATGGCAAATCATTCTCTCTGCAAAGAATTTCTTCCTAACATCCAGCCTGAACCTCCCCCGGAACCGCTTGAGACTGTGTCTCCCTCTTCTGTTGCTGGTTGCTTGGGAGAACAGACCAACCCCTACCTGGCTACAACCTCCCCTCAGGTAGTTGTAGACTGCAATAAGGTCTCCCCTGAGCCTCCTCAAGGAAGTTATTGATGCTCATCTCTCGGGGGGAAAGCTCTTATGCTAGAAGATGCTCTTCATGGAAGAAGTAAGTGCAGTTGTGGCCAGGAGCAAAGAGAAAGGAAGAAGTGCTGCTGGGAAGAGATTGCTGATGTAGGGTAGGTTAATTCAGCATAATTCCTCAATTACAGAGCCCTCCCTGGGGATCAGAGGTGGCTATACTTAAAAAAGACCTTGTCCACAAGCCTGACAGCCTTAATTATGGAAAGAACTTCTTGAAATCAAAGAAACCCACATTTTCCGATGATTTCTTCTCTCTCCCTGGATCTTGCAGAAACTCCATTTCAAAGTCAACACCTCTGGTGAAGGAGGCACTCTGGGTGCAGCAGGGGACGATAAAAGCCCAGTCCCAGTACCTCCCTTTGGCCATCTAGGACTGTGGTGGCTACTTCAGGGTAGTATCACAGTATCACAGTATCACCAAAGTTGGAAGAGACCTCGAGGATCATCGAGTCCAACCTGTCACCATAGACCTCATGACTAAACCATGGCACCAAGTGCCACATCCAATCCCCTCTTGAACACCTCCAGGGACATGTTGCAAGATGAAAGCATTTAGATTTATGTGGCCAATTAAAGGTTTCAATTCCTAAGTTTTGGTGCAAAAGCAGTAAGATTTAAGGCATTTTTTTAACTTCACAGGTTTTTAATCCATTTGACAAAATGTTCAGGACTGTATGGTCAATTAAGCTCCAAGGATGATTTGTCCATGTGAATTTTAATCACTGCCTATTCATTTGTGATTTCTTGGTTACTTATCTGTTTGGATGTGTTTTTTACATTAAAAGCAAATGTACTTTCTGGTAGCTTACCATCCTCTTGCATTTCAGATGTGCCTCTCCAGGTGCCAGTTGGTGTAGCATATCAGAAAAACCACAGGGAAACTGTAGCCCCTAGTCTCCAAGATTAGATGGTAGTGAGTTTTACTCCTCTAGGTAGTAATTAACTTTGCTCCCCCACTGCACGTTTCCTCCTGTGATGATAGATGGTGTGCAGACAGCATGCACATAGATAGCTTCATGCTCATTTCAGCTGTTCCAGCGACTGTGCTTGTCTTCACATAGAATACATAGAATATACATAGAATAAACCAGGTTGGAAGAGACCTTCAAGATCATCGCGTCCAACCCATCAACCAATCCAACACCGCCCAAGCAACTAACCCACAGCACCAAGCACCCTGTCAAGTCTTCTCCTAAAAACCTCCAGTGATGGCGACTCCACCACCTCCCCAGGCAGCCCATTCCAATGTGCAATCACTCTTTCTGTATAGAACTTTTTTCTAACATCCAGCCTGAACCTCCCCTGGCGCAGCCTGAGACTGTGTCCTCTTGTTCTGGTACTGCCTGCCTGGGAGAAGAGACCAACATCTGTCTGTCTACAACCTCCCTTCAGGTAGTTGTAGAGAGTAATAAGGTCACCCCTGAGTCTCCTCTTCTCCAGGCTAAGCAACCCCAGCTCCCTCAGCCTCTCCTCGTAGGGCTTATGTTCCAAACCCCTCACCAACTTTGTTGCTCTTCTCTGGACTCGTTCCAGCAAGTCAACCTCCTTCCTAAACTGAGGGGCCCAGAACTGGACACAGTACTCGAGGTGCGGCCTAACCAGTGCAGTGTACAGGGGCAGAATGACCTCCCTGCTCCTGCTGGCCACACTGTTCCTGATGCAGGCCAGGATGCCATTGGCCCTCTTAGCTGCCTGGGCACACACATCCCTTCAGGATCTAAGGACCTGGGCTCAAGAAATCAGTTTGAACCATATGCATCAGACCTGTCTGAGGTGCTCCTCTGGTCACCCCCTACACTTGTTCAGCCAGGGGGATGAAAGGATAGGGTCAGTTAACCATCATGACCCATCTCCTGCATGGGCTGGTGTAAGACCTCTCATCTCCTTCTTCATTTGTTCTGCAGGGAGGAGGGCTTGCTGCCAACAGTGTGCCTACATACAGTAGGTGGCATCTAAAACACCCATGAAATACCTTTGAGCAATCAACAAGTTCAGGAAGAAATGTGGGTTTTAGGGGAGCAGTATGTCTGGGGGTTTGTTGCAGTTTGAGCTGGGTGCCCCCTGCTGTGTTTACTTCCTGTGTCCAGAAGTCCAGCCCAGAGGGGTGGACACAGGAAATTGTGTATTTCTTACCACAATTCTTTGCACCACTATAAGATCCAGTGCGGGGTCTGGCACTTCCTCTTTTCTTCCTCCTCCGCCAGCCGGTAACTGGGGGAGATGTCTGCTGGCCTTGGGCCTGGCTAGGCCCAAGGCCACGGGGGGGATGGGCAGTCTCAGGCCTGGCCAGCTGAGACTAGCCTAGCAGGTGGGGGGGGGAAGAAGGAGCCCTGGGGGTCTTGGGCGTACCCTCAGGTGGGGATGTCTCTGGGTGTGTTTTGGGATCTTTCTTTGTCACTGCGCTTCTGGTTCTCTGTAAACATCCACTGCTTTCTATTTAAACTTTCATCACTTTTGCAGTCCGTTTGTTTGAGTTACTATTTATGCCCGTGGTGGGGTGGGGGCTGCCTCAACACAGCACAGGGTTGTTTTTTCCTTCCAATTTGCTTCTCAAGATCCTGCAAACTCAATTGCATGTGAGTTCACAGATGCCTTAGTTTTGAGTGGGACAGATTGCTCTATTGCTCCAAAAGGGGCAAAAGAATAACACTCACACAAATGGATTGGTAGGCATGTAAAGGTTCAGTGTCCTGATGGCATGGAAGACAATGCCAGGGACGGGGAGGAAGAACTGCCCATCGTAAGTGAAGATCAGGTTGGTGATCACCTGAAGAACCTGAAAGTGTTCAAGTCCATGGGACCCGAGAGAACTGGCAGATGAGGTTGCTAAACCCCTCTCTATTCTATTCCAAAAGTCATGGCAGTCTGGGGAAGACCCCACAGACTGGAAAAGGGGAAACATTACCCCATTTTCTAAAAGGGTAAGAAGGAGGAGCCAGGGAATGCCAGGCCAGTCAGTCTCACCTCTGTGCCCGGAAAGATCATGGAGCAGATCCTCCTGGAGGCACTACTGACTCAGAATAGTGAAGAGGTGATTGGGAAGAGTCAGCATGGCTTCACCAAGGGCAAATCCTGCCTGACCAACCTGGTGGCCTTCTCTGAACAGGCGACAACATCAATAGCTGAGGGGTGAGCAACTGCTGTCGTTTACCTGGCCTGAGCAAAGCCTTCGACACTGTCCCGCACCACGGCCTGGTCTCCAGGCTGGTGACACAGGGGTTTGATGGGTGACCACTAGATGGATACAGAACTGGCTTGATGGCCACACCCAAAGAGTGGCTGTCCATGGGTCCATGTCCCAGGAGAGGCCAGGGACAACCAGAGTCCCTCAGGGATCAGTGCTGGGACCAGGCTTGTTCAACATCTTTGTGGGTGCCATGGACAGTGGCATTGAGTGCACCCTCAGCAAGTTTGCTGATGACACCAAGCTGTGTGGTGCAGCAGACAGGCTGGAGGGAAGGGATGCCATCCAGAGGGACCTGGACAGGCTGGAGAGGTGGGCACAAGCCAACCTCAGGATGTTCAACAAGACCAAGTGCAGGATCCTGCATCTGGGTCGAGGCAATCCCAGGCACAAATGCAGGCTGGGCAGGGACTGGCTGGAAAGCAGCCCTGAGGAGAGAGACTTTAGGGGTGCTGGTGGAGGAGAAGCTCAACAGGAGCTCTCAGTGTGCACTTGCAGCCCAGAAAGCCAATCAGATCCTGGGCTGCATCAAGAGAACTGTGGCCAGCAGGGCAAGGGAGGAGATTCTCCCCCTCTACTCAGCTCTGGTGAGACCCCACCTGGAGTACTGCCTCCAGTTCTGGAGCCCCTATTACAAGAGGGATCTGGAGGTGCTGGAAGGTGTCCAGAGAAGGCCCACAAGGCTGAGCAGAGGGCTGGAGCACCTCTCCTGTGAGGAGAGACTGAAGGAGTTGGAGCTGCTCAGTCTGGAGAAGAAAAGGCTCTGGGGTGACCTAATTGTGGCCTTCCAGTATCTGACGGGGGCTACAAGAAGGCTGGGAAGGAACTTCTCAGGATGTCAGGTAGTGATAGGACTAGGGGGAATGGAATGAAGCTGGAGGTGGGGAGATTCAGGCTGGAGGTGAGGAGGAAGTTCTTCCCCATGAGAGTGGTGAAGCCCTGGAATGGGTTGTCCAGGGAGGTGGTTGGGGCCCCGTCCCTGGAGGTGTTTAAGCCCAGGCTGGATGAGGCTCTGGCCAGCCTGATCTAGTGTGGGGTGTCCCTGCCCATGGCAGGGGCGTTGGAACTAGATGATCCTTGTGGTCCCTTTCAACCCTGACTGATACTATGATTCTATACTATGATACTATGAAAAGCAACTCAGGTACTACAAAACAAGAAATCATAGTGGTGAGCACAGCAAAGCATAGAAAGCTCAAAGAAATCCCCAGTCTAAACTTAACACAAGTTCCTTTTCACCAGACCAAAACCCCAACGCTGCCCTTCTCCCAACCTGGGGTTTACCAAAACCTCAGCACTCTTCTTCCCCTACCCATTGCTAGGCTGGTTTCAGGCTGGCCAGGCTTGAACTGCCCCCTCTTTTTACCCTGGCATTAGGTCTAAACAAGCCAAGGTTCCTCAGGAAAAAAAGAGTTACTCAGGCCAGAGGCCTCTGATATTCCCCCATGGTTACCAGATAAGAGAGAGACTCCTACAGGAGCAGAGAGGGAAGCAAAAGAGAGACAATAACTCTGCAGCCAGACTGATAAGGGTGCAGGATTGATGGGCAGCAATCCACTATTGCCTGTGTGCACCCTCTGGGCTGGGCACTCTGGACACTGGAGAGCTCAACCCTGTGGCTTCTTTAGGAGGGATCCAGATGAAACAGCCACAAAAGAAAACAGGAAATCAGGGAAATTAGTTCAGCCTAGTTTTTAATGCTGCACTAAACTCACAGTTCTGAATTAATGTGGAAATGCAAACTATGTTTTAGAAGTTTGCTGACTTTTCAGCAAGAGTGTTAGCCCTTTGCTGAACACCACTGCTTCCCCCTGCTCCACTTTGTTACTAAAAGCAGCAGGCTTAGAGCCATGTGTTTTGGAGAAGCTTAGTGAGGCTGTTGAAGATTTTTCACAGAAGGAAGTGTAACTCGAGCCACTGTGTTGGAATAAATTAGTAAATGTTGCCAAAATGACTACCCACTTACTGTTCTTTGGTGAACAAACACAATTACAGCTGAGCATCTGAAAATAAGGTTGGGGGTTGTTATGGGTTGAATGAAATTCCCCCAACCCCTCTTTCCCTGGACAAGGACCTGGGAGTCCTGGTGGGCAACAAGTCCTGCATGGGACAGCAATGTGCCCTGGTGGCCAAGAAGGCCAATGGGATCCTGGGGTGCGTTCAGAGGAGCGTGGCCAGCAGATCCAGGGAGGTTCTCCTCCCCCTCTACTCTGCCCTGCTGAGACCTCACCTGGAATATTGCATCCAGTTCTGGGCTCTCCAGTTCAGGAGGGACAGGGATCTGCTGCAGAGAGCCCAACAGAGGGCTACAAGGATGCTGAAGGGAGGAGAGGCTGAGAGCCCTGGGGCTGTTTAGTCTGGAGAGGAGAAGACTGAGAGGGGATTTAATACATATTTATAAATATCTGAGGGCTGGGGGTCAGGAGGGAGGGAACAGGCTGGATGTGGCTGTGAGCAACCTGCTGTAGTGTGAGGTGTCCCTGGCCATGGCAGGGGGGTTGGAACTGGCTGATCCTTGAGGTCCCTTCCAACCCTGACAATTCTGTGATTCCATGAGTTGAGCAGCAAGTCAGTATTTGCACAACCCTGATGACTGTATTTCAATCCACATGTTAGCATGTTGGCAAGCAATCCTACCATGGTGCTAAGGTCCTTGAAGTCCCTTCTAACCCTGAAAATTCTATGTTTCTATGATTCTATTCACAATTAGTATCTGCTGTAGGGACTTGCTCGAAACTACCACAGGGGTCTGGGGGTAGATATGTGCCTTTGTTTTCTAACTTTTCTCTTAAAAAAATTAAAACAAACCCAAACACAAGCAAAAACACCTGCTGCAAAACTTCAGAGTTTCAAGAGTGAATTTTTGAAGCTCCCAAGACAACAAAGGGAAAACTTCTATGACTTTTGTACAAATTACACATCATCTGCAGCTTGTGAGGCTGCTGTTTGCTGTGGCTCACCACAATGGTGCTACCATGCTCCGTGGCTCAGTAATTGCACCATTATAAAGCAAAACCCAGAATATCTTCCTGAGTGCCACAGTCTACTTAACAGGGGGGAAAAAAAAAGAAGTCTTTTGAACTGCTGTAATTATCAGATGAATCCTTCACTCTCACTGATGCTGGGAAGAGAGACCCGTGTGCTCGCTGCTGGGCCGGCTCTGTCGTTGGGAGCGGCAGCTTGATTGCATTTCCCTTCTCAAGGGCCATCGCCAGACTGTCTGTATTGATTTGCATTAAAGATACATTGTGCTTACCAGAGAGTCCCAGCATGATCTGTGAATGTGTCATAGCTTCTAATCAGTCCCTTTCTTGTCTTTCTCTTGTGCTACAACTTCCTTGCAGCTTAACACCCAGATAGAAATGGGGGAGCTTTCTTATTATTATTATTCTTTTGAAGAGCCAGAGCTGATCACCTGAAGTGTCTTGCCTGATGATTAGCTGTTACCTGTGAAGTCAGTTGTGACATACAGTAAAACCTTGGATCACTGACAAAGAAGGCCAGCTGCACAACTATGCCATTCATGAGATGTAAAGACAGGGTAAGACATCTGCTGCAGAGAAATGGGAGTTTTGTAAGCTTCCAGGATGGGGTTAATCATATCTGTTGCAGCCACTGCTCTGAGGGCAGCTGCTGGCTGCCTGCAGAGTGCAGGATTCCTGACCAATTCCTTAGCAGGCTGCCTAGAGCAAAAAAAAATCACATTCCATGGGTGCCCAGAACAACCTCACCTTGGCACCCTGGGATTGGCACCTCCTTGACATGCTGGCACCTCTCACTGGGAAAAGAGTTTAGCTTATAGATGTGGTTGGGTTTGACTGGGGAAGGGACTGATAACAAAGAGAATATAAACAGCCACACTGAGCAATAAACACTTGGGTTAGGGACTTAGATTAGGAATGGCTTAGGGGGGTTAGGGCTGCTAGAGACTTCTGTTTCTGTTAGTTAGCTTCTTCTGGCCAGGGCTTTGGGGCAGGGAAGCTGCTAGGGATATGCTCAGGACTGCTGTTAGCTGCTTTGTCTGTTAAGGGCTTCCAGGAGTTCTGCTGTAATTGGGATTCTGAGGCTCTGTCATTCTAGAGATTCTACAACACAGCAATGAAGGACTTCTGGGAGGACTTCTGAGAGTCTCTGCTCTCTGCATGTCTGGCATTTCATTGCCGTATGGCAACAGGGTTGGTGCCTTCATTTGTCACCCAATAGCCCCCAAATCAGGAGAAGAACAACAAATATCTACACAGTAATATCAGAGACAAGGAGGTATCAAACCCTATAAGCAACATCCTCAGCAGCAGGTTGAGGTAGTGTTCCAGGCTTTTGTACTGAGATTCCAGAAAAAAAGGGGAGCTTGCAGTTCCTTAGGTAGCATAGACTTCATGCTTCCCAGAATTCACAAGGGAATGCACTTCAGTGCATCAGAACCACATGTATGAATGGCTTCTTGTGGTGGGTTTAGGCTGTGCCTTTAAAATTTAGTTACAGATTTTGAGCAGAAAAGTAGAAAAATACAAACAAGCACTCTTGGGTGTGAAAAGGAAAACCAAAGATTATTCTAAACAAATTAATTGATCAATATCTGGAATCAGAGGAGCTGTACCAGAACAATTCTCTCTCTTCTCTTCTGATATCTGCTGGTTTTGCTTCGCTCAGGAGAGGTTAACCTGCTTTGGCTGGCCTTGGCTGAGCTGTTTGGTTAAGTCTAAGCCACTGCTTCTCTCTGCTCCTTTCTTTCTTGGGACAGGGTGGTTGGGTGGGGGGCAGTGGAAAGGCTTCCCTGGTCTCTTGACCAGGGGGTTTCATGTTCACAGAATCATAGAATCAGTCAGGGTTGGAAGGGACCACAAGGCTCATCCAGTTCCAACCCCTTGCCATGGGCAGGGCCACCTCACACTAGATCAGGCTGGCCAGAGCCATGTTGTTTGCTCATTGTAAATATCTTTCTAACATTGTAAATACTGCATATTTTGTACATCTTCATTGCCTCCCATTGCAGAGAGTAACTCTTGGTTGTAAATACAGCTTCATTTGCTTCTAACTGAGCTGCTCTGGCTAAGTCAATGCTGGGGGGAAACTTCAACCCACCACACTTCTTCACTGAGATCTGCAACCAGTTATATATATATGGTTTATATATATATATATGATACACAAATAGATACAATTATCTCTCCATATTCCTTGGCCTTAATGTTTCTAGCACTTTATGTCTATTTACCATGTGAATATGCCTTTATGTGTTTCTATTCTGACTGGAGAAACAAATTGCCTCTATTTTGGTGTAATATCCTTCCTACACCATAACACTGCATCTCTTTTCTTTGGTTTGTTTTTTTTTTCACATTTCTTTTTTAACTTCATTTTTTCTGCCTGCTAGGCTGTTGCTAAATGCAGCCATGCTTTTAAATGAATAATTGGTATGCACATTACCATGCAGGCCCTGATGTGTAGTTGGAAAAACACTAGGAGATGGATTCCCAGATAGTTAATAGATGGATATGGGGTTGGATCAGATGACCTTCGGGGGGGGGCCCTTCTAACCCAGACCATTCTATGATTCTATGGTTCTGTGATTCTGTGTTTCTATGATTCTATGATTCTGTGGTTCTATGATTCTATGATGTTGTGGTTCTATGATTCTGGAATTCTATGGTTCTATGGTTCTATGATGCTGTGATTCTATGGTTCTATGAATAGAATAGAATAGAATTAACCAGGTTGGAAAGGACCTTCAAGATGATCAAGTCCAACCTATCACCCAACACCATCTAATCAACTAAACCATGTCACCAAGTGCCTCATCCAGGCTCTTCTTAAACACCTCCAGGGATGGTGACTCCACCACCTCCCTAGGCAGCATATTCCAATGGCCAATCTCTCTTGCTGGGAAGAATATAGAATAGAATAGAATAGAATAGAATAGAATAGAATAGAATAGAATAGAATAGAATAGAATAGAATAGAATAGAATAGACCAGGTTGGAAGAGACCTTTGAGATCATCGAGTCCAGCCTATCATCCACCATCACCTAATCAAGTAAACGATGGCACCAAGCACCCTATCAAGTCTGCTCCTGAACACCTCCAGTGATGGTGACTCTACCACATCCCCGGGCAGCCCATTCCAATGGGCAATCTCTCTCTCTGTGTAGAACTTCCTCCTCACCTCTAGCCTAAACCTCCCCTGGTGCAGCTTGAGACTGTGTCCTCTTGTTCTGCCACAGGTTGCCTGGGAGAAGAGACCAACCCCCAGCTGGCTACAACCTCCCTTCAGGGAGTTGTAGACAGCAATAAGGTCTCCTCTGAGCCTTCTCCTCTCCAGGCTAAGCAACCCCAGCTCCCTCAGCCTCTCCTCATAGGGCTTGTGTTCCAAGTCCCTCACCAACTTCCTTGCCCTTCTCTGGACATGTTCCAGCAAGTCAACCTCCTTCCTAAACTGAGGGGCCCAGAACTGGACTGGACACAGGGCTCAAGGTGTGGCCTAACTATTGTAGTGTACTTCCTCACCTCCAGCCTAAACCTCCCCTGGCACAGCTTGAGACTGTGGAAAGTAGTTCCCAGGGTCCTCCTTTCTACCTTTTTAAAAAATGGCTGTGATATTTCCTTTATCAAATGCAGGGTTTTGGAAATGCTGCTTGAGGTTGCTACTAAGTTTCACATTCACGTTTTGTAAATGCAGAGGTTTGCCTGGGATGGGAGTCCTGCAGTGGTAACACTTTTTATACAGGCATAAATACCTTTAGACTCCTTTTTCATTGTTCAATGGAGTACCCTAAAGTAATGTAAATAAGAAGTAATGTGCATTCCAGTTGTGCAAAGGCTCTGAGTTCATACAATATTGATGCAGGTTTTGATGAAGTTTCCACATAAAACTACAGAATCACAGAATCAACCAGGTTGGAAGAGACCTCCAACATCATCAAGTCCAACTGATCACCCAACCCTATCTAATCAACCAGACTAAGTGCCTCATCCAGGCCTTTCTTAAACACAAAGGAGACATAGTAAAGCCTTTTCCAGCAGTTCCCCCACCCCTGTTTCTGTATTTTAATGAAAGCTTTGTTAATATTTAAAATGTATTTAAAGCCTCTAGTGTAGAGGAAATCTATGTCATTAAGAAAAGCTATGGACATTTTATTAGGCAGAGCTATTTGAGCAACAGGATAAATGTCAGACCGATAATGCCTGTGACAAACTCTGCCACTTGCAGCACAATTCAAGACCTGAAAATGTATTCTCGCAGTTTCATCCTCTGCCAAAAGGAAAGAACTCATCAGGCAGCTTGCTTTGCTCACACTTGAACGCTGCAGGGAAACCACTCCTATTTATACACAAATACAATATCTCTTGTTAGGTATTGCAGAATGGCCAAGAAGGCCAATGGCATCCTGGCCTGGAGCAGGAATAGTGTGGCCAAGCAAGAGCAGGAAAGTCATTCTGCCCTGTGCTCAGCAAGGAATAGAATCATAGAATAGAATCATAGAATCAACAAGGTTGGAAAAGACCTCAAAGATCATCAAGTCCAACCTGTCACCCAAGACCTCATGACTAATAGACTGTGGCACCAAGTGCCATGCCATGTCCAATCCCCTCTTGAACACCTAACACTGGTTAAGCCACACCTTGAGGCTTCTGTCCACTTCTGGGCCCCTCAGGTTAAGAAAGATGTTGAGATGCTGGAAGGTGTCCAGAGAAGAGCAACAAAGCTGGGGAGGGGTCTGGAGCACAGCCCTGTGAGGAGAGGCTGAGGGAGCTGGGGTTGCTTAGCCTGGAGAAGAGGAGGCTCAGGGGAGACCTTCTTGCTGTCTCCAACTCCCTGAAGGGAGGTTGTAGCCAGGTGGGGGTTGGTCTCTTCTCTCAGGCAACCTGTGGCAGAACAGGAGACAGCTTCAAGCTGTGCCAGGGGAGGTTTAAGCTGGATGTTATGAAGAAATTCTTCCCAGCAAGAGAGATTGTCCTTTGGAATGTGCTGCCCAGGGAGGTGGTGGAGTCACTGTCACTGGAAGTGTTTAAAAAGAGACACTCAGTGCCATGGTTTAGTTGATTAGATGGTGTTGGGTGATAGGTTGGGCTGGATGATCTCAAAGGTCTTTTCCAACCTGGTTAATTCTATACCCATGTGCTATGGGGCTATAATAAATCAAGTAATGTGCTCCTGTGCCATATAAGAAGAAACTATGCCCAACACAGGTTTTCTAACAGATTAATTCATAGGAAGAAATTCGATGTTGAGTGTGTGTTATGTTTTGGATTGGATCCCTCCCACAACTCTGCTTAGAATTTTCCCTGCCCAGAGCGAACTCACCACACTCAAATTTTGGAAGTAAAAATGGAATTGTATTTACAAAAGGAAAAACATACAAAGGCATAAAAGGTAATAAACATGTACAAAGTGCATTTACATTCATATGCCCAGTTTAACAACAGCACAGTTTCCCCCTGCACCCCAATTCAGCTCTTCTATCCCCTCCCAGAACAAAAGGCCCCCCAGAAGGCTATACAACCCCAACTGCTACTTCTCCACCCCCTCTGTACATTCCAGAAGCCAAAATAGAGAAGCCATAAGGTCAGAGGGAGAATAGCACAGCTGAAAGTCCAAATCAAAGCAGCAAGAGACAGCAGCAAAGAGAGCAAACAAATTGCACTGCAAAATATGAGGTTTTGAATACTCCAATGGAAGGCACTTTTTAGGGTGTCAGGGAGTGATAGGACTGGGAGGAATGGAAAGAAAATGGAACTGGGTGGATGCAGATCGGATGTCAAGAAGAAGTTCTTCTCCATGAGGTTGGTGAGACACTGGCACAGATTGCCCAGGGAGGTGGTGGCAGCCTCATGCCTGGAGGATTTTGAGGCCAGACTGGATGTGGCTGTGAGCAACCTGCTGTAGTGTGAGGTGTCCCTGCCCATGGCAGGGGGCTTGGAACTGGCTGATCCTTGAGGTCCCTTCCAACCCTCACAATTCTATGATTCTATGACTCTATCTATTGTTGTCATTCTGCATCCAATCCCTAACACTATTTATCTTTCACTCAAAGTGTCTGGAAATTTCCTAGTCACAATTAGTGTCTAAGCTAGGGCCTAGCTCAAACCTCCACAGTGTGAAAAGTCTCTGTAAAATAATGAGCCGGGAATTAAAAATGAATACAGAATATAGAATTAACCAGGTTGGAAAAGACCTTTGAGATCATCAAGTCCAACCTATCACCCAACACCATCTAATCACAGTATCACAGTATCACCAAGGATGGAAGAGACCTCAAAGATCATCGAGTCCAACCTGTCACCACCGACCTCATGACTAGACCATGGCACCAAGTGCCACGTCCAATCCCCTCTTGAACACCTCCAGGGACTAAACCATGGCATCAAGTGCCTCATCCAGTCTCTTCCTAAACACCTCCAGTGATGGTGATTCCACCACCTCCCTGAGCAGCCCATTCCAATGGCCACCCTTTCTGTGAAGAATTTCTTCCTAACATCCAGCCCAAACCTCCCCTGCTCAGTGTGTACAGTCACAGAACGCTCTCAACTTCCTTGGCTTGCCTTTAAAGTTGACAGCCAGAAGCCAGCTCCTTCAGAGGGGGTAAAATAAAGTGCATCATATCGTACGCCCATGGTGAACTGCAGCTTGCCTAGCAAACATTGCATGGGAATATGATGACTTGGTACAGTCAATAAGCCAAAGGCCTGTCTGTTAAAGTCTGTATTGTTACAATTACCTTTGCCTTAGGAAAAAAAAGGTGAAGTTAGGTGGCCTTGCGAGGTCCCTTCCACTTCCTTCTTCAATTATTTCTCCTTTATCTCCCTCAGTGCTTAGGCAGGGAATAATCTTTCTGTCTCTTTCTTTCTCTTCTGGTTACTGACAACCTGGCCTCTTCCTTTTCCCTATTTCCTGGATGTGAGTTCCGCCTATTTGACATGGGTAGAAGACAGGTAGGAGCAATTTGTCTCTGTGGATGCCATATTCCCAAGTTCACTTGACTGATGCTCTGTGTCTTGCTTGTTCTGTGCTTATTCCAGATAAAATTAGAACCACAAACATGTAGACACTGTTAGAGATTTTCAGGGGTTGGGGTTTTTTTGCTTGGTTGGTTGGTTGTGTTCTTGCAGGGCAAAGAGCTGTGTGTTTGTCCTCTGGATGTCATAGAATCATAGAACTGATAGGGTTGGAAGGGACCTCAAGGCTCAGCCAGTTCCAACCCCCCTGCCATGGGCAGGGACACCTCACACTACAGGAGGTTGCTCACAGCCACATCCAGCCTGGATGCAAAAACCTCCAGGGATGAGGCTGCCACCACCTCCCTGGGCAACCTGTGCCAGTGTCTCACCACCCTCATGGGGAACAACTTCTTCCTAACAGCCAATCTGAATCTACCCAGTTCTACTCATTCTCCAGCTTTCTTGTAGCCCCCTTCAGATACTGGAAGGCCACAAGAAGGTCTCCTGAGAGCCTTCTCTTCTCCAGGCTGAACAACCCCAACTCCCTCAGTCTGTCCTCATGGCAGAGCAGCTCCAGCCCTCTACTCATCCTCATGGCCCTTCTCTGGACATGCTCCAGCACATCCAGACCCTTCCTGTAATGTAAAGTGGTTGCATTGTTTTACCCAGTAAGGACTGATCTAATGAGACCTTGATTTCAGTTGATATTGTCTCTTCCAGCAACTTCTATAAAAATCAGGTGTAGGAGGTGGAAAGTATCTGGAAATGTACACACCCTGAATTTGTGGCTGTGTTTGTAAGCTCAGGTCTTTGACTTTCATGTCCATCAGATGTCTATTAATATATCTGTACCTGTGTGTGCATGGACATGTGTGCATGGACACGTGTGCTCATGTAAACTGCCCTTTAAATGAAGCTGAAAACTGATTTTATTTTTCTTTTGCTTCCTCCACCTCCTCCCAAATTCATAACTTTAAAGTTCAGTAGAAACAAAGGATGATGAGAAGTAGGTGTGTAACAGTGCAGTTCCTTTTACATATGCATATAAACTACATCACAGGACATTCCACCTCAACATGAGGAGGGACCTCATCACTATGAGGGTCCCAGAGCACTGGAGAAGGCTGCCCAGACAGGCTTTGGAGTCTGCTTCTCTGGAGACTTTCAAGACCTATCTGGATGCATGGGGTCTTGTTTTATTTTTAAGGTCCCCCCTGAGTCTCCTCTCCTCCAGGCTGAACACCCCCAGCTCCCTCAGCCTCTCCTCATCAGCCTTTCCCTCCAGCCCCTTCCCCAGTCTGGTTGCTCTCCTCTGGACCTGCTCCAGCACCTCAAGCTCTCTCTTGCAGTGAGGGCCCAGAGCTGCACACAGCACTCGAGGTGAGGCCTCACCAGTGCTGAGCACAGGGCAGAATTCCATCCCTGGTGCTGCCACTACACTGTTCCTGATCCAGGCTTCAAGTGAGCCTGATGCACAGACATTCTGGGGGGCAGGCTTGCACCCAGCTGTAAGCAATTTCTGGAGATGAAATTTTCACTCCTGTCTGTAACCCTCTTGCAGTGATTACGTCATCATTCTGCATCTTGATAGAAACGTCGTCTCCAACCACTTGAAACAAACAAACAACTCATTGATACACTGAAGCCCTGTGAGGAGAGGCTGAGGGAGCTGGGGTTGCTTAGCCTGGAGAAGAGGAGGCTCAGGGGAGACCTTCTTGATGTCTATAACTCCCTGAAGGGAGGTTGTAGCCAAGTGGGGGTTGGTCTCTTCTCCCAGGCACCCAGCACCAGAACAAGAGGACACAGTCTCAAGCTGTGCCAGGGCAGGTTTAGGCTGGAGGTGAGGAAGTTCTTCATAGAAAGAGAGATTGGCCATTGGCCAATGTGCTGCCCAGGGAGGTGTTGGAGTCACCATCCCTGGAAGTGTTTAAAAACAGACTGGATGAGGCACTTGCTGCCATGGTTTGGTTGATTGGATGGTGTAGGTTGGACTTGGTGATCTCAAAGGTCTTTTCCAGCGTGATTAATTCTGTAGTTCTGTGTTCAAAAGTAAGAAGCAAACACCAGTACAAAAGTAGCTCAGCAGAACAAAAGCCAGTGCAAGTCCTGCTTGAAGAATGTCCATACAAATACAGTGCAGGAAACTCTCCTTCTCACTCTTTCCATACTACAGTATTTGAAGGCCAGCTTTCCATTTCTTGATGCAGTTTATGTTTTCTGCATGCATCCCCCCCACAAGTGCAGAACTGACTGGTGTTATTCAGGCTGAGAGGGCTGTGTGCCTCTTAACTTGATCTGCAGTGCCTGGCAGAAGAAAGGCAAGCAAAATGCAAGCAGCTAGGCTAATAGCCAAGGAATCTGTCATCACAGTTACAGGCCTCTTTGATTAGATCATTAATTTGGAAATGCCAGGTGGTCTGGTTCTGGCTAAAATTAACAGGTTTGCTTTTCCAAGGACGGGGCAATGTGAAGGCATCTTGAGAGAACAGTCAAGAGTGGAAGGAAAGGTCAGTGCTGACTTAAGAGGGGGAAAAAAGATGAGTCAATGGAGTGGACTGAAAAATCCTACAATTGAATTTAGGCAAACTGACTCTGAGAGGGGGAACAAAAGGTGATTGTAGTGTTCACACCCAGTCTTAAATATATATGGTATATGCTATTTGCTTTGGGCTTCTCTCACTGGAAGATTTAGCTAGAGAGATATTTTGGGCCAACATATATTATTTTATTTTGTTTCAAAGTCTTTTTGGCAGCATTGTGGTTTCATTTTCATTTTCCCAGTCAGTTGATACCAAACCTTGAGCATCAAGGAAACATATGCATTTTGGAAACATCACAGAATGTCAGGGGCTGGAAGGGACCTCATCCAGGCCAACCCCCCCTGCCAGAGCAGGAGCACCTAGAGCAGGTCACACAGGACCATATCCAGGTGGGTCTTGAATATCTCCAGAGAGGGAGACTCCACAACTCCCCTGGGCAGCCTCTTCCAGGGCTCTGTCACCCTCACAGGGAAAAAAATTCTTCCTCCTGTTTCCATGGCACTTCTTCTGCCTCAGCTTCCACCACTGCCCCTTGTGCTGGCATTGGGCATCACCCAGCAGAGCCTGGCTCCAGCCTCTGGGCACTCACCCTGCACATCTTCATCAACAGCAATGAGGTCACCTCTCAGGCTCCTCCTGTCCAAGCTCCAGAGCCCTCAGCTCCCTCAGGCTCCCCTCATAAGGAAGATGTTCCACTCCCCTAATAATTTTTGTGGCTCTGTGCTGGACTCTTTCGAGCAGTTCCCTGAGGCCCTTCTTGAAGTGAGGGGTTCAGAACTGGACACAATATTCCAGATGCAGCCTCAGGAGGGCAGAGTAGAGAGGGAGAAGAACCTCTCTCCACCTACTAACCACAGCCCTTCTAATCCACCCCAGGATGCCACTGGCCTTCTTGGCCACAAGAGCACATTGCTGGCTCATGGTCAACTTCCCATCCACCAGGACCCCCAGGTCCTTTCCCCCTTCACTGCTATCCAGCAGCTCAGACCCTAACCTATCCTGCTCCATGAGGTTGTTCTCAGCTGCAAGACTCTCCCCTTGCCCTTGCTGAATTCTATTCCATTTCTCCATGCCTAACTCTCAGCATATCTTGGAAAACCTGACTGTTGGGTTTGGTATATATTCTGTCTGTTTTTCCTAGTGATTAAAAAAATAAATAAATAAAGTGTCTTGGCTCACAAAAATACTCTGAGATGACAGCAGGCATAAATAAATGGTACAGAGATCTGACAACTTGCAAATTGTTAAATGTGACTGCAAAATATATGTTGTGTGGGCCCATGGCCTACATCTACACAAGAGAAGACCAAAAGTTTGGTAGGTGCTGCCTGCTAAGACAGCACTTAATGAATAATAATTCAAGATGGAAAAAACCTAACCTGCTGAATGATCCACAGACTTGTGGTCAGAATTCAGAGATCTGAATTCGAATTCAGAGTTCATGAGCTGCACAGGCTGAGAGCTGGCTGCAGGCAAACCTCAGGAAGGTCAATCAGGACAAGTGAAGGGTCCTGCACCTGGGGAGCAAGAACAGCAGGCACCAGGACAGGTTAGGAGCTGCCCTGCTGCAAAGCAGCTCCATGGAGAAAAACCTTGGAGTGCTGGTGGGCAGCAAGTTCTGCATGGGACAGCAATGTGCCCTGGTGGCCAAGAGAACCAATGGGAACCTGGGGGGCAGCAAGAAAAGTGTGGCCAGCAGGGCTAGGGAGGTTCTTCTGCCCCTCTGCTCTTCCCTGGGGAGACCACAGCTGCAATCCTGTGTCCAGTTATGGGCTCCCCAGTTCAAGAGAGACAGAGACCTGCTGGAGAGAGTCCAAGGGAGAGCCAGGAGGATGCTTAGGGGACTTGAGCATCTCCCCTGCGGAGAGAGACTGAGAGCCCTGGGGCTGTTTAGTCTGGAGAAGAGAAGGCTGAGAGGGGATCTGATCAATGTCTATCAATAGCTGGAGACTGGGTGTCAAGTGGAGGAGGGGGGCGGGGCAAACTCTTTTGGGTGGTGCACATCAATAAGCCAAGGACCAATGGAGACAAACTTGAACAGAGAAAGTTTCAGCTCACCATGAGGAGAAACTTCTTTAGAGTGAGGGTGCCAGAGCCCTGGAGAGGTTGTGGAGTCTCCTCTGGAGACTTTCCAGACCCATTTGGATGTGTTCCTGTGCAGACTGCCCTGGGTGATGCTGCTCTGGCAGGGGGGTTGGACTGGGTGATCTCTGGAGGTCCCTTCCAACCTCTAATGTACTCTGACTCTGATTCTGCTTTTAAACCTTTATAATATTTTTTGCACAGGCATGGCTCCTGGAAATTCTAGCTCCATCCTCTGATAAGATACTCATGTTCTCTTACTTCTGGAAAAGCTATTCACATTTTCCCAATTAAAGAGGAAGTAGCTCAAAAATCACTGTTCCAAATACTAGAACCCCACAGGTACATGAGAAGAAGGAGTCTCCTGGAGAGGTGTGCAGCAAACTGGAGATAACTGGTCTCCAGGCTGGTGACACAGGGGTTTGATGGGTGACCACTAGATGGATACAGAACTGGCTTGATGGCCACACCCAAAGAGTGGCTGTCCATGGGTCCATGTCCCAGGGGAGGCCAGGGACAACCAGAGTCCCTCAGGGATCAGTGCTGGGACCAGGCTTGTTCAACATCTTTGTGGGTGCCATGGACAGTGGCATTGAGTGCACCCTCAGCAAGTTTGCTGATGACACCAAGCTGTGTGGTGCAGCAGACAGGCTGGAGGGAAGGGATGCCATCCAGAGGGACCTGGACAGGCTGGAGAGGTGGGCACAAGCCAACCTCAGGAGGTTCAACAAGACCAAGTGCAGGGTCCTGCATCTGGGTCGAGGCAATCCCAGGCACAAATGCAGGCTGGGCAGGGACTGGCTGGAAAGCAGCCCTGAGGAGAGAGAACTGGGGGTGCTGGTGGAGGAGAAGCTCAACAGGAGCTCTCAGTGTGCACTTGCAGCCCAGAAAGCCAATCAGATCCTGGGCTGCAGCAAGAGAAGTGTGGCCAGCAGGGCAAGGGAGGAGATTCTGCCCCTCTACTCAGCTCTGGTGAGACCCCACCTGGAGTACTGCCTCCAGTTCTGGAGCCCCTATTACAAGAGGGATCTGGAGGTGCTGGAAGGTGTCCAGAGAAGGGCCACGAGGATGCGCAGAGGGCTGGAGCTGCTCTGCTATGAGGAGAGACTGAAGGAGTTGGGGCTGTTCAGTCTGGAGAAGAGAAGGCTCCCAGGTGACCTAATTGTGGCCTTCCAGTATCTGACGGGGGCTACAAGAAGGCTGGGAAGGAACTTCTCAGGATGTCAGGTAGTGATAGGACTAGGGGGAATGGAATGAAGCTGGAGGTGGGGAGATTCAGGCTGGAGGTGAGGAGGAAGTTCTTCCCCATGAGAGTGGTGAAGCCCTGGAATGGGTTGTCCAGGGAGGTGGTTGGGGCCCCGTCCCTGGAGGTGTTTAAGCCCAGGCTGGATGAGGCTCTGGCCAGCCTGATCTAGTGTGGGGTGGAGAGGAAAGGGAAGGCAATGGCAGCAGGGGCTGTAAAGGGAAGGAGATTAACTGCCTTGGGCTTTTGAACTTGATTTAATGTTGTTTGTTCCAGTGAGGTAGGCAACTGTTGTTGGATTATATGCTTTGTGGTTTATAGTTTTTGAAGGCTCAAGGTTGATTATGGAGGATTTAAGTAACATGTACAGGTCTGGATTGAAGCAAGTTGTTTAGGGCCATGCTTAAATTCATCTTTACTAGAAGTAAGGTCATTGCAATGAAGCATGGATTTAGATGACTGAAATGTGCTCAAGCTCTGATAGGACTAAAGAGACTTATGCAGTAGATGCTGTCCTGCATAAAGCTGATTTCATTGATAAGGTTGAAAGATAAGGTTTAGAACATCAGTGATGGAGAGGTTCCAGAGGAGGGCCACGACAATGATCAGGGGGTTGGAGCAGCTCTGCTATGAGGACAGTCTGAGGGAGCTGGGGGTGTGCAGCCTGGAGAAGAGAAGGCTCCAGGGAGACCTAATAGCAGCCTGCCAGTACCTGAAGGGGGCTACAGGAAGGCTGCAGAGAGACTGTTTGCAAAGGCCTGCAGGGACAGGACCAGGGGCAATGGCTTCAAACTAGAGCAGAGCAGATTGAGATTGGATGTTAGTACAAAGTTCTTTAGTATGAGGGTGGTGGAACACTGGAACAGGTTGCCCAGGGAGGTGGTTGAAGCTCCTTGCCTGGAAATATTGAAGGTGAGGCTGGGTGAGGCCCTGGGCAACCTGATCTAGTTGGAGATGTCCCTGCTGACTGCAGGGAGGTTGGACTGGATGAGCTTTGGAGGTCCCTTCTGGCCTGGACTATTCTACAATTCTATGATGTTCTTGTGGCACTGCTCCAAGGTATAGCACATAGGTCATTTGGTTGTGTAGGATAGGAACAGCTGTACGAAGTTAGACTGAAAATTGACCTGGCCCTATACCCTGTTTCTGACAATGGCAGTAGCTGCTGCCAAGGAAAATGCATTGGACAACCAAGAGTTGCTGAGTCTTACGCATTCTGGAATTGTGCTCTGTAGATATTTCAAGCAACCACATGGGGCTAGCAGATACTTGCTTACCCATTTAAGTGTTGGTAAATGACCTTACAAATATTTAGTGACAAAATTTCTGAGTGGAGACCTCATGGCTCTTGTGGTGGTTTGAAAGGAAAGGCTCTGCTTTCCCTCCCCCACTGAGAAAGAGACCACGGCTAAACCCAGTCGGAGAAATGAGATTATATTTTACAAGGAAACAGATTCTATGTAACACAACAAATACAGGTATTTTACAATATGTACAGGAATATACAGCAAATGAACTCAACCAGAAATCAGACCCCCCACAGAGGGGCCTTCCCCCTGTGCCCCCTTCACCCCCCTACCTCCCTTCTCCCCCAAAAGAGGTAGAAAAGAGATGTGGACAGTTAACAGGGCAGGAAAGGAAGAAAGGCCTTGCACAGGGAGTTAGTATCTTATCTTAGTTGGCCAGAATCCCAGAAGCAGATCCAGCCGAGAGGGACAGTGAAGGAAGGAAGACTGAGAGAAAGTTCCCAGCTCCCCCGGGTCCAATCTGACCTCCCACAATCCTTGGCCAATGAAATTCGTTTAGAATACCAAAATATTTTACAAACATTTAGCCAGTGTGCCCCTTTCTTAAAGGCACAGCGTCAAACGGCCACAATCCACCCCTTCTAAACAATTTCATTGGTCATTCGCACTGTCCATCCAATCGGAAACAATATTTACAGTTCATGAGTAAAGTTCATAGTCCGTTCCGGCTACACTCAGATGTAGATGATTCAGAAGTCCAAAAAAGTCAAGAAATAAGAAAATAGAAACCAGCTTGTCTCTCCGCAGACGAAGTGAAGAAAAGGCAAACAGGAACACAGGGACTCTCAGTTGACTCAGGGCTCTCAGGGTTCGTGCACTGTAGATTCCTCAGGGATTCTTCCGTTGGGCGCGTTGTAGCTGTACAACAGTCTGAAATTAAACTCTTTCAGCTAAAGTTAAATTTCTTTGTGGAATACACTGAATTTGACCATTCTCCTGCATTACCCAATAAGTGTGACCCGGACCTTCTGCTAAAACCACCCCTCGGACAGGTTTAGCCTCTCCTGAGGGCGAAAATACCCAGTTTTACCTAACAGGTTCTTTTCTCTAACAACAGGAACTCTATCACCTTCTACTCTCCGTAGCAGATCTGAATGTGCCAGTCCAGCTCGGTTCACTGAACCTCTACTGTTCACCATCCAGGTTGCTTGTGCTAAATGCTTTTCCCAGTTTTTCAAAGATCCACCTCCCATGGCTTTGAGAGTGGTCTTCAACAAACCGTTGTAGCGTTCGATCTTCCCTGCAGCTGGTGCATAGTAAGGAATATGGAAAATCCACTCAATGCCGTGCTCTTTTGCCCAGCTCCTTACAAGGTTGTTCTTGAAGTGAGTTCCGTTGTTTGACTCAATCCTCTCTGGAGTTCCGTGTCTCCACAGGATCTGTCTCTCCAGACCGAGAATGGTGTTGCATGCAGTTGCATGTGGAACTGGATAAGTTTCCAGCCATCCGGTGTTTGCCTCTACCATAGTAAGCATGTATTGCTTACCCGAACGAGAACGTGGAAGAGTGATGTAGTCAATCTGCCAAGCTTCACCATACCTGTACTTGGACCATCTGTCACCATACCACAAGGGCTTAATTCGCTTTGCCTGCTTAATAGCAGCACAAATGTCACAGTCATGGATGACTTGTGTGATAGCATCCATGGAAATGTCTATGGATCTGTCACGAGCCCACTGGTATGTTGCATCTCTGCCTTGATGTCCCGACGAATCGTGAGCCCACCGAGCTAAGAATATCTCACCTCGGTGTTTCCAGTCGAGATCAAGTTCAGAGTCCTTGTCTACTTGAGAAACTCTTGCAGCTAAATCTGCTTGATGGTTGTGCTGCTGTTCCTCAGTAGCTTTGCTCTTAGGAATGTGAGCATCAATGTGTCTCACTTTCACTGGAATTCTCTCGACTCGATCGGCAATGTCTTGCCACAGGTCGGCTGCCCAGATGGGTTTTCCTTTCCTCTGCCAGCCATTCTTCTTCCAGTTCTTTAGCCAACCCCATAGAGCATTGGCTACCATCCATGAGTCAGTGTAGAGATAAAGCTTTGGCCATCTCTCACGTTCAGCTACGTCGAGAGCTAGTTGGACAGCTTTTACCTCTGCAAACTGACTGGATTCTCCTTCTCCATCCTTCGCCTCTGCAACTCGGCGTGTTGGACTCCATACTGCAGACTTCCACCTTTGCTTGTTCCCGACGAGATGACAGGAACCGTCTGTGAATAAAGCATATTTCTTTTCATCATCTGAAAGGTCATTGTAAGGAGGAGCTTCCTCAGCACGAGTTACTCTCTCCTCCGGAGGTTTAGTACAGTTGGTACCTTCAGGCCAACTTGAGATCACCTCCACCAGACCAGGTCTTTCAAGATTTCCCATTCGAGCTCTCTGTGTTATCAGAGCCATCCACTTAGACCAGGTGGAATCTGTAGCATGATGTGGTGTGGAACCCTTGCCTTTGAACATCCAATTCAAAACTGGCAATCTGGGAGCTAAGAGAAGTTGTGATTCAGTTCCAATCACTTCTGAAGCTGCTTTCACTCCTTCATAGGCAGCTAGAATCTCTTTCTCTGTTGGAGTGTAATTAGCCTCTGAACCTCTGTAACCTCGACTCCAGAAACCAAGAGGTCGTCCACGTGTCTCACCTGGAGCTTTTTGCCACAAGCACCAGGTTGGACCATTGTCACCTGCAGCCGTGTACAAAATGTTCTTTATGTCTGGACCATCTCGGACAGGTCCCAGACCCACTGCTTGTACCACTTCTTGCTTTATCTGGTCAAAGGCTGCTTGTTGTTCAGGTCCCCAGTGGAAACTGTTCCTCTTTCAAGTCACATCATACAGAGGTTTCACAATTTGACTGTATCCAGGAATGTGTAGTCTCCAAAATCCCACTATCCCCAAGAAACGTAGAGTTTCTTCCTTGTTGGTGGGATTTGCCATGGTAGAGACTCTGTTTACCACATCCACTGGAATGTGTCGGCGTCCATCCTGCCACTGCACTCCCAGAAACTGGATCTCTGTGGTAGGACCTTTCACTTTGTCTCTCTTGATGGCAAAACCTGCATTCAGAAGAATGTCCATGATTTTGTTGCCTTTCTCGAAGACTTCCTCAGCAGTTTTACCCCAGACGATGATATCATCGATGAACTGGATGTGTTCTGGAGCACCACCTTCCTCCAGAGCATCATGGATCACTGCATGACAGATGCTGGAGCTGTGGATCCAGCCCATTGGCAGTCTGTTGAAAGTGTACTGGATTCCTCTCCAGGTGAAAGCAAACTGAGGCCTGCATTCCTCTGCTATGGGAATAGAGAAGAATGCATTAGCAATGTCTATGGAGCATACCATTTGGCCTCTTTGGATTCCAGCTCATACTGGAGTTCCATCATGTCTGGTACTGCTGCACTCATAGGCGGTGTTACTTCATTCAGGGCTCGGTAGTCCACTGTCAGACGCCAGTCTCCATTCGGCTTTCGCACAGGCCACACTGGACTGTTGAAAGGTGAATGAGTTTTGCTGATGACTTTCTGACTCTCCAACTGGCGAATCAGATTCTGAATGGGCAACAAAGAGTCACGGTTGGTTCTGTATTGTCTGTGATGCACAGTCCGAGAAGCAACCGGCAACTTAATGTCCTGAATCTTGTGTTGTCCCACAACTGCAGATTCATCAGAGAGTTCAGGTCTAGCAGACAGCTTCCGCTTTTGTCCATCAATTTCTACAGAAGCTACTCCAAAAGCCCATTTGTAACCTTTAGGGTCCTTGAAACGCCCTTCTCTCAGAAAATCAATTCCCAAAATACAAGGTGCATCAGGTCCGGTCACAACTGTATGCTTCTTCCACTGCTTACCAGTTAGACTTATATTAACCTCCACCTTACTTAACTCTTGAGATCCACCAGTGACTCCCAGAATAGTTATGGACTCTGATCCCTGATAATTTGATGGCAATATGGTGCACTGAGCTCCTGTGTCAACCAAGGCCCTGTACTTCCGAAAGTGTGAAGTGCCAGGCCACTGGATGTACACATCCCAATAGATTCTATTATCTCCATTATCCCTCTCCTCCCCCTGGCGGGAGGCAGGGCACCCCTAATTGTGGGGAACATTTCCACAGGTGCAACGAGCACACTGTGCAGTGTTAGAACTGGAGTCACTGTTGGAGCTGTCATCGTTGTCCTGGGGAACTGTGGAAGTAACAGCTACCCTTCTGGTATTGCTACCCTGGGTTCTGCCACTTTGCAGTTCCCTCAGTCTCCTGAAAAGATTAGAAGTTGGTTGACCATCCCACCTGTTCATGTTCGCACCAAACTGATCACGTAGAGTTATCCAAATGGTCCTACGTGATTGCCTTGGTGGTCTGTTTTGGTTTGGCCTGTTTTGGAATGACCTCCTTGGAGGACGTCTATTCCTCACAGCTGAAACCTGCACCCACCTGGAGGAAGAATTGGAATTATCTCTCTGTGCCAATTGGCATATGGAATCCTTGAGCTCTTTCATGCAATTCTCAATTTTTCCAGACAGCATTTCAATGGCTGAAACCAAAGAAACACGTGTCATGCTATCATCCAATTGTCTTAGTTGATCAGTGAATTGGCCAACCGTAGGAGGATCTCCACCATAATTTCTTGCCACAATTCTACTTGCCAAAATGTTTGCATAACTGGAAGGAGCAAGTTTGATAAGCTTTTTAGCAAGACCAGCTGCCACAGGAATGTCGTCAGGATTCAGAGTATCATGGTCACCATAGAGTATCTCTCTAATGGCAAACTCTCTCAGACGCTTAATTCCCTCATCTATGGTAGTCCAGGGCTTAGGATTCCATGGAAGGTCATCTCGGGAAGGGTATCTCAGGGAAACCGCCATTAAAAGGCGTATCCACAGATTAACCTTACCGAGAATCCTGGCTAGATGTCTATCTATTCCATTATCCTTTGAGAGAGTTCCTAGCTGGGCTGCTGACTTGTCTCCAACTATTAGAGCTGGAGCACCTGTATCATAACACCTAGCAAGCCAAGATAGGATGGGTTCCTTATCTGCTCTGAGGTAATCTTTGCGGACATTGCGAATCTCCTCCCTTGGTGACGAGCAGCTCTGCAGGTCATCCTCTTCCTCGTCTATCACATCTTCCTGAACGTTTTGTCCCCATAATCCTGCTGTCACTCTCCTAAGGATCTCTTTAAGCTGAGAAGCACCACTGCCAGCTGCTGTCTTAGCTGCATCTCCATCCTGTGATGATCTCAATAACGCAGCTATATCTCTAAGGCAAACCTTCTGTTCATCTCCAGCAGGCCCTTTCCTAGCAGAGGTTCCCTCACCAGGATCGGTCTGTCTAGCAGAGGTTCCCTCACCAGGATCAGCCTGTTTAGCAGAGGTTCCCTCACCGGGATCAGTCTCCTGCTCTTCTCCTCCATTAGCTCCACTAGCTCCTGGATCAGCTTTGGCCTTTCCACCTCTGGTCTTTAAGACTGCTACTTGTTTAACTGGAGCTGTGTTTGAATTTACAGCCATCCTGATAGAAGCTGACAGGTCCTGATCTAAATCAGCCGCCGTGGGGGCCCCTTCCGGTCCTGTCATGGCGGACGGAAATGACCTTGCCTCACTACCGGTCACCATCTTGGGAATGGGAGCCGCCCCTGGCTGCTTGCCAAAGTCATAGAGTGGAGCATTTAACGCAGCTTTTCCAATAGGTTTTGCTATTTTTCTAACTGACGCAGCCCCTTCCTCGTCACTCGAGGACTCTGGGGCAGATTTAGAGGAACGCCTACGCTTCCTAGATTTTTGTTTAATCACAAAACATGGTCGAGAAACCTTTTTCTCTATATATAGAGCCCACAGCAGATAGACATTAATTATCAGCGACAACAGGATTACACCCGTCAAATAAATCACCTTAAGATCCCAGCCAGCACTTAAAGTTACTCTTTGACCTCCTGAAGCGTTAAACTCCCTTATCTCGATCGGCAGAGTGGAAGACGTTCTATTGCCGTAATTAGTGAGCCGAAAAAAACCCAAACAGTGTTTATACAACAGCTGGATCCTATGCATAAACCACAAATAGATTTTACGCATTAAATATTTACCTATCTGGTCTAACATCAACCCGATGCAGTACCGGTAGACCAATATAGAACACACGGAAAACAGCAACTGCTTAAAAACCCACAACATCTTAATTTCGTTTCTCTGGCTGAGACAAGCAATAAATCAACTTAATTACTTAATTGCCTGGCCCCACGTTGGGCGCCAAAAAAAAGCGTGTGGTGGTTTGAAAGGAAAGGCTCTGCTTTCCCACCCCCACTGAGAAAAAGACCACGGCTAAACCCAGTCAGAGAAATGAGATTATATTTTACAAGGAAACAGATTCTATGTAACACAACAAATACAGGTATTTTACAATATGTACAGGAATATACAGCAAATGAACTCAACCAGAAATCAGACCCCCCACAGAGGGGGCTTCCCCCTGTGCCCCCTTCACCCTCCTACCTCTCTTCTCCCCCAAAAGAGGTAGAAAAGAGATGTGGATGGTTAACAGGGCAGGAAAGGAAGAAAGGCCTTGCACAGGGAGTTAGTATCTTATCTTAGTTGGCCAGAATCCCAGAAGCAGATCCAGCCGAGAGGGACAGTGAAGGAAGGAAGACTGAGAGAAAGTTCCCAGCTCCCCCGGGTCCAATCTGACCTCCCACAATCCTTGGCCAATGAAATTCGTTTAGAATACCAAAATATTTTACAAACATTTAGCCAGTGTGCCCCTTTCTTAAAGGCAAAGCGTCAAACGGCCACAGCTCTCTACAACTACCTCAAAGGATGCTGTAGAGAGGTTGATTCTGGTCTCTTCTCACAGGTAATTAGTGATAGAACAAGAGGGAATGGCCTGCAACTGGGTAGATTTAGACTGTAGAGCAGAAAGAATTTTTTCCCATCAGGAGTGGTCAGGAATTGGGATGTGCTGCCCAGGGAGGTGGTGGAGTCCCCAAGCCTGGTTGTGTTTGAAGGTGGTTTGGATGTGGTGTTTGGGGCTATGGTTTAGGGGTGACCCTTGTAGAGTAGGGTTCTGAGTTGGTCTTGGTGATCCTGAGGGTCTGTTCCAATCTGAATGTTTCTGTGATTCTGTGAAATTTCAGGAAGATGCTGGTTGTCCATTTTGGCAGGATACAAGTTGACCATTCTTTATCTTTTAATTGTGGCAACTGACTTTGTGTCCAGATGACTGTTACTGTTGCTGTTATTCCAGGATTACCCTTTTCTAATCACCACTGTTTGAAAAGCATTTGAGTCTGTTGGCACTTCCATATGTTTAAGTATAGAATAGAGTAGAATAGAATAGAATAGAATACAATACAATACAATAGACCAGGTTGGAAGAGACCTTCAAGATCATCGCATCCAACCTATCACCCAATCCAACACCACCCAAACAACTAACCCATGGCACCAAGCACCCTATCAAGTCTCCTCTTGAACACCTCCAATGATGGTGACTCCACCACCTCCTCAGGCAGCCCATTCCAAAGGACAATGACTCTCTCTGTGTAGAACTTCTTCCTAACATCCAGCCTAAACCTCCCCTGGCACAGCTTGAGACTGTGTCCTCTTGTTCTGGTGCTGGGTGCCTGGGAGAAGAGACCAACCCCCACCTGGCTACAACCTCCCTTCAGGAAGTTGTAGAGAGCAATAAGGTCACCCCTGAGTCTCCTCCTCTCCAAGCTAAGCAACCCCAGCTCCCTCAGCCTCTCCTCACAGGGCTGTGCTCCAAACCCCTCACCAACTTCGTTGCCCTTCTCTGGACACCTTCCAGCAAGTCAAGCTCCTTCCTAAACTGAGGGGCCCAGAACTGGACACAGGACTCAAGGTGTGGCCTAACCAGTGCAGTGTACAGGGGCAGAATGACCTCCCTGCTCCTGCTCCTTCTGGCCACACTGTGCCTGATGCAGGCCAGGATGCCATTGGCCCTCCTGGCTGTGTGGGCACACTGCAGGCTCATGTTCAGCCTACCATCGACAAGTACCCCCAGGTCCCTCTCTGCCTGGCTGCTGTCAGCCACTCTGACCCCAGCCTGTAGCACTGCATGGGGTTGTTGTGGCCAATGTGCAGAACCTGGCACTTAGATGTGTTCAGTCTCATGCCCTTGGACTCTGCCCATCTGCCCAGCCTGTCGAGGTCCCTCTGCAGAGCCTCTCTACCCTCCAGCATATCAACTCCTGCCCCCAGCTTGGTGTCGTCAGGAAATTTACTGATGATGGACTCAATGCCCTCATCCAGATCATCAATAAAGATGTTAAAGAGCATGGGGCCCAGCACTGATCCCTGGGGCACACCACTGGTGCCTGGCTGCCAGCTGGATGTGGCACCATTCACCACCACTCTCTGGGCTTATCCTCCAGCCAGTTCCTAACCCATCACAGTGTGCTCCCATCCAAGCCATGAGCTGACAGCTTGGCCAGGAGTTTGCTGTGGGGGATGGTGTCAAAGGCCTTGCTGAGGTCCAGGTAAACTACATCCACATTCATTCATAACATTCTGGTGACATCCATGACATTTTAGTAGATAGAAGCCAAGCTGACACCCATGGCATTTTGGTACTTAGAAGCCAAGCTGAACCATGTGCTTTTATTATGTTGCTGAATAATATCTACTGCTTTCTGTAGGGATGGAGAGATAGCAGGAAATGAGAAAGAGGAAGGGACATAGGAAGTTCCATGGAAACAGGAGGGGAAAACTTTTCCCTGAGAGAGTGACAGAACCCTGAAACAGGCTGCCCAGGGGAGCTGTGGAGTCTCCTTCTCTAGAGATACTCAAACCCCACCTGGATGTGTTGCTGTGTGATCTGCTCTAGGTGCTCCTGCTCTGGCAGGGGGGGTTAGACTGGATGAGCTTTCAAAGTCCCATCCAGCCCCTGACCTTCTGTTATTCTGTGATGCAAAGAATGAATGTTGGAGTCATAGACCCAAATAGGACAGAAATAATATTGGCATGTTAGAAAATAACTTGGAATAAACAAACCAAAGCAAAATCAAACAAGGCTGTGTGTTCAAGTCAACTAATTCACCACAAACAAAGTGGCCTAGGATAACTATTACAATGGAGATGACTCTAAGCTTTATTTTGAGATGAGTTCCAGGTAATTTAAGCTGACATCACAGGATAAATGTGTCAGACAAAAGTGTGCATTGTTTTAGTTAGAAACTTTACTACAAACAGAATGATCACAGGCTCACAGGATGTCAGGGGTCGGAAGGGACCCAAAGAGATCATTGAGTCCAACCCCCCTGCCAGAGCAGGAACATACAATCTAGCTCAGGTCACACAGGAACACATCCAGATGGCCTTGAAAGTCACCAGAGAAGGAGACTCCACAACCTCTCTGGGCAGCCTGTTCCAGTGCTATGGAACCCTCACAGTAATGAAGTTCCCCCTTGTGTTGAGGTGGAACCTCCTGTGCTGCAGCTTATATCCATTGCTCCTTGTCCTATCATGGGGAGCAAGTGAGCAGAGCCTTTCCCCTTCCTCTTGACCCCCCCTAAGTACCAAACTGATAAACATTTATTAAATCCCCTCTCAGTCTTCTCTTTTCCAGACTAAACAGCCCAGGGCTCTCAGCCTCTCCTCATCAGGCAGTGCACAAGCCCCCTAATCATCCTTATAGCCCTCCATTGGACTCTCTCCAGCAGATCACTGTCAGTCTTGAACTGGGGAGCCCAGAATTGGATGCAATATTCCAGGTGAGGTTTCAGCAGGGCAGAGTAGAGGGGGAGGAGAACCTCCCTGTCCCTGGATCTGCTGGACACACTCCTCTGAATGCCCCCCAGGATCCCATTGGCCTTCTTGGCCACCAGGGCACATTGCTGTCCCATGCAGAACCTGTTGCCCACCAGCTTTCCCAGGTGCCTCTCCACAGGGCTGCTCTGAAGATTGGGAGAAATATGACTACAGAATGTCACCAGAAGAGTCTTGCAACATGTATGCTGCATTCAGGGTGGATCTGTTTTGTTACCCACATGAAAATCCTAAAATCAGTGCTAATATGGTTAGAAGATGAAAGCAAAACTAAACTCAAATGTTCCTAGGAGAAGGTGAAATGAAAATGGAATTATTCTTTTTCTGCACCTGACATTTTTTGTCTTAGTAGTTCCAAGGTGAAGTGATTTAATTCAGTGCTGTGTCTAAGAAAACACATTAAATATGTCCTTTGGGGAAAAAACTATATTGTGTCTCTGGCCTGTGCTATGATCTTATGACACACCTGGAAATGGATTTAGCACTCTCACTTTTAAAGATGTTTTAAGGGTCTTTTCAAACCCTTAAAAGCAGAGCCCGCAGATTGTGACCAGTGCTATCAAGGGGAGGGGGCAATAAATCAGAGAATATGGATTTATACCTGAAACAGGTTTAAGCTCCTTAATGTTTTCTGCATTCAGGTATAAATCATAGAATCACAGAATTGTCAGGGTTGGAAGGGACCTCAAGGATCAGACAGTTCCAAGCCCCCTGCCATGGGCAGGGACACCTCACACTACAGCAGGTTGCTCACAGCCACATCCAGCCTGGCTGCAAAAACCTCCAGGCATGAGGCTGCCACCACCTCCCTGGGCAACCTGTGCCAGTGTCTCACCACCCTCATGGGGAACAACTTCTTCCTAACATCCAATCTCAATCTCCCCACTTCTAGTTTTGCTCCATTCCCCCCAGTCCTTCCCCAGCTTTCTTGTAGCCTCTTCAGATACTGGAAGGCCACAAGAAGGCTGCAATCCTCATAATGAAGAGGAGAGGGGACAGCAGTAGTTTTGATATCAAGTTTTCCCTACACTACCATATTTTTACCTATATCTGGATCCAGTTGCCAAAAAAATAATAATTTAAAAACCAATAAAAATGGTGCCCCCTGAAAATCCATTGAAAATCTGACTTTTAGTAGGCTTACCTAGCATTTCATTTGAGCTCTTAGCATCACTCATTGTGTGCAGAAAGACCAGGAAACACATGAAGGATTGTATAAATGTATCATGCGATTAAGGGGGCTGCAAGAAAGCTGGGGAGGGACTTTTTAGGGTGTCAGGGAGTGGTAGGACTGGGGGGGATGGAGCAAAACTAGAAGTGTGGCCAGCAGGGGCAGGGAGGTGATTCTCCCCCCTCTACTTCACTCTGCTGAGACCACACCTGGAGGTCTGTGTCCAGTTCTGGAGCCCCTGTTACAAGAAGGGTCTGGAGGTGCTGGAAGGTGTCCAGAGAAGGGCCATGACGATGATTAGAGGGCTGGAGCTGCTCTGCTATGGAAGCAGACTGAGGGAGTTGGGGTTGTTCAGTCTGGAGAAGAGAAGGCTCTGAGGAGACCTTATTGTGGCCTTCCAGTGTCTGAAGGGGGCTACAAGAAAGCTGGGGAGGGACTTCTGAGGGTGTCAGGGAGTGACAGGACTGAGGGAAATGGAGAAAAACTAGAAGTGGGGAGATTGAGATGGGATGTTAGGAAGAAGTTGTTCCCCATGGGGGTGGTGAGAGACTGGCACAGGTTGCCCAGGGAGGTGGTGGAAGCCTCATCCCTGGAAGTTTTTGCATCCAGGCTGGATGTGGCTGTGAGCAACCTGCTGTAGTGTGAGGTGTCCCTGCCCATGGCAGGGGGTTGGAACTGGATGATCCTTGAAGTCCCTTCTAATCCTGACAATTCTGTGATTCTATGATATGCCTTCCCCTGAAAACCTTCATGCCAGTTGCCTTTATTTTGTTCCTCATCACCATAATAAGATTACTACGAGTAAGAGTTGCTTAGATCAAGTCCTATTGTTATTATTCCAGAACAGAAATTGATCAGTCTTTCTGAAATTAATATCCATCTAATATCCATATCAGCATTATACAGAGCTGGTAAGCTGCATCAGATTTACATATAAGCTGAATTTACTTTTTCAAGCAAAATAGATACTTCCAGGTTCAGGCACTCTCATGCAGGAAATTGTCCTAGTTCCATTTCCAGTTTACGTCAGTGAGGATTTGCTTCACTGCCAACAATAGAGTTAAGTAAATGAATGAATTTAACTCTTACCTGAGTTCATTTAATAATAGTGTGTCTGCAGTTCATAAACCGAGTCCATTGGAGGGCTGTGAGGATCATGAAGGGTCTGGAGCCCATGCCCTGGGAGGAGAGGCTGAGAGCCCTGGGGCTGCTTAGTCTGGAGAGAAGACTGAGAGGGGATCTGATCATTGTCTATAAATACCTGAGGGCTGGGAGTCAAGAGGAAGGGGACAGGCTCTGCTCAGTTGCGCCCTGGGATAGCACAAGCGGAAATGAATATAAACTCCAGCACAGGAGGTTCCACCTCAACATGAGCAGGAACTTCTGTGAGGCTTCCAGAGCTCTGGAGCAGGCTGCCCAGAGAGGCTGTGGAGCCTCCCTCTCTGGAGACTTTCCAGCCCTGTCTGGTTGTATTCCTGTGTGACCTGCACGAGATTCTATGGCCCTGCTCAGGCAGGGTGCTTGAACCTGATGATTTTTGGAGGTCCCTTCCAGCCCCTAACATCCTGTGATGCTGTGATCTCCAGGAGAGCTATGAGCACTACTGTAGACAAAATTTCAGCCCCTCCACTGCGGGATTTTCTTTAAAAGCATGCAGCTGAAAGCACTTCCTCTTGTCTTGACAACCTGCCTATCCATTTTGTTATTGCCACTGCTTTCCCTCAGGCTCTGCCAAGAAGCTTGCACTTGCAGCTTGATCAAGTTACATACTTTTCCTTGATGTGAAAATGTAGAGCACCATTGTGCTTGGCTCAGGAAAGGATGAATTGCAGAGTGTCTGTTTTATTTCACTGATACAGATCTAGTCCAAGCCACTAGTGACTGTCATCCCTAAATAACCACTTTGGAACTGGAGAGTCTGGATAATTTTAATTCTCTAAATGAAATATTTCTTTAATGTGAGTAATAATAATAATAATAATAATAATAATAATAATAATAATAATAATTCTGACATATTCACATGTAGTGTAACTGAGATACAGATGAGCTGGAGTGGAAAATGAAAACGTTTCCAGGAGAGCTTCAGGGTCTTCTCCCAGCCACTATTATGATGCTAATAATATCAGTATTCATTAGGTGTCTAATCATGACAACAGTAATCATAATAATGCTACCACATAATAAATAGAAAGGTAGTAATTTACATCAAAAGTGCCACCGTAAATTGCTTCTAACAATGAAGGATAGAGGAATGTCTCAGCAAACATGCCAATAATAACCTCACCTTTAGAATCACAGAATGTTAGGGGCTGGAAGGGACCTCAAAAGCTCATCCAGTCCTAACCCCCCTGCCAGAGCAGGAGCACCTAGAGCAGATCACACAGGAACACATCCAGGTGGGTCTTGAATATCTCCAGAGAGGGAGACTCCACAACCTCCCTGGGCAGCCTGCTCCAGGGCCCTTCCCTTCCCTTCCCTTCCCTTCCCTTCCCTTCCCTTCCCTTCCCTTCCCTTCCCTTCCCTTCCCTTCCCTTCCCTTCCCTTCCCTTCCCTTCCCTTCCCTTCCCTTCCCTTCCCTTCCCAAACCTTCCCTTCCCTTCCCAAACCTTCCCTTCCCTTCCCTAACCTTCCCTAACCTTCCCTTCCCTAACCTTCCCTTCCCTTCCCTAACCTTCCCTTCCCTTCCCTAACCTTCCCTTCCCTTCCCTTCCCTAACCTTCCCTAACCTTCCCTTCCCTAACCTTCCCTAACCTTCCCTTCCCTAACCTTCCCTTCCCTTCCCAAACCTTCCCTTCCCTTCCCTTCCCAAACCTTCCCTTCCCTTCCCTTCCCAAACCTTCCCTTCCCTTCCCTTCCCTTCCCAAACCTTCCCAAACCTTCCCAAACCTTCCCAAACCTTCCCTTCCCAAACCTTCCCAAACCTTCCCAAACCTTCCCTTCCCAAACCTTCCCTTCCCAAACCTTCCCTTCCCAAACCTTCCCAAACCTTCCCTTCCCAAACCTTCCCAAACCTTCCCTTCCCTTCCCAAACCTTCCCTTCCCAAACCTTCCCAAACCTTCCCTTCCCTTCCCAAACCTACCCTTCCCTTCCCTTCCCAAACCTTCCCTTCCCTTCCCAAACCTTCCCTTCCCAAACCTTCCCTTCCCTTCCCTTCCCAAACCTTCCCTTCCCTTCCCAAACCTTCCCTTCCCAAACCTTCCCTTCCCTACCCTTCCCAAACCTTCCCTTCCCAAACCTTCACAAACCTTCTTCAGCCAAGTAAAGCTATGTTCCATTTTGCTTGCTTTTCATTTCTGTGACCTTGTGTTTCAATACTTCCTTATGACTTGTGGTATCAAAAAATCTGACATGACTGCTCCTTTAGTTCTGGGCCATGAATTTGTTCAGTCTCTTGCACATTGATTCTTGATTTGGGTTCCCCAGGTCAAAAGGTACAGGTATCTGCTGGAGAGAGTCCAATCGAGGGCTGTGAGGATGATGAAGGGACTGGAGCACGTGACCTGTGAGGAGAGGCTGACAGCCCTGGGGCTGTTTAATCTGGAGAGGAGAAGACTGAGAGGGGATTTAATAAATGTTTATAAATACCTGAGGGCTGGGGTTCAGGAGGGAGGGGACAGCCTCTGCTCAGTTGCACCCTGGGATAGGACAAGGAGCAACAGATGTAAATACAGCACTGGAGGTTCCACCTCAACATGGGGAAAATATTGGAGTGCTGGTGGGCAGTAAGTTCTGCATGGGACAGCAATGTGCCCTGGTGGCCAAGACAGTCAATGGGATCCTGGGGTGCAACAAGAAAAGTGTGGCCAGCAGGGCTAGGGAGGTTCTTCTGCCCCTCTGCTCTGTCCTGCTCAGAACGCACCTGCAATACTGTGTCCAGTTCTGGGCTCCCCAGTTCAAGAGAGACAGAAACCTGCTGGAGAGAGTCCAAAGGAGAGCCAGGAGGATGCTTAGGGGACTTGAGCATCTCCCCTGTGAAGAGAGACTGAGAGCCCTGGGGCTGTTTAGTCTGGAGAAGAGAAGGCTGAGAGGGATCTGATCAATGTCTATCAATAGCTGAGGGCTGGGGGTCAAGTGGAGGGGGCCAAGCTCTTTTGGGTGGTGCACAGCAATAAGCCAAGGAACAATGGAGACCAACTTGACCAGAGAAGGTTTCAGCTCAGCATGAGGAGAAACTTCTTTAGAGTGAGGGTGCCAGAGCCCAGAGAGGTTGTGGAGTCTCCTTCTCTGGAGACTTTCCAGCCCTGTCTGGATGCATTCCTGTATGACCTGTGCTAGGTCCTGCTCTGGTGGTCCCTTCCAACCCCTAACATCCTGTGAGCCTGTGATTATTTTTTCCTCCATCAATATTGATATTTTTAGGGTGTGGAGAACAGAGTGAAGGCTGTGTTCAAAGGGAAGCACTGTCCAAAATTCTGAAGATTCATTTGGTTTCACATTAAAATTAATCAGCTTGATATGATTAACCATCCTTGATCACATGGAATTCTCCCAGGTAATTCAGTATGTAAATGAAATATTCAATACTGGGTCTCATTATTTCTGGAAATGCATGCCATTTGGGATTTCATATATGCTGCTGGGTAATACTCTTGCAAAGGAAGGTATTCTGAATTCTTCCAAGATTACAGCTGGCTCTGGAAGCTTGCAGAAATTTCCTTGGCCTCCACAGCAATTTCTGCCATTCATTTTAAAGTACAGCTATAAGAGATACCAGCTCATGTTGCTCAGGAATTTAAAAGTGATTCACATGTACATCATATTATAGAATCATAGAATTGTTAGGGCTGGAAGGGACCTCAAGGATCAGCCAGTTCCAAGCCCCCTGCCATGGGCAAGGACATCTCACACTACAGCAGGTTGCTCACAGCCACATCCAGCCTGGCTGCAAAAACCTCCAGGCATGAGGCTTCCACCACCTCCCTGGGCAACCTGTGCCAGTCTCTCACCACCCTCATGGGGAACAACTTCTTCCTAACATCCAATCTCAATCTCCCCACTTCTAGTTTTGCTCCATTCTTCCCAGTCCTATCACTCCCTGACACCCTCAAAAGTCCCTCCCCAGCTTTCTTGTAGCCCCCTGCAGATACTGGAAAGTCACAATAGAGTCTCCTCAGAGCCTTCTCTTCTCCAGACTGCACAGCCCCAACTCTCTCAGTCTGTCTTGTCACTACTGACATGTTCCCATGGAACTGTGTTTGAAGATAACTTGGATTGATAAGAGCCCTGTGGAAGAACTGTTGGAACTTTTTCTCTCTTGCATGTATTAAGTTTCTCTCCACCATCAGCCATGGCTATTTGAATAGCTCCTCTTATGTGAACACTGCATCAAGGAAGAAATTCAACTTTTGAAGTCCTTGATGAATTTGGATACAAGGAAATCCTTTCTTCTCATGGCAGCTGTCAGCATTTTACTTTTTACTATATGCATTTTAAGAGTTTCATTCCATTCCTATGATTTCCAAGGCAGGGGTATGAGGTAGAAAGGGAAGAGTGATTCTTTAATGTGACATTAATGATAACCTACTCCTCAGGGTTTAGAATGGGTCATAAGAAGGCAGATGATGATCAATGGAGATAGTGAAGGCTTATGAAAAGATACTGAATTTTCTTTGAGTTAATTGGATCCTGAACTGCTTGGACAGGACCCAAAACTGGGGGTTCATGTCTTTGCTTGAGAGGTTTTTTTGGTGTCTCTTTCCTTCAGGTCTTTTTTCTGTGTTTTCCTCTCTTGCAAGAACACATCTCTCTATCTGATTCTGCTCTTCCAGGCAAGATATTGGACATGGGGCTGGGAGCATCTCTGCAGCACCCTGAGTTTCTCTCACATATCCCACCTGAGATTATAGGCATTTCAGGTGCAGAATCTTCCTTGGTAGGGAAGAGGCTTCATATTCATCTTAGCTGTCTTTCAACGACAGTAGCTTCATTACAGGAAAAAATCCTAATTCCACTTTAAACTGAAAATTTATGAATCTAGGTCCCTTGTGCTTAGGGCAATGATAACAGATTTTATCTGTACTGTAATAAATAGAGATCAACATTGTTAGCACAAAAAAATCAGGAGTGTTTCTGTATTCCAGCTAATCCCATCTTTGGTGGTCTCACTGCACACCTGTTATTTCTTACAGAATTTAACTCATAGAATTATAGAATCAGAGAATGCTGCAGGATGGAAGGGACTTCCAAAGCTCATCCAGTCCGACCTCCCCACAGTCAGCAGGAACATTCCCAGCTAGATCAGGTTGCCCAGGGCCTCATCCAGCCTCACCTTCAATATCTCCAGGCAAGGAGCCTCAACCACCTCCCTGGGCAACGTCTTCCAGGGTTCCACCACCCTCATAGTAAAGAACTTGTTCCTCACATCCAATCTCAATCTGCTCTGCTCTACTTTGAAGCCATTTCCCCCTGGTCCTGTCCCTGCAGGCCTTTGCAAAGTCTTTCTGCAGCCTTCCTGTAGCCCCCTGCAGGTACTGGCAGGCTGCTATTTGGTCTCCCTGGAGCCTCCTCTTCTCCAGGCTGAACACCCCCAGCTCCCTCAGCCTGGCCTCTTTTTGGTCATTAGGCCATTTCCTAAATTCTAGCAGTACACTAGAGGTTTTGCTTAAGTTTGGTAATGCTTGGTCTCAGAGATGCAAGCATTAAAACCTGTATATGACTGCAAAATTACTACTTGCAGTTATTTGTAGCTCTCACAGGATGCTAGAAATGCTGGTGCTGCTGCCAGGCTCAGGGCACAGCCCAGAGATGGAGGTCTGTAAGGCTGGCTTGCAGTCATCCATTACAGCCCCTCTTCCCTCTTTGTTTAGGAGTTGTTTGATAAATACTGATGCCAAGGATGCACCAGAGAGTCCTTTCCCATTAGAAGCTCTGTTAAAGAGTTTCATTCAGTCAAAAGAGTGGAATGCTGAAGTCATGGTCTGAGGCTCTGTTGTGCTGTGTTTTACTCTGTATTTTATGAACTCTGTCAGTAGCTGAAAGCTATGAACAAATCAGCAGGCACTGGGGCAGTTCAGTCCAGAAAATATTTTTTTCACAGCAAATTTTTCAGCCACCTTCCTTAAGAATTTGAGAAGAGCAAAATGAAAATGGGCCTGAGCTGGACTTGCCTGAAGTCAGTAGACTTCCATCAATTTCTTAGGCTTTGGTTTAGGACCTGAGTGAAAACTTAGCTGTCTGCAAAATTATTTGTCACTGTAATTTTTGTACTGGCTAGAGAACAGAGCTGACATTATTCCTTCAATGACAGCAGTTGCTTTATCTTTTGTTCTTCTACATTCAACTTAGGGTAAGGTCTTAGTTCAGATTATAGACTAGACTAGACTAGACTAGACGAGACTAGACTAGACTAGACTACAATACAATACAATAAACCAGGTTGGAAAAGACCTCAGAGATCATCAAGTCCAACCTATTACCCAGCACCATCTAATCAACTCAACCATGTCACCAAGTGCCTCATCCAGGTCTTTCTTAAACACCTCCAGTGATGGTGACTCCACATATTCCAATGGCCAATCTCTCTTTCCAGGAAGAATTTCTTCCTAACATCCAGCCTAAACCTCCCCTGGCACAGCTTGAGACTGTGTCCTCTTGTTCTGGTGCTGGGTGCCTGGGAGAAGAGACCAACCCCCACCTGGCTACAACCTCCCTTCAGGGAGTTGGAGACAGCAAGAAGGTCTCCCCTGAGCCTCCTCTTCTGCAGGCTAAGCAACCCCAGCTCCCTCAGCCTCTCCTCACAGGGCTGTGCTCAAGGCCCCTCCCCAGTTTTGTTGCCCTTCTCTGGACAGGTTCAAGAGTCTCAATGTCCTTCTTAAACTAAGGGGCCCAGAACTGGACACAGGACTCAAGGTGTGGCTAAACCAGTGCTGAGTACAGGGCAGAATGACTTCCCTGCTCCTGCTGGCCACACTATTCCTGATGCAGGCCAGGATGGCCTTGGCCTTCTTGGCCACCTGGGCACACTGCTACCTCATGTTCAACTGCTGTCAACCAGCACCCCCAGGTCCCTTTCTACCTGGCTGCTCTGCAGCCACTCTGTCCCCAGCCTGTAGCACTGCCTGGGGTTGTTGTGGCCAAAGTGCAGCACCAGGCACTTGGACTTGTTCAATGCCAACCTGTTGGACTCTGCCCATCTGTCCAGACTGGCAAGGTCCTGCTGCAGAGCTCTCCTGCCCTCACACCTGCCCCCAACTTTGTGTCATCTGCAAACTTGCTAACGGTGGGCTCAATATGCAAAGAGGATCATTGGGATGGAAGATACAAACAGAAATCGCTTCGATGAAGGACAGGCTTTAAAGTCTCCACCATTTTTCTTCGCTCTATCTACAGAAGTATGCTTTCTCATCTCAAAGGCATCAACTGCCCAGCTGCCTGTGAAGCATGTAGACAGGATGTCCTGCCTTCGCCCCTAGAGAGCATCACTTTCAGATAGGAAGGGCTGTCATAAGGGCCTTCTCATAAATTTATTAAGAAAAGAAATGTGAATATAAACTGCAGTACAGGAGGCTCCACCTCATCACAAGGAGGAACTTCTTCCCTGTGAGGGTCCCAGAGCCCTGGAGCAGGCTGCCCAGAGAGGTTGTGGAGTCTCCTACTCTGGAGCCTTTCCAGCCCTGTCTGGATGTGTTCCTGTGTGACCTGTGCTGGATTCTATGGTGGTCCTGCTCTGCAGGGGGATTGAACTGGATGATCTTCAGAGGTCCCTTCCATCCCCTGTGGTCCTGGGATCCTGTGATCCTATCCTTCACTTCTCTTTGCATCTCAGCATCTCACTGCTGTCTGATTAGAAACCTGCATCTTGCCCTTCCTTTCTTTCTCTGACTCTTAGTTTTATAGCGAATATAGGTCATCTGAGTAATGACATCTACAGTGATTTTCCTCTCTTGGGAAAATCATCATTTGTGGTGACAGGTTGGACTTGATGATCTTTGAGGTCTCTTTCCAGCCTTGGTGGTTTTGTGATTCTGTGAAAGATTGTTTCCTTTAAACTACATTACTTATTTATTTATTTGATCCTTCATTCCCAGTGTTTGGTCACTCTGACAACAAAGGATTGCTTTTGCTGCAACCTGTGACTGTTGCTTTTCATTGTGCACCAGCACCAGCAAGTCTGGTTCCATGTTGTCTGTAACCCTGCCCTGCAGCAGTTACAGACAGCAGGAAGATCCTTGTTCTCCTGAATTGCCAAAGCTATCTCTTTGACTGTGGTGGTTTTAATGTAGCTGGGGCTACAAGAATACAGAGCATGTGAAAAGCCTTGTTGAGGTCAGGCAAAGCAGTCCTCCTTACTGCTGAAAGTAGTTGGCAGAGCAGGCACTAATTGGCTGTAGAACCTCTGCCAGAGGCTCTTTAGCACCTCTCTGTCCTTTGTGTCTTTAGAAATGCCTCCCAAAGGGGTTTGCTCCATAGTCCCTCAAAGACCTGATGTGACAGTAGGCAATCTCTGCTTCACTGGGTGCTCTTGTACTCTTGCTATGTTTGACTTTTTCCTGTCACTATGACCTTTCAAACACCACAGTTTTGTAGTGACATCTACCAGTTCCTTCAGCTGTATCAGATAGAGAATCATAGAATTGTCAGGGTTGGAAGGGACCTCAAGGATCAGCCAGTTCCAACCCCCCTGCCATGGGCAGGGACTCCTCACACTACAGCAGGTTGCTCACAGCCACATCCAGCCTGGCTGCAAAAGCCTCCAGGGGTGGGGCTTGGATATGTGCAGTCCCATTGTCTCATCCCCTCTTTGATTTCCTTGTGCCAGGATAGTACTTCCTTCCCCCAGGCTCTTGACACTAGGTGCAGGAGCTATAATGCCCGGGAACAGACCTTGCCTGTAAATGTTCAAGGAAAGAAAGCATGTTCCTCAGCTGTTTCTGTGCTTGTCAGTGCTAAGGCCCTTGCCATGCAGTAAAACAAGAGCAAATACAAGGTCCTGCATCTGGATCAGGGCAATGCCAAGCACCAATACAGGCTGGGCAGCGACTGGCTTGAGAGCAGCCCTAAAGAGAAGGCCTTGGGGGTGCTGATGGATGGGAAGCTCAACAGGAGCCAGCAGTGAGCACTTGCAGCCCAGAGAGCCAAGCAGAGCCTGGGCTGAAGCAAGAGAGCTGAGGACAGCAGGTCAAGGGAGGTGATTCTCCTCTTCTGCTCCACTCTGCTGAGACCACACCTGGAGCACTGTGTCCAGTTCTGGAGCCTCTACTACAAGAAGGATCTGGAGGTGCTGGAAGGTGTCCAGAGAAGGGCCATGAGGATAATCAGAGGGCTGGAGCTGCTCTGCTATGGAGACAGACTGAGAGAATTGGGGTTGTTCAGTCTGTAAAGCTTCTTGTGGCCTTCCAGGATCTGAAGGGGGATCCAAGAAATCTGGGGAGGGACCTTTGAGGGTGTCCGGGAGTGATAGGACTGAGGGGAATGGAGCAAAACTAGAAGTGGGGAGATTCAGATTGGATGTCAGGAAGAAGTTCTTCATAATGAGGGTGGTGAGAGGCTGGCACAGGTTGCCCAGGGAGGTGGTGGCAGCCTCATGCCTGGAGGTTTTTGCAGCCAGGCTGGATGTGGCTGTGAGCAACCTGCTGTAGTGTGAGGTGTCCCTGCCCATGGCAGGCAGGTTGGAACTGGCTGATCCTTGAGGTCCCTTCCAACCCTGACAATTCTGTGATTCCGTGAGTTGAGCAGCAAGTTAGTATTTGCACAACCCTGATGACTGTATTTCGATCCATGTGTTAGTAGTCTTGGCAAGGAATCCTACCATGGTGCTGAGGTTGAGGAGACCATCCCCAAGACTTTCAGCAGGTTATTCTGTGTAAGGAGTTGCTATTCATCTAGGCCAGGGTATTACCACCCCTAACAGTGTTTAGGGGCATTTGGTTTGCTTTATTGTGTTCTACAATTCCTCTTTTGACCTCTCTCCATTGTAAGTAATCTATTATAACCAAGGACAGTCAGGCCTATAGGGAAAAGATTGTATCTTTCATGGGACCACAGCTGGATGAAAAGCTAGAAATCTTCTTTGTCTCAGAGGGCTTTCATTAGTTTTCTGAGCCCAGAGCTTGCTCTCTCCCCTGTGTCTATATCTCTTGGTCTCATAAAAGATATTACTTCTTTCTGCAAGACTAGCCTGTTGGTAGAATTACACCAGCAGAGCCACAGTGCTGCTTCTGTATGAGGAGGGACCGAGAGGCCTAAACTCTTCAGAATAATCTGTGTATCTGTCCAACATATTATCAGTGACACAGTCACTGCGGTGTGTGCACCATCAGCAGTGTGCAGATGACACCAAGCTGGGTGGTGCTGTCGATACACCAGAGGGACAGGATGGCATCCAGGGGGACCTGGACACGCTGGAGAGGTGGTGCCCAGGTGAACCTCATGAGGTTCAACAAAAGCAAGTGCAGGGTTCTGCACCTGGGCCAGAACAATCCTCACTGTCAATACAGACTGGGGGAGGTGGTGATAGAAAGCAGCCCTGAGGAAAAGGACTTGGGGGTGCTGATGGATGAGAAGCTGGACAGGAGCAGGCAGTGTGAGCTTGCAGCACAGGTCAATCACAGCCTGGGCTGCATCTTGTGAGATCTCACCTGGAGTACTCTGCACTTGTCTGGAGTCCTCAATACAGGGAGGACATGGACCTGATGTAGAGGGTCCAAATGGGGGCCACAAAAATGATCAGGGGGTTGGAGCAGCTCTGCTATGAGGTAGTGTGAGAGAGCTGGGGGTGTTCAGCCTGGAGAAGAGGAGACCTAATAGCAGCCTGCCAGTACCTGAAGGGGGCTACAGGAAGGCTGCAGAGAGACTGTTTGCAAAGGCCTGCAGGGACAGGACCAGGGACAATGGCTTCAAACTACAGCAGAGCAAGGTCTCCCCTGAGCCTCCTCTTCTCCAGGCTAAGCAACCCCAGCTCCCTCAGCCTCTCCTCACAAGGCTGTGCTCCAGACCCCTCCCCAGCTTTGTTGCCCTTCTCTGGACATGTTCAAGAGTCTTCTTAAAGTGCAGGGCCCAGAACTGGACACAGGACTCAAGGTGTGGCCTAACCAGTGCTGAGTCCAGGGCAGAATGACCTCCCTGCTCCTGCTGGCCACAGTATTCCTGATGCAGGCCAGGACAAGGCCAATTTTATATATATATTTTATATATACACACATACATATAAAAATATATATAAAATATGCGTATTATTATATATATTATAGTTTAGTACATTGTTAATACTACTCTTAGTTTTCAAATCAGTCTTTATAGAAAAATCACAGAACAAGGAGACAAACTGGTTTGGGTGCCAGGGGCTTGGACTTCCAAGTGCTTGTTTGCCTCAGGACTTAGTTTTGATTGTTTAAGGTATTTTAATGTGCTGAAAGCTCAGAGTGACAATCACTGGGAGTAGGATTCTCTTGTGCTGGGCAGTGCTTACTCTAAGTCACTTTAAAAAATACATGGCCCAGATATTTAGATGGAATCTAAAGCTAGTAAGAGTTGAACTGGTAAATGCCAGAAACCTGATGGTCCAATCACAAGACAAAGATGTTCTTTAAGGGCAATGTATCCAGCCAAACAAACCATCATAGCTTTCTGATAATTGAATGGTCTGGAGAAACTGACTGTAACGGCAGACATTAGAGGGTATTATGCCATGAATAATAATGGAGCTAAACTAGAAGTGGGTAGATTGAGATTGGATGTGAGGAAGAAGTAGTTCCCCATGAGGGTGGTGAGAGACTGGCACAGGTTGCCCAGGGAGGTGGGGGCAGCCTCCTGCCTGGAGGTTTTTGCAGCCAGGCTGGATGTGGCTGTGAGCAACCTGCTGTAGTGTGAGGTGTTCCTGGCCATCGCAGGGGGGGTTGGAACTGGCTGAGCCTTGAGGTCCCTTCCAACCCTGACAATTCTGTGATTCTATGAACAAATTCCTATGTGAAAAATAGGTGGATTATTCACCACAGTTTTAGTGCATCTTGCATAAAGGCATTTTACCTTTCCTGTAGTAGTACAAATTCTCATTTTAATGAGCATACTACTTCAGTGCAAAGTGAACCAAGCACAAATCCCAGGTGTAAAGATGGAGACAAATTCAGGACTGTTTTTAGGAAGAAATCTAGTTGCATTGGCAGATCTAGGGATAGGGTTTGATCCTCAGCTAGTCTAGTGAGGATTACTTTCACTGAAATACTCTGACTTACATCAGCTGAGACTCTAGCCTCAAATACCCTAGACCCAGGTTCACATTTGCAATGCATGATCATAGAATCATAGACCGGTCCAGGCCAGAAGGGGCTCATCCAGTCCATCCTCTCTGCAGTCAGCAGGGACATCCCCAACTAGATCTGGTTGCCCAGGGCCTCGTCCAGCCTCACCTTGAATAACTCCAGGGAAGGAGCCTCAACCACCTGCCTGGGCAACCTGGTCCAGCCTTCTACCACCCTCATGGTAAAGAACTTATTCCTAACATCCAATCAGGTTCAAGCTTGAACGTAGGCTGGGGAGAGGCCTTGAGCACAGCCCTGTGAGGAGAGGCTGAGGGAGCTGGGGTTGCTTAGCCTGGAGAAGAGGAGGCTCAGGGGAGACCTCATTGCTCTCTACAACTACCTGAAAGGTGGTTGTAGCCAGGAAGGGGTTGGTCTCTTCTTTCTAGGAACCAGCACCAGAACAAGAGGACACAGGCTCAAGCTGCACCAGGGGAAGTTTAGACTCAAGGTGAGGAGAAAGTTCTTCACTGAGCGAGTCATTTGTCATTGGAATGTGCTGCCCAGGGAGGTGGTGGAGTCACCATCCCTGGAGGTGTTCAAGAGGGGATTGGATGTGGCACTTGGTGCCATGGTCTAGTCATGAGGTCTGTGGTGACAGGTTGGACTTGATGATCTTTGAGGTCTCTTCCAACCTTGGTGATACTGTGATACTGTGATACTGTGATAGAAGGTTCCACCTCAACATGAGGAGAAACTTCTTTACTGTGAGGGTCATGGAGCACTGTAGCAGGCTGCCCAGAGCGGCTGTGAAGTCTCCTTCTCGGGGAGGAAGTTTTACACAGAGAGAGTGATTGCCCACTGGAGTGGGCTGCCTGAGGAGGTGGTGGGGTCGCCGTCGCTGGGGGTGTTCAGGGCGAGGCTTGACAGGGTGCTTGGTTGTATGGTTTAGTTGATTGGGTAGTGTTGGATGATAGGTTGGACATGATGATCTTGAAGGTCTCTTCAAACCTGGTTAATTCTATTCTATTCTATTCTATTCTATTCTATTCTATTCTATTCTATTCTATTCTGTTCTGTTCTATTCTATTCTATTCTATTCTATTCTATTCTATTCTATTCTATTCTATTCTATTGGTGCCCTCCCTCTTGAGAGAATGGCCACCATCATTTAACACCACTGTGTCAGTGGGATCTTGCTCCTTCTGGTTGCTGCCCTCAGAGCCAGGCTTCATGCATCCATCTTCTTCTGTGACAGGACACTCATCTGGCATCTCCTCTTCCTCTGGAGACTTTCCAAGCCTACCTGGATGCATTCATGTGCTGACTCCCCTGGGTGATGCTGCTCTGGCAGGGGGGATTGGACTGGGTGATCTCTGGAGGTCCCTTCCAACCTCTAATGCACTGTGGTACTGTGGTACTGTGGCACTGCTGCAAAGATTATTTATGAGCTTGTTTATGATAGTAAGAGCCAATGGTTGCACTGTACCGAGCAATGAGTTTGTATAATCCCTCACACTGTCAAACATTCAGGTTCTCCAGGGCAATCAGCAGCCAGGCTGGATGTGGCTGTGAGCAACCTGCTGTAGTGTGAGGTGTCCCTGCCCATGGTAGGGGGGCTCAGACTGAACAGCCCCAATTCTCTCAGTCTGTCTCAATAGCAGAGCAGCTCCAGCCCTCTGCTCATCCTCATGGCCTTTCTCTGGACACCTTCCAGCACCTCCAGATCCTCCCTGTAATAGGGGCTCCAGAACTGGACACAGTGCTCCAGGTTAGGGTCTCACCAGAGTGTAACAGAGGAGGAGAATCTCCTCCCTCGACCTGCTGGCTGTGCAGCACAGGCAAGGATTTGTAGCAGTGCTCTACTACTGCAGCTCCTGGGCTGAAGCTAGGCAACAATCTTTCTTTTCTCCCCAGACTGGAGAGTGCTGAAGCTACTCCACAATTCTCCACGTGGGTTTAGTTCCAGAACTGACTCCCAGGCTGCTAATTATAGATTTTCACTGTAGAAACAAATGTAAAAGCCCAGGTGCTTGTCGGTGCTCCTGCTCACGGAGCTGGCTGCAGCGCAGGGTGGAGTTACCCAGCACTGGCAGCAGTCTGCTGCAGGAGCAGGGCACACAGAGTGGGCTGGGTTACTCTGAAGGATTCACTGAAGTGGCTGAGCACCACTGGGGTTTCTAGGGGTGCTTGCATGGTAAAATCTCCAAATACCAGAGGGGTGATGGCTTTACTGAGTCAGAGTCCTCTGAGTATTTGCCTTTACAGAATCACAGAATCAACCAGGCTGGAAGAGACCTCCAGGATCATTGAGTCCAACCTATCACCCTACCCCAACTAATCGCAGAATCACCAAGGTTGGAAGAGATCTCAAAGAACATTAAGTCCAAATCAACTAAACCATGGCACCAAGTGCCTCATCCAGTATGGTTTTAAACACTTCCAGGGACTGTGACTCCACCACCTCCCTGGGCAGCACATTCCAGTGGCCAATCTCTCTTGCTGGGAAGAATTTCTTCGTAACATCCAGCCTAAACTTCCCTCTACATGGCTTGAGACTGTGTCTTCTCTTTCTGTCACTGGTTGCCTGGCAGAAAAGACCAACCTGAGGGGCCCAGAACTGGACCCAGGATTCAAAATGTGGCCTAACCAGTGCTGAGCACAGGGCGGAATGACTTCCCTGCTCCTGCTGGTCACACTGTTCCTAATCCAGGCCAGGATGCCATTGGCACACTGCTAGCTCATGTTCAACCAGTACCTCCCTCTTTAATCAAGTTACAGAGGCAGTGGGAGGGAGATTAGCAGCTGGCCTGTTAATATTCTTGTCTGAGTCTTGTCTTTAGAGTTGTGCAAGGATTTTGTGGGACAGGAGTGAAAAAAAAGCATGAAAGGTGAAGGCAAGAAAGGCAGGGCCACACTGTCATGTACTTTGTCAAGTCCTGTCTCCCTCATAACACAGGAGGAGAGGAAGGAGGTGAGAGGGAGCTTCCTAAGAGAGCAATACCTGAGAGAAAAGGAGATCCAAGGGCTAAAGAGAGAGGGGAAGGGAGCCACAGTGATTTGAAAGGTGAGTCAAAGCTGCAGGAAGTAAGAAGTGAGGCCCCTTTAACAACTCCAACCTGAAACAAAAGAGCAAGACAGCAAAAGGGACAGGAAACAGCAGGGAAGATCAAGGGAGAGAAAAGCAAAGAGCAAAGTATGCTGAAAGAGGCATTGTGGTATAGGAATGGTTTGTGAATTCAGGTAAGGGAAGTGGCTGGAGTCCTGAATCCACAGACAGGAGCAGAGAAGGGAAAAAAAAGGTATTTTCCAAAGAGACGAGAGAGGATACTTAGAGTTTGGAAATGAAAGATTAAACTCAAGGGAAATCAGTAGTAGATGAAGCAAGCTAGAGATGAAGAGGGGGGCAAAAAGTGAGGGAGCATTAGAGCAACAACACTGTGGAGATGGTTCATGATCTTTGAGATGTGAAGTACTATACTGTCCAGAAATCATACTATTAGAGCTCCTCTGGAAGCTTGGCCTAAGCACTAAGCATGAGCCTCATGAGTGGAGCATGCTGTGTGAGAACAGCTGTGCAGTTTGTGCATTCTTCCCTAATACATTCACTTGTCACTGATTTAAAAAGTCTAATGGCAACTCCTGGCACCAATCTGGCTACATGACTCCTTGACAAAACATTGAGGCAAGGGCCAGAAGGCAAACAGGCAGCAGGTTACCAGCAGGTAACTTTCCATTAGCTTCTTTATTTTATAGAATCACAGAATTGTCAGGGTTGGAAGGGACCTCAACCTCAGTTCCAACCCCGCTGCCATGGGCAGGGACACCTCACACTACAGCAGGTTGCTCACAGCCACATCCAGCCTGGCTGCAAAAACCTCCAGGCATGAGGCTGCCACCACCTCCCTGGGCAACCTGTGCCAGTCTCTCACCACCCTCATGGGGAAGAACTTCTTCCTATTTCAACTCAATACAAGAAGGAAATTTGGGCAATCCCTAAAGCAAAACATTTTATTAACTGTGTGCAGGATTCTTCTGCCATGAGCTTTGACTTTGAGGAAAGAAATTCTTAGGTCAATTGGACTTGTGTCTATGATCTGTTAATAAAACAAATAGACCACCCTGACTGCTGCAATTAAGCCACTGGGTATAAAACTAAGCTTAGGTATTCACATTCTCCTGAAATAACACAGTGAGTCCAGGGGCAGGTCATTTTTTCTAGTCCAGAGGCAAATTAAAGCAATAAGACTGTACAAAATAATTAACTGTATGCATAGAACTGTATAGGGTTTCATCACTTGGAGGAGAAGCAAGCAGTGCTGTTACCCAATGTGTTGAATTCTGTATTGATTTTAATAGAATCACAGAATTATTGAGGTTGGAATAGACCTCTGAATCATCAAATTCAGCCTGTGACCTAACACCACCACATCAGCTAAACCATGGCACCAAATGCCACATCCAAGCTTTTCCTAAACACCTCCAGGGATGGTGACTCCACCACATCCCTGGGCAGTCCATCCCAGTGCCTAATCAGCCTTTCTCTGAGGATGTGCTTCCTAATATCCAACCTAACCCTCCCCTGGCACAGCTTCAGGCCATGCCCTCTTGTCCTGTCACAAGTTGCCTGGGAGCAGAGCCTGACCCCCACTGACTACAACTTCCCTTCAGGTAGTTGTAGAGAGTGATAAGGTCCCCCCTGAGTCTCCTCTCCTCCAGGCTGAAGACCCCCAGCTCCCTCAGCCTCTCCTCATCAGCCTTTCCCTCCAGTGCCTTCCCCAGTCTGGTTGCCCTCCTCTGGACCTGCTCCAGCACCTCAAGCTCTCTCTTGCAGTGAGGCCCCAGAGCTGCACACAGTGCTGGAGGTGAGGCCTCACCAGTGCTGAGCACAGGAACAGGATTCCATCCCTGCTCCTGCTGGCCACACCACTCCTGATACAAACCAAGATCCCTAGGCCTTCCATGAACAACTTACTATTTACTGAGCGTTACCTTAGCTCCAGTGAAGGAAGAAGTGAAGCACAGGAAGCTTTCCTGCTAACCATATTAGAAAATTGCTGTGAAGAACAGAGCTGATCCTTGATTCTTTAATCAAACCCAGGAGTACGAAGAGCATTCCTTAACCTTTGGCCATGAGGCTTTTGGCAGGTTCGGCTGACCGCCTGTTTGGTGGTGGTTCGGGAGCTGCACTGAAAGGACTTTTTTACCAAGTGACAAAGTGCCTGACAAAATTTTACATAACCAGCAGTATCAGAATGACAACCAAAACTTAGCTTTCCTGGCATCTCACAGAATCATAGAAAACATCCAGGCTCCAACCTTCAGCCCAGCACTGCAGGGTCAGCACTAAACCATGTCCCTAAGCACCAGCTCCACACACTGCTTGAACACCTCCAGGGATGGGGAGTCCAGCACTGCCCTGGGCAGAACATTCCAATGACTGAGAGCCCTCTCAAATAAAAGTGAGAAGATTGAAGAGGGGAAGACTGAGAGGGGATCTAATAAATGGATATCAATACCTGAGGGCTGGGTGTCAGGAAGGAAGGGGCAGGGACTGCCTCTGCTCACTTGTGCCCTGGAACAGGACAAGGGGCAATGAATGGAAACAACAGCACAGGAGGTTCCACTTCAACATGAGGAGGAACTTCCTTACTGTGAGGGTCCCAGAGCACTGGAGCAGGCTGCCCAGAGAGGTTGTGGAGTCTCCTTCTCTGGAGCCTTTCCAGCCCTGTCTGGATGTGTTCCTGTGTGACCTGAGCTGGATTCTATGGTCCTGCTCAGGCAGGGGGGTTGGACTTGATCTCCAGATGTCCCTTTCTATCCCTAACATCCTGTGATCCTCTCTATGAAGAAATATTTCCTAGCAGAAGCCTGAACCACCTCTGGCACAGCTTAAAACCCTTTTCTCTGGCCCTGTCACTTGCCACCAAGGAGAGCCCTTTCATCTATAGAATTTAGTCATTCCCTTCCCAGTTGCTGTTGCACATATTAAATGACAGCTGACAAGAGACACCAGGAATCTACACTAACCTATTGTTGTGCTCTCCTGCTTGCATTTTCCTAACCTGGTGTCCTAGCAAATTCTGTAAATGATAACTCCACACATCAGAGAAAAGAAGAAACCCTTTATTTCCATTATTTTCACTGATATCTGAAATACTGGGACCAGAGCTGTTCAATATATTCAACAATGACCTGGATGAGGGCACAGAGAGCACTGTCAGCTGATGGCACCAACCTGGGTGGAGTGGCTGACACAGGAGGTTTGTGTTGCCATCCAGCCAGACCTTGACAGGATGAAAGTTGGGCAGGGAGAAATTTGATGAAGTTCAACGTGGACAAGTCTTGCACCTGGGAAGGAACAACTCCATGCTCCAGGATAGGCTAGGGACACACCTGCTGGAGAACAGTGAAAGGGAAAGGGACCTGGGGGTCCTGGTGGATGGAAGGCTGACCATGAGCCAGCAATGTGCTCTTGTGGCCAAGACCAATGCCATTCTGGGGTGGATTAGAAGGGATGTGACCACGAGGTCAAGAGAGGTTCTCCTCCCCCTCTACTGTGCCCTGCTGAGGCTGCATCTGGAATGTTGTGTCCAGTTCTGGGCCCCTCAGTTCAGGAAGGACTCCAGGGAACTGCTTGAAAGAGTCCAGTGCAGAGCCACAAAAATGATGAGGGGAGTGGAACATCTTCCTTATGAGGAGAGCCTGAGGGAGCTGAGGGCTCTGTAGCTTGGAGAGGAGGAACCTGAGGGTGACCTCATTCATGCTGATAAAGATGTGCAGGGTGAGTGCACAAGGGCTGGAGCCAGGCTCTGCTGGGTGATGCCCAATGCCAGCACAAGGGGCAGTGGTGGAAGCTGAGGCAGAGGAAGTTTCATGTAAAAACTATTTCCCTGTGAGAGTGACAGAGCCCTGAGACTGGCTGCCCCTGGGGGTTGTGGGGTCTCCCTCTCTGGAGATATTCAAAACCCACCTGGTTCCTGTGTGACCTGTTCTAGGTGCTTCTGCTCTGGCAGGGGGTTGGACTGGATGATGTTTTGAGGTCCCTTCCAGCCCCTGAAATGCTGTGATTCTGTGATCTCCCACTTGTAGTTTTCCCAGAACACCCGAGAGACAGAGTCTCCTAGCTTAGTGCTGTCTCCTGCCAGTTTGAGGTCTTTTCCCCTCATGGGTGTGTATTATGCTTTGGAATGGAAAAGCACGTTATTAAGATGCATTTCTTCTGCTGAAGTCATATCTTGGGAAGAGTCTGTTCCTAAACCAGCTTGCTCCTGGATAAAAATGGAGAAGGGAGTTCCTGAAGAACATATGGGTGCAGCAGGCAAGGAGCCTGGTATTGGCGTGGGTGGGCAGCTCCCTTACGAGCTACTAATGGAGCAGTTCCTAAACAGTGCTCTGGGGTGGGCACTTCCACTGCAAATATTTTGTCAAGCTGTCTGTTAGTAAAGCCAGGAAATGTATTCCTTTAAGTGCCAGGAATATGAGGGAAAGATGAGTGACATTCATACTTTTGGCCCATCCAGAGGGACCTTAAGAGGTTGGAGACCTGGCACAAACCAACCTCCTGAGGTTCAACAAGACCAAGTACAGGTCCTACATCTGGCTTGAGGAAATCCCAGGCACCAGTACAGGCTGGGCAGGGACTGGCTTGAGAGCAGCCCTGAAGAAAAGGCCTTGGGGGTGCTGGGGAATGAGAAGCTCAACAGAAGCCAGCAGTGAGCACTTGCAGCCCAGAGAGACAACCAGAGCCTGGGCTGCAGCAAGAGAAGCATAGCCAGTAGAAAACAATTTCTGCTGAATTAGGGAGGTCATGTTTTGACTCTGCCAGCAAGGGAGAGGTGGTTGTCCCCTTGTACTCAGCTCTGGTGAGGCCACACCTTGAGTATTGTGTCAAATTTTGGGCACCTCAATACAGGAGAGAAGTGGAGGTGCTGGAGCCAGGGCAGAGGAGGGCAAGGAAGCTGTGAAGGGCCTGGAGAATAAATCTGATGAAGAGCAACTGAAGGAGCTGGGGATGGTTAGTGTGGAAAAGAGGAGGCTGAGGGGAGACCTCATTGCTGTCTACACCTACCTGAGAGGACCTTGTCGAGCGGCTGCTGCTGGTCTCTTCTCACAGGTAGTGAGAATTAGTGATAGAACAAGAGGGAATGGCCTCAAGCTGCAGCAGGGCAGGTTTAGACTGGACATTAGGAAGAATTTTTTCCCATCAAGAGCAGTCAGGGATTGGAATGTGCTGCCCAGGGAGGTGGTGGAGTCCCCAAGCCTGGCTGTGTTTGAAGATAGTTTGGATGTGGTGCTTGGGGCTATGGTTTAGGGGTGACCCTTGTAGAGTAGGGTTCATGATTGGACTTGGTGATCCTGAGGGGCTTTTCCAACCTGAATGTTTCTGTGATTCTGTGAAAACAGGAGAGCAAAACCCATTCTAATAACAATGATAGAGGGGGATAACAAGATGGGAGGTGGGAAGACCAGAAAGAGTTTGTAAATTAGATATCAAAAGAAGCAGAAACTTGACAACCTTCCCAACTTTGTAATTTTCTACCTGAGAGCAGCAGAGTAGATTCTGTCATTGGAGTAAATAAAAGAAATTGTGAGGTGGGGGTGACAGAACCCTGGAAGTGGCTGCCCAGGGGGGTTGTGGAGTCTCCCTCTCTGGAGATATTCAAGACCCACCTGGATGTGTTCCTGTGTGACCTGCTCTAGGTGCTCCTGCTCTGGCAGAGGGGTTGGACTGGATGAGCTTTTGAGGTCCCTTCCAGCCCCTAACATTCTGTGATTCTGTGTTAACTGAGGTGCAAATCACTGCAAATGGCAGAGTTTGATATGATACTAAAATTCCAAGGAAGGCACTCAGTAGCGTACACACATTGTTCTGCACAAATCAGCCACAATTAATGTGAGATTGTGGTATTGCTGCATCTCCTCCCAACTATCAGAGACAGATCAAAAGAAGGAGGAAGTAATTGTGGAGGAAGAAACGTTTTGCAGAAGCAGTTAAGCAAGAGGTAAAGCTGAAGAGAGAGCTTCATTCCACCTCCCTTTTACCATTTCAGCAGTGGTTACATTTGTTCCTTGCTGCAATGGAGACATCCAGTTGTCATCAATAAATGTTGATTCATTTTCACCTAGTGAGATCTAGCAGTCTGCACTCAAAATCAGTTTCAACTTTATTGGCAAGGTCTATGCACATTAGTCTTTGCCATGGCAGTGCTGCACAAAGGAACAGAATCACAGAGTCACAGAATTATTGAGGCTAGAAGAGACCTCTGAGATCATCCAGTCCAGCCCATGACCTAACACCACCACACCAGCTAAACCATGGCACCAAGTGCCACATCCAATCTTGCCTTAAACACCTCCAGGGATGGTGACTCCACCACCTCCCTGGGCAGTCCATCCCATGTCTAATCAGCCTTTCTCTGAGGATGTGCTTCCTAATATCCAACTTAAACCTCCCCTGGCACAGCTTCAGGCCATGCCCTCTTGTCCTGTCACAAGTTGCCTGGAGCAGAGCCTGACCCCCACTGACTACAACCTTCCTTCAGGTAGTTGTAGAGAGTGATAAGGTCCCCCCTGAGCCTCCTCTTCTCCAGGCTGAACACCCCCATCTCCTTCAGCCTCTCCTCATCAGCCTTTCCCTCCAGTGCCTTCCCCAGTCTGGTTGCCCTCCTCTGGACCTGCTCCAGCACCTCAAGCTCTCTCTTGCAGTGAGGGCTCAGAGCTGCACACAGTGCTGGAGGTGAGGCCTCACCAGTGCTGAGCACAGGGCAGGATTCCATCCCTGTTCCTGCTGGCCACACTGCTTCTGATCCAGGCCAAGATGGCCTTGGCTTTCTGTGCCCCCTGGGCACACTGCTGGCTCATGGTCAGCTGCTGTCACCCAGCACTGCCAGGTCCCTCTCTGCCAGGCTGCTCTCCAGCCATTCATGCCCCCGTCGGTAGCACTGCATGGATTTATTGTGGCCAAAGTGCAGGACCCTGCCCCTGGCCTTGTTGAGTCTCAGACCATTGGCCTCAGCCCTTTGACCCAGCCTGGCCAGGTCCCTCTGCAGCACTGAACTGAAAATTAAATGGACAATAATTGGAAATAAAATGTGCCTTTTTGGAGGAAAGAAATCAATGCCATGCTAAATATCGAGGAATCAGTAATGTTGGGTTGTTGTTCCTTGAAAAGGCAGATCAGATCTTGCTAAACAGTTAATTATATAAACACATACCCAGTAACATGCATAATTAAACATTGACTTCAAGCTCAAAAGGCTCTTCAGTAGCTTCCTAGGGGGTTAAATCTGGCAAAACCAGAACAGTTTCTGCAGTAATTACACTTCCAGCACATTTGGATGTGCTAATTGTGTCAAACTTCTAATTAGCTTCTTGATGTGACTGAGAATGACAATCAGCAGATTAATTTACTGCCCATTTGTTCAGAGCATTGGTGATGTTTTCAGTGTTTTCAGCCTAGAAAATGCAGGCTGTCAGATGCTTTGTTTTATGGGATGGCAGTGGTGTGGCACATGCAGTGCACACAACTCGAAAGCACTCACTGCATTCCTGTGCATTAGGATGGGTAGCACAGCTCAGGGATTAGTTCATTCAGCTCACATTTTTGGAAGGTTTTGCCAAAGGAATGGTCACAGAATCACAGAACTTTAGAGGCTGGATGGGCCCTCCAGAGATCATCCAGGCCCACCCCGCTGACAGAGCAGGATAACCCAGGGTAGTCTGCACAGGAATGCATCCAGGTGGGGTTGGAAAGGCTCCAGAGAAGGAGACTCCACAACATCTTTGGGCTGCCTGTTCTAGTGCTCTGTGACCCTCACAGTGAAGAAGTTTCTAGTCATGTTGAGGTGGAACCTTCTGTGCTGTAGTTTCTATACATTGCCACTTGTCCTATGCCAGGGTGCAACTGAGCAGAGCCAGTCCCCTCCCTCTTGATCCCCAGCCCTCAGATATTGATAGCCATTGATTAAATCTCTTCTCAGTCTTCTCTTCTCCAGACTAAAAAGCCCCAGGGCTCTCAGCCTCTCCTCATAGGGCCATGCTCCACTCCCTTAATTGTCCTTGTAGTCCTCTGTTGGACTCTCTCCAGCAGATCCCTGTCACTCTTGAACTGGGGAGCCCAAAAGTGGATGCAGTATCCCAGGTGAGGTCTCAGCAGGGCAGAGTAGAGGGAGAGGAGAACCTCCCTGGCTCTTCTGGACACAGTCCTCTGAATGCACCCCAGGATCCCATTGGCCTTCTTGGCCCCCAGGGCACATTGCTGTGCCATGCAGAACTTGCTGTCCACCAGCACTCCCAGGTCCCTCTCCACAGGGCTGCTCTCCAGCAGATCCCCTCCCAGCCTGTACTGCTGCAGTTTATTCTTCCTGCCCAGGTGCAGGACTTTGCACTTCTGTTTGTTGAACCTCATGTGGTTCTTCTCTGCCCAGCTCTCAGTCTGTGCAAGTCTCTGAATAGCCACACAGCCTTCAGGTGTCTCAGCCAAGCCTCCCAGTTTGATGTCATCAGCAAAATACAAAAGCTATTCCCATGAAGGACTGGAAATAAAGCTTTCTGTAAATTTGTGTTCAGTCACAGTCAGCAAAGGTACTTCTCTTCTTTCACAGACCCCTTCAGCTGGTTCAGGCAGCCTGCCATTTCTGTGGCTGTGTATTAAAACTACAGTAATGTCTTGGATGTTTTCTAGCTGATATTTTTCACAGATTATAGAGTTGAATTCTCTAAGAGATTAGTGCAAAGAGAGGCCACTGGGGCCCAGAGATGTTAACCCTGGTTTTGCCAGAGCAGGCCCATTTGTGCCTTCAAATAAGTACATGAAAGCTACCTGCATTTAGAGGCTTAAGTTAGCTACCCAGATCAGGTGATGAACATCCCTCCATAGATTTCATGCAGAGTATGGAGAAGAGGAGGGCAAGGAAGCTGGGGAAGGGCCTGGAGAATAAATCTGATGGAGAGCAACTGAAGGAGCTGGGGATGGTTAGTGTGAAACAGAGGAGGCTGAGGGGAGACCTCATTGCTGTCTACAACTGCCTGGAAGGACCTTGTGGAGAGGTTGGTGCTGGTCTCTTCTCACGGAACAAGAGGGAATGGCCTCAAGCTGTGACTGGGTAGGTCTAGACTGGACATTAGCAAGAATTTTTTCCCAGCAAGAGTGGTCAGGGATTGGAATGTGCTGCCCAGGGAGGTGGTGGAGTCCCCAAGCCTGGCTGTGTTTGAAGGTGGTTTGGATGTGGTGCTTGGGGCTATGGTTTAGGGGTGACCCTTGTAGAGTAGGGTTCATGGTTGGACTTGGTGATTCTGAGGGTCTTTTCCACCCTGAAGTTTCTGTGATTCTGAGAAGACATTTCAGAGCAGGAATTGGTACCTGCACATGCCTACCACTTTGACCATATAACATGCATTCAGTTCCCATGATCTAATTGAGACTCTGCTCCAAAATCCTTTAAACTCATTGTCCTTCTGTTGGGTTTGGAATTTAACACTGGTAATTGTACAGACCAGATGAATGTGCCAATTAATTCCAGCAATGAAACCAATAATGTTGGTGTGTGGTGCTAAGGGATGAGTGGCTGGTTGGTCTGTTTCCCTATACTGAAGGTAATCACCTACCACCATGTAAAAATGTAGGCAGGACACTCTTTCAAAGCAGCTAAATGAGAGGTCACCATCTCCCAAATTCATGAGTGGCAGTGAGTTCTAGAGAGAGATCCCTGAGGAAAAAAGCTTTTGTCACTAGAAGCTCAAGAAACACAACAGCACAATGTAAAGCATCTCACAGCTGAATTATTTCTTTATTGTCTGCTGCAGTCCTTTCTAAATCCTGTGATGTGCATATCCAGTGGTCTTTTCCTCAACCATGTTTAAGTGTGGCTTTTAACCTAGATAAAATCACTGCTGTCTCATTCTCAGTGAGCAGCATAAGCTTTAATTAAAACTAGCATTAATAAAAACAAACAACAACAGTAAATTTGTGGACAACACCAAGATGGGGACAGGAGTTGATCTCCTGGAGGGGCTTTGCAGAGGGACCTTGACAGGCTGGACAGATGGGCAGAGTCCAAGGACATGAGATTGAACATATCCAAGTGCCGGGTTCTGCACATTGGCCACAGCAACCCCAGGCAGTGCTACAGGCTGGGGTCAGAGTGGCTGCAGAGCAGCCAGGCAGAAAGGGACCTGGGGGCAGTGGTTGATAGTAGGCTGAACATGAGCCTGCAGTGTGCCCAGGTGGCCAAGAAGGCCATGGGCATCCTGGCCTGCATCAGGAAGAGTGTGGCCAGCAGGAGCAGGGAGGTCATTCTGCCCCTGTACACTGCACTGGTTAGGCCACACCTTGAGTCCTGTGTCCAGTTCTGGGCCCCTCAGTTTAGGAAGAATGTTGACTTGCTGGAATGAGTCCAGAGAAGGGGAACAAAGCTGGGGAGGGGTCTGGAGCACAGCCCTGTGAGGAGAGGCTGAGGGAGCTGGGGTTGCTTAGCCTGAGAAGAGGAGGCTCAGGGGAGACCTTATTGCTCTCTACAACTCCCTGAAGGGAGGTTGTAGCCAGGTGGGGGTTGGTCTCTTCTCCCAGGCACCCAGCACCAGAACAAGAGGACACAGTCTCAAGCTGTGACAGGGAGGTTTAGGCTGGATATTAGGAAGAAGTTCTTCCCAGCAAGAGAGATTGGCCATTGGAATTTGCTGCCCAGGGAGGTGGGGGAGTAACCATCCCTCGAAGTGTTTAAGAAGAGACTGGATGAGGCACTTGGAGCCATGGTTTAGTTGTCATGAGGTGTTGGGTATTAGGTAATAGGTTGGACTTGATGATCTCTGAGGTCTTTTCCAACCTGATTGATTCTATGATTCTATGATTGATACCAGAAGGTGTTCAGCTTATTTTGTCCATTCCTGATTAAAGTCACCTAGGAGGAATGACTGGCAGAGTTTTCTGGGCAATGAGGAAATGATTTCTGCTTTCTCTTTCAGCTTGGCTGCTGGAATCCTGTCACTGGTCTGAACGGGTCACTAACAGACAGAAAGTTGGAGAATAATATGCGAGGAGTGGTTCTGCGGGTGGTGACTGTACTGGTAAGCAAATCCTCCTCCTTGAATGCTTTTTCCCTCTGCCTTCATGTTTTTAGAAAGTGCACTCTTTTGCCAAGAACTTAGTCATGCTCAAGTATCTGATTTCAGCTTGACAACACCAAAGCACCGTCTGCATTGTCACAGTTAAACTGAAGCACTGTGCTCTGGATGGTCAGGGAGTGAGGTGGATGGGAAATGGTTCAAGGAAAGCACTCAGAGAGTTGTGGTCAATGGGACAGAGTCTAGTTGGAGGCCTGTGTCTGGTGGAGTCCCTCAGGGGTCAGCACTGGGACCAGCTATATTCAACAGTGACCTGGATGAGGGCACAGAGAGCACTGTCAGTGAGTTTGTTGATGGCACCAAACTGGGTGGAGTGGCTGACACAGGAGGGTTGTGCTGCCATCCATCCAGACCTGGACAGGCTGAGTGTTGGGCAGGGAAAAATGGAATGAAATACAAAAAGGGCAAGGGGAGAGACTTGCACCTGGCAAAGAACAACCTCATGGAGCAGGGTAGGTTGAGAATTGACCTGTTGGAGAGCAGTGAAGGGGAAAAGGACCTGGAGGGGTCCTATTGGATGGGAAGTTGACCATGAGCCAGCATTGTGCTCTTGTGGCCAAGAAGGTCAACAGCATCCTGGGGTGGATTGGAAGGGCTGTGGTTAGTAGGTTGAGAGAGGTTCTCCTCCCACTCTGCTCTGCCCTGGTGCTCTGCCCTGGTGAGGCTGCATCTGGAATATTATGTCCAGTTCTGGGCTCCTCAGTTCAAGAGGGATAGGGAGTTACTAGAGAGAGTCCAGCACAGAGCCACAAAGGTGATTAAAGGAGTGGAACATCTTCCTTATGAGGAGAGCCTGAGGGAGCTGAGGGCTCTGTAGCTTGGAGAGGAGGAGCCTGAGAGGTGACCTCATTGCTGTTGATAAAGATGTGCAGGGTGAGTGCCCAGAGGCTGGAGGCAGGATCTGATCAAGAAGCAATGGTGGAAGTTGAGGTATAGGAAGTTTCACATAAATATGAGGAAGACTTTTTTCACTGTAAGAGTGACAGAGCCCTGGAAGAGGCTGCCCAAGAGGGCTGTGGAGTCTTCCTCTCTGGAGACATTCAAGAGCTGCCTGGATGTGTTCCTGTGTGACCTACTCTAGGTGCTCCTGCTCTGGCAGGGGGGTTGGACTGGATGATCTCTCAAGGTCCTTTCCAGCCCCTAACATTCTGTGATTCTGTAAGGGAGAATTTTACACAAAATAAAATTATTTATTGGTACAATTAATTTCAGAGCAAACACATTCAAACCCAATTCTTCCCCAGACATACAGTGTTAGGTAACACAACCACAGGAACTGACAGAGGGTGGCTTCAAGTGCCCTGGCCACAGAATTACTCATCTTTATCTCAAAATCATTCCTAAGATGTAGCTGCTTTCCAGTTACCTCATCAAACAGAGCACTGTCTGACACAAATTGTTGCACTGGGAAAATATTCAAGGTCAGCTCAGACAGAGTAACGTTAGTTCACTAAAATATCCGCTGTCCCCTCCTAGCTCTTCCTTGACCAAGTGGGTGCCTTGCATCAAACACCTTCTGCAGACTTGTTGTTTTAAAGCAGATCGGACAATCTCTACCAGAACAGGCAGGTATTCTGTGATAAGAGGCCACTGTGTTCTGTGTCGTTAACTTGGGCTGCTTGACTAGAAGTTGTTGGAGTCAGAAAAGAGAAAGAAGGAGAAAGAAATGAATCTGAGAAGTGTAGGCCTCTAGGGACAGACGCACGAAAACAAAGTTGACCCAGAGCTGCACAACTGCACAGTTCTATTGAGGTGCTTCTTTTTCTCTACTGTCTACTCCTGGTTTTGATTACCAATTCAGTGTCTGAGTGCCTGACTGCTTGCATACAAACAGCAAGGCAAGAGAGGTTTCCACATTTCTACATTGGCATTCCCCGAGGATCAGTGCTGGGCCCCATCCTCTTTAACATCTTTATTGATGATCTGGATGAGTTGGTTGAGTCAGTCATCAGCAAATTTGCAGATGACAGCAAGTTGGGAGCAGGTTTTGATCTGTCAGAGGGTAGAAGGGCTCTGCAGAGGGACCTCAACTGACTGGACAGATGGGCAGAATCCAATGGAATGGCATTCAATAAATCCAAGTTCCAGGGGCTGCACTTTGGCCACAGCAACCCCATGCAGAGCTACAGGGTGGGGTCAGAGTGGCTGGAGACCAGCCAGGCAGAAAGGGACCTGGGGGTGCTGATTGACAACCACCTAAACATGAGCCAGCCATGTGCCCAGGTGGGAAGAAGGCCAAGGGCATCCTGGCCTGCATCAGGAATAGTGTGGCCGCCAGGAGCAGGAAGTCATTGTGCCCCTGTACTCTTCATTGGTTAAGCCACCCCTTGAGTCCTGTGTCCAGTTCTGGGCCCCTCAGTTTAGGAAGGACATCGAGACACTTGAACGTGTCCAGAGAAGGGCAACAAGGCTGGGGAGAGGCCTTGAGCACAGCCCTGTGAGGAGAGGCTGAGGGAGCTGGGGTTGTTTAGCCTGGAGAAGGGGAGGCTCAGGGGAGACCTCATTGCTCTCTACAACTCCCTGAAGGGTGGTTGTGGCCAGGAAGGGGTTGGTCTCTTCTCTCAGACAACCAGCACCAGAACAAGAGGACACAGGCTCAAGCTGTGCCAGGGGAAGTTTAGACTCAAGGTGAGGAGAAAGTTCTTCACTGAGAGAGTCATTCGCCATTGGGATGTGCTGCCCAGGGAGGTGGTGGAGTCACCATCCCTGGAGGTATTCAAGAGGGGATTGGACGTGGCACTTGGTGCCATGGTCTAGTCATGAGGTCTGTGGTGACAGGTTGGACTCGATGATCTTTGAGGTCTCTTCCAGCCTTGGTGATACTGTGATACTGTGATTACATCATGATGGAAGAGAGTCAGTCAGGAGAGAAACTGACATTCCCGGTGCATGTCAGTGCTACAGACACAGCAGATTTGTAGCCCTCCAATTATTTTATGGGTCTTTAAAAGCTATTGTCTGTCAGGAGGTCCAGTCTGTGCCACTTCTTACTATCACAGAAGATTAGAGGTTGGAAAGGACCTCCAGAGATCATCCAGTCCAATCCTCCTGCCAGAGCAGCATCACCCAGGGCAGTCTGCACAGGAATGCATCCAGGGGGGGGGTTGGAAAGGCTCCAGAGAAGGAGACTCCACAACCTCTCTGGGCAGCCTGCTCCAGGGCTCTGGCACCCTCACTCTAAAGAAGTTTCTCCTCATGTTGAGCTGAAACCTTCTCTGTTCCATTTTGTCTCCATTGTTCCTTGGCTCATTACTGTGCACCACCCAAAAGAGCTTGGCCCCCTCCACTCGACCCCCAGCCCTCAGCTATTGATAGACTTTGATCAGATCCCCTCTCAGCCTTCTCTTCTCCAGATTAAACAGCCCCCGGGATCTCAGTCTCTTCACAGGGCAGATGCTCAAGTCCCCTAAGCATCCTTGTGGCTCTCTGCTGGACTCTCTCCAGTAGGTCTCTGTCTCTCTTGAACTGAGAAGCTCAGCGCTCAGTATTGCAGGTGTGGTCTCAGCAGGGCAGAGCAGAGGGGGAGGACCCTAGACCTAGACCTTTTGTCCACACTTTTCTTGCTGCACCGCAGGATACCATTTGCTCCTGTGGCCACAAGGGCACATTGCTGCCCCACACAGAACTTGCTGTCCACTGGGACTCCAAGCTCTTTCTCCATGGAGCTGTTTCCTAAGAGGGCAGCCGCTTCCTGTGATAATATCTACAAAACCAAACCCCCAACCCAATAAGAAGGATAAGCACACAGAAGACAGAGCAGTAGGGTAGGGGTTTTTCAGTTGAATTCATGTTCAACAAAGTATCAGTAGGGTAACAGGGGCAGCTCTTTATGTTTTGCATAATACTCATGCTAATTGAGTCAGCATAATTTTCTGTTGACAAAAATGGTCTGTGGATATACTCTTGCAAAGTAAATTCAAATCAGAGTCTTGGACTTCATTCTTTCATATTTCTTCTACTTCCCTCTCTCCCCACCCCATTCCTCTGATTTCATCCCCAGTTATTTGAGTTAGCCTGCCAGAAAGCATTCTTCTTTCATTACAGCATGAATATTTAGCAACTTGCAAAATACGGAGATGTCATTAGTCATGCTGATCGGATTCTATGCTGATAATAAAAATGGAAGGCAGACATGTGAAGTTTAGCTCACAGCACACATTCATTTGTTCTCCTCGCTGCAGTCCTCATGAGCTGCCTCACACCTTGTGCCATTTGGTTTTGTGGATGTTTCTAAAGCACAGCAGATGACAACATAGAGTCACAGAATTCTTTAGGTTGGAAAGGACCTCAAGGCTCAGCCAGTTCCAACCCCCCTGCCATGGCCAGGGACACCTCACACTACAGCAGGTTGCTCACAGCCACATCCAGCCTGGCTGCAAAAACCTCCAGGCAGGAGGCTGCCCCCACCTCCCTGGGCAACCTGTGCCAGTCTCTCACCACCCTCATGGGGAACAACTTCTTCCTAACATCCAATCTGAATCTACCCACTTCTATTTTTGCTCCATTTCCCTATTGTTGCTCCATTAACATGCAGGCTCAAGCAGTGAAACCCCTGATTAGCCTGAACTGTGCTTTGTTAAAATGTGCTGTGGTGGGTTGAAATTTTCCCCTCCACCCCCAACATTAAATTTGCCAGACCAGCTCAGCTGCAAGCAAATGGAAGCTGTATTTACAGGCAGAAGTATCATCTGGAATGGAATGGAATGGAATGGAATGGAATGGAATGGAATGGAATGGAATGGAATAGAATAGAATAGAATAGAATAGAATAGAATAGAATAGAATAGAATAGAATAGAATAGAATAGAATAGAATAGAATAGACCAGACCAGACCAGGTTGGAAGAGACCTTCAAGATCATCATGTCCAACCTATCATCCAACACCACATAATCAACTAAACCATACAATGTAATGAATGAAATTAATGCAATGAATGTACAAAATAGAAAGGAATTACAATATTTACAGGTATTTGCAATTAATGAACAGCACAAGGATCCCCTTGGCCAAGGACCAGGGGAAGCTACTCCCACATTGCCTCCCCCTTACCCACCTGTACAAAAAGGGGGAAGAGAATGGATAAGAGGGACGTAAGACTTAACCAAAACAACACAGTCAAGGTCAAGCAGAAGCAAGTTAGTATCTCTCCAGAGCAAAGAAGTGAGGAGATTGAGAGAAATTGTTTGGGGGACTAAAACTTATGGTGGCTATCTCTCCAATAGGATTGTTTAGAGCTATCATTGTTTCCCTTTTTACACCCAATAGTGATTTATTTACATTTTACTACTTTCTGCTTGAGATCTGTGAAAACAATTTTAAAGGCATAGCCTAAAGGTCCCGCCTGTGCTACCAGCATTTCGGACTCTGGGTTTGTGTAGAATGTGTTACCGAAGGTGAGAAGTGCAGAAGATGCAAACCATTTGTGACAGCTTCTGCGGTGGGTTGGAATTTCCCACTACATTAAATAAGCACGACCAGCTCAAGATGGAAAGCAAATGGAAGCTGTATTTGCAAAGCAAACCCACACTCTACAAGGGAATGCAATGAATGTGAGGGAGCTGCACACCAGGCACTCCCGGCGCAGTGCTACCGAGTGGCTGCTCAAAGCCACCCGCCAGCCGGCTGAGCAGGGGGCCGGCCGGCTTCTCAGTGGCTCTCCCTTAAGTCAAGCCGGGGACCCGCGGAGCCAGGCAAAGCCACAGCAGTTTGGACCAGCCGCCACACACGGCCAGGCTTCCCTGGTGGTCTAGTGGTTAGGATTCGGCGCTCTCACCGCCGCGGCCCGGGTTCGATTCCCGGTCAGGGAAAGGAACTTTTGCCCCCTGTATTCAGCACCCGTTAGGTCATACCTTGAGTCCTGTGTCCACCTTTAGGCCCCTCAGTTTAAGAAGGACGTTGAGACACTTGAACGTGTCCAAAGAAGGGAAACAAAGCTGGGGAGGGGTCTGGAGCACAGCTCGGTGAGGGATCTGGGGGTTGCTTAGCCTGCAGAAGAGGAGGCTCAGGGGAGACCTTATTGTTCTCTACAACTACCTGAAGGGAGGTTGTAGCCAGCTGGGGGTTGGTCTCTTCTCCCAGGCAACCAGCACCAGAACAAGAGGACACAGTCTCAAGCTGTGCCAAGGGAGGTTTAGGCTGGAGGTGAGGAGAGAATTCTTCCCAGCAAGAGGAATTGGCCATTGGAATGTGCTGCCCAGGCAGGTGGTGGAGTCACCATCACTGGAGATGTTCAAAAAAGGCTTGGATGAGGCACTTGGAGCCATGGTTTAGTTGTCAGGTGTTTGGTGATAGGTTGGACTTGGTGATCTCTGAGGTCTTTTCCAACCTTACTGATTCTATGATTCTGTGAAAATACACAGGTGTTACAACATTATAGAGGCATTTGCAATCAGAAAATAGCACCAAAAAAAACCCCAACCCTGGTCAAAACAACCACTGCCCCACTCCTCCCAAAGCCACCTCCTTTCCCCCTATAATTAAGGAAGAGAGACATTAGAAGGGATGTTAGTTCTTATCTGCAAGATCATCTAGCAGCTAGTAAATCCTTCCCAGCCAAGGAGAACAGCCAAGCATCTAGAGAAGAAGAAGGCAAGGAATGAAGGTAAAAGGTGTGAGATGTTTATAGAACACTTGCTTCTGTACCAGACATCCTGACCAATGAAATTAGGCTAGCATAATCTTTTGTTTTCCTTTTTACACCCAATTGTGAATTGTTTGTATTTTTCTACTTTTCTACTCAAAATCTGCAGCTAACTTTTAAAGGCAGAGCCTAAAACTGCCACAGCTTCATAGCATAAAACTTCCTTTACTCTCTTGAAATTGCGGAGCTTTGGCTGGCTGCTCAGTGCAATCTTGACAAAACCAAGTGTGAATCACACTGCAAAGCAAGGTCCACTTGGTTTCACTCAGCAGGGATAAGAGGCAGGGATTCTGTAAACTGTGTGAATCAAGGAAGGAAGCAAATGAGACAGAAACTCAGGTGGCCTTGACTGATGGTACTTCCCCCAAACTGCCAGAAAACAAGAAGATGAAATAACACATCTCTCTAAGCCACTGTGGTGGGTTGAAGTTTCCCCCCCAGCATTAACTTAGCCAGAGCAGCTCAGTCAGAAGCAAATGAGGCTGTGTTCACAAGCAAGAACTACACTCTGCAATGGGAGGCAATGAAGATGTACAGAACATACAGGAGTTACAATATGATACAGATATTGACAATTAGCAAACAACAGGAAACCCCCTGGGCAGAGACCAGGGAAGCCTTTCCACTGACCCCCTCTTCCCTCCTGTCCCAAGAGAGAAAGGAGCAGAGAGAAGCAGTGGCTTAGACTTAACTAAACAGCTCAGCCAAGGCCAGCCAAAGCAGGTTAACCTCCCCCAAGCAAAGCAAAACCAGAAGAGAAGAGTTCTGGTATTGTTCTGGTACAGCTCCTCTGATTCCAGATACTGATCCAATGAATTTGTTTAGAGTAATCTTTGGTTTTCCTTTCCACACCCAATAGTGATTTTTTTATATTTTTCTAATTTTCTGCTCAACATCCTTAACTAAATTTTAAAGGCAGAGCCTAAAATCACCACAGCCACAAACTCTAGCTGACAGAAATTCCACCTGACCAAAAGGGACCTGACCAGAGGGACCCTGACAGGCTGGAGAGGTGGGCACAAGCCAACCTCATGAGGTTCAACAAGACCAAGTGCAGGGTCCTGCATCTGGGTCAAGGCAATCCCAGGCACAAATCCAGGCTGGAAAGCAGCCCTGAGGAGAGAGACTTGGGGTGCTGGAGGAGGAGAAGCTCAAAAGGAGCTCTGCTGAGACCCCACCTGGAGTACTGCCTCCAGTTCTGGAGCCCCTATTACAAGAAGGATCTGGGGGTGCTGGAAGGTGTCCAGAGAAGAGCCACGAGGATGAGCAGAGGGCTGGAGCTGCTCTGCTATGAGGACAGACTGAAGGAGTTGGGGCTGTTCAGTCTGGAGAAGAGAAGGCTCCGAGGTGACCTAATTGTGGCCTTCCAGTATCTGAAGGGGGCTACAAGAAGGCTGGGGAGGGACTTGTCAGGATGTCAGGTAGTGATAGGACTAGGGGGAATGGAATGAAGCTGGAGGTGGGGAGATTCAGGCTGGAGGTGAGGAGGAAGTTCTTCACCATGAGAGTGGTGAAGCCCTGGAATGGGTTGTCCAGGGAGGTGGTTGAGGCCCCGTCCCTGGAGGTGTTTAAGCCCAGGCTTAATGAGGCTCTGGCCAGCCTGCTCTAGTGTGGGCTGTCCCTGCCCATGGCAGGGGGGTTGGAACTAGATGATCCTTGTGGTCCCTTCCAACCCTGACTGATACTATGATACTATGAAAAGCCCAAAGAGAAGGTGGATAGTACAGATGCCTGAAATGCAAAGTGCTAGTCATTTATTACCTCCTCTAATCAGTCAATTAAATATAAGGTGCATGATCATTCCTCTGTGCTCAGCACTGCTGAGGCCACACCTCAAGTCTCTGAATGGCTGCATAGCTTTTAGGCTGATTTTTTTTGCTCAAGTTATACTTTATTGTGATGATATTTCCTCAAATTACACCCCCCACCCACCCATCTGTATTAGGGCCAAATTGAAATAGCTGCTGACTAGGCACAGGTTACATTTAATAGCTGGTTTGTGCCCCTTTGAGCTACCTATCTTGTATTAAAACAGGTAGATCATAAACCTTGCAGTTATTCACCCTGTACATGCCTGCTGTGATCATTTGCTTTACAAGCTCTAATCTCAGAGCCTGCTGGGAAACTCAGCTTCTGTTGTTTTCAATTAGTATTTCCAATCTATTTTTTAAGGTAGCAGGTACTGTATGCTGGGTGAGGTGAATGCCAAGGAATTCAGCTGTTTTGGGACCTGGCTGTGGGCCACAGTTTGACAGGAGGGTGTGTGCCATGCAAAACCCAGTGGGACCAGCCTGGCTCACCTGTGTGTCAAAGGGCTACCTCTCAAGGTTCCTTTGCTCTCATCTTCTCACCAACCCATACTCATCTGCTCTGTGGGCGTTCTTGCATTCCAAACAGATTCACAGAAGTCACAAGGCACAGAGGAAATTTGTCTTTTAAACAGAAAGAGGTTCCAGCTCTGATTGTAATTATCCTTCCATACTATGCAAGACAGAAAAGGAGGTGATGGGCATGACAGTGCAGTGTCAGGAAGGATTGTGTGAATTGGTTATGAATAAGGAGCTCTTGCATGGCTGCTGGAAGGAGGATACTGCAGCTCACAGCAGGTTAATATACCCATACTGCACTCTTGCTAATTCCAGTATCTGAACCAGCTACATTAAACCCAGCATTGTGCTGTTTAGACATACTCTAGACACTCCAATTGATCCCAACCTCAATCCATATTACTATCATAGAACTATAATGGTTCAGAAAGAGCTAATAGGTGCATTAAGTTATTGTGATTCAAAATCAATAGGCACAGCAAGGCTGCATCCTAATAGACCATTGCCATAGATGGCTTGGAAAGAAGGTTTAGACCCATTACAGAGCAGGGGGAGGTATTGAGAAAGGGAGCTGCCATTTTTTGTTGTTTTCTTCTAGATAGCACTAAATTAAATAGCATAATAAATCCAGAAGCTACCATTTCATTTGGAGGAAGGTGGGTGACACACACACTGTTGTTTAAAATACTTTAACTGAAAGCACAAACTCATATAAGACAAGAAACTAGGCTACAAGCTTGTACATAGAAGGGGTGCAGCAAGAAAGTGTGGCCAGAAGGTCTAGGTCTAGGGTCCTGCCCCTCTGCTCTGCCCTGCTGAGACCACACCTGCAATACTGAGCTCTGAGCTCCTCAGTTCAAGAGAGACAGAGACCTACTGGAGAGAGTCCAGCAGAGAGCCACAAGGATTCTTAGGGGACTGAAGAGAGACTGAGAGACCTGGGGCTGTTTAGTCTGGAGAAGAGAAGGCTGAGAGGGGATCTGATCAATGTCTATCAATAGCTGAGGGCTGGGGGTCAAGTGGAGGGGGCCAAGTTCTTTTGGGTGGTGCACAGTAATAAAGCCAAGGAACAATGGAGACAAACTTGAACATGGAAGATGTGGTGGTGAGAGAAGGCCCAGCTCTCCCTCCCCCAAAAAGAAAGAAGCCGCGTCTGACTCAGTCGGAGAAACAAAGGGTATGAGCTGTATTTACAAGCAGGATGAAATGCAAATGGCTATGTACACAATATACAGAATTTACAATATATACAGAAATACACAGCAAAGAAAGCAATACAGAACAAAACTCCCTCCTCTGGAGAGAGGAGGGTTCCCCCCCTGCACCCCCTCTCTCCCCCCACCTCCCTTTATTCCCAAAAGGGTTAGAGAGAGAGAAAAGGTAGTTATTAAGGAGGAAATTCTTTGTTAGGCTCAAAAGCACATGCAGGGATTAGTTTTCTTATCTCAAGATCAGCTCTGGCTAGTTGCTCAGAAGCAGACAGGCTGGAAAGGCAGAACAGACTGGAACTGAGAAAGATTCCAACTGAACTAAAACTTAAAGTTGCATTCTACCAATCTACCAATGAAATTTGTTTAGAGTACCTGAATGTTTTCAAAATATTCAGCCAGAGTGTTCTAGCACAGCCTAAAATGGTCACAGAAGGTTTCAGCTCAACATGAGGAGAAACTTCTTTAGAGTGAGGATGCCAGAGCCCTGGAGCAGGCTGCCCAGAGAGGTTGTGGAGTCTCCTTCTCTGGAGACTTTCCAACCCCACCTGGATTCATTCCTGTGCAGACTCCCTGGTGGGGGGGTTGGACTGGATGATCTCTGGAGGTCCCTTCCAACCTCTAATGTTCTGTGATACTGTGATCTCTCATCAAAGATGACAATGGATCTGTCATTAAAGAGAGATGCTTGAGAATAATGATAACCAAAGGCCATATGTGCAATCTCCTTCCTTTAATGCTGTGTTCAGCTTCTGGAGCATGAACTAGCTCCTTGCTGCAGGCAAAGTGACCTTTCTGTTAGCACACCTGACTTCTTAATCAATATGTTTGAAAAGCACAGGACTGAAGAATGCTGGGTTTTGATGCCCATGCTGCTACTCAGCCCATTGACACAATAGGATCACAGCTCATAGGATGTTAGGGGTTGGAAGAGACCTCTGGAGGTCATCAAGTCAAACCCCTCTGCCAGAGCAGGACCATGGAGTCCAGCACAGGTCACACAGAAACACATCCAGACAGGGCTGGAAAATCTCCAGAGAAGGAGACTCCACAACCTCTCTGGGCAGCCTGTTCCAGTTCTCTGGTACCCTCACAGTGAAGAAGTTCCTCCTCATGTTGAGGTGGAACCTCCTGTGCTGCAGTTTAAATCCATTACAACACCTTAATTATCCAAGGTTTTTGTAGATTTGAAACCTTCATCTATGGTTTATTGCTATTGAGAGGTGGGAAATCGTGTTATGCTTTGCAGCAACTTTTATAGCTCTTGCAAGTGGGAGAATTTCTGTCATGACAGACTGAAATGTTTCAATTAAATGTTAATTATTGATTCTAAGGAGAAGTAATGTACCTAGCTGTTCAATTAAAAAAATCAACCTACTGTGCTGTTCCTAGCCAAATAAAGTCCCCAAAACAGTGGTCAATACAGTACTTCTCACATATAATTAAATAGAATAGAATAGGATAGAATAGACCAGGTTGGAAGAGACCTTCAAGATCATCACATCCAACCTATCATCCAACACCACCTAATCAACTAAACCATGCAACCAAGCACCCCATCCAGTCTCCTCCTAAACACCTCCAATGATGGTGACTCAACCACCTCTCTGGGCAGCCAGTTCCAATAGTGATAGGACAAGACAGATTAATCTAAACAGAGGCCACTGGGTCCAGCAGACATCAGCCTTGGTTTTGCCAGAGCAAGCCCATTTGTGCCTTCAAATAAGGACATGAAAGCTACCTGCATTTAGAGGCTTAAGTTAGCTACCCAGATGAGGTGATGAACATCCCTCCATAGATTCCATGCAGAGTATGGAGAAGAGGAGGGCAAGGAAGCTGGGGAAGGGCCTGGAGAATAAATCTGATGAAGAGCAACTGAAGGAGCTGGGGATGGTTAGTGTGAAACAGAGGAGGTGGAGGGGAGACCTCCTGGCTGTCTACAATTGCCTGGAAGGACCTTGTGGAGAGGCTGCTGCTGGTCTCTTCTCACAGGTAATTAGTGATAGAACAAGAGGGAATGGCCTCAAGCTGTGACTGGGTAAGTTTAGACTGGACATCAGGAAGAATTTTTTCCCATCAAGAGAGTTCAGGCATTGGAATGTGCTGCCCAGGGAGGTGGTGGAGTCTCCAAGCCTGGCTGTGTTTCAAGGTGGTTTGGATGTGGTGCTTGGGGCTCTGGTTTAGGGGTGACCCTTGCAGAGTAGGGTTCATGGTTGGACTTTGTGATCCTGAGGGTCTGTTCCAACCTGAATGTTTCTTTGATTCTGAGATACTTGAGGAAATGCAGTATTTGGGGCTGCATATTTCACTGTGGAGGCTGGAGTGGGGTGGGGGGAAGAAATGAGAAATGGCTAACATTGAAAAGTAGGAGGTTAACTATTTTATGATTCAAGGAAAAAAGTGATTATGCCTAGCAACAAGAAAATGCATCCTGTGCTTGAGACTGGTTTGGTGCTGCTTCATGAGCCTTAATGCTTCTTGCTGGTTCTAATGGCTGTACGTGGTCATCCAGCAGCCATTGGAGAGAATTTGAGAGATCCAGTGATGAGGGTGAAGTTCAGTTTGGGGAGCAATTTCTCAGCATTTGCAGGTAATGGGAGTTCTAAATTGTCTCAGGGATTATTTACTGCCTGTGACTCCCGAGGCCTCGCTTGGGATATGTGAATCCTTTCACGGGGCCTGCCTGCTGGTTCTAGAGGCAGTGCTGAGCACAGGTTGAAAGCCTTGCTCACAGCTGAGCTGCCTTTCTTGCTTCTGTTTTTTTTTTCCTTTTCCATTTTCATCAGAGAAAAAGAGCTGATTAAAGAATACAGAGTCCCATTTAACAGAGTGGCAATATTAAAGTATGATCACCCCAGATGTTCAGAAATGCCTGATGAGTGGACACAGAAGTCATTTTCATAGGCTTTGTGAATTCTAACCACTCATATAACTACTTAATTCCAAAATTCTCATCCAAGCATAGGAGAAGCACATAAGGCCATCCATCTGCAGCTTAAAAGTCAAGCCCCAATATGTGTTGTTAACCCCAGCAGTGATCAGTTTCTCTGATCTCATAAGCCACTTTCTGTTCCTTCATTAATTTCTTAATAGCCTCCTGACTAAGAAGTTTTTCTGCCCATGCTAAGCAACAGAGGATTCAGCTGAGCAGGAGAATATTCCCAAACATTCTGCTTTACTTTTCCATCTATAAAGTACATTCCAGCATCTACAGGTACAAGGATGCTTAGGGGACTTGAGCATCTCCCCTGTGAAGAGAGACTGAGAGCCCTGGGGCTGTTGAGTCTGGAGAAGAGAAGGCTGAGAGGGGATCTGATCAATGTCTATCAACAGCTGAAGGGTGGAGGGTCAAGTGGAGGGGGCCAAGATCTTTTGGGTGGTGCACAGCAATAGGCCAAGGAACAATGGAGACAAACTTGAACATGGAAGGTTCCAAGCTGCAGCAGGGGAGGTGCAGGCTGGATGCTAGGAAATATTTCTTCCCAGAGAGGGCTCTCAGCCATTGGAATGTTCTGCCCAGGGCAGTGCTGGAGTCACCATCCCTGGAGGTGTTGAAGCAGTGTGTGGAGCTGGTGCTTAGGGACATGGTTTAGTGTTGAGGCTTGAGTGCTGGGTGGAAGGTTGGACTGGATGAGCTTGGAGATCTCTTCCAACTGGATGTTTTCTGTGATTCTGTGACACTTCACTGAATATTTTCAGTTAGTTATACCATACCAATCTATATGAACAGGCATCACTGAATTGCAGGCACAATGCAGGCCAGGATGCCCTTGGCTTTCTTGGCCACTTGGGCACACTGCTGGCTCCTCTTCAGCTGCTTGTCCATGAGCACCCCCAGATCCCTTTCTGCCAGCAGCTTTCCAGCCACACTGCACCAGGCCTGGAGCCTTGCTTGGGGTTGTTGTGACCCAAGTGCAGGACCTGGCATTGGGCCTTATTGAAGCTCCTCCTGGCAATGTCCATGTGCTTGTTGTGGCCAAAGCCCAACAAGCCAGACCTAAAGTTTTGCACCTCAGAAGTCAATGTTTCTGAGAAACTCCTACTCCATTACAGCACCATGTCAAGAATGAAAAGGCAGCAATGTGGCACACCTTTGAAAGTGGGGGACATTAGATAGTTTTGCTCTACTGTAGCAGATCAGCGAGGTGTCCTCAGAGAAAATAAAGAACAGATCTGATGACATCCATCTTTGACAAATATGGAGTTTGTGCTCAGGAGGATGATAGCTTTCTGTATTTAATTTTAAAGATACAGGAGGGAGAGTATCTAGAGATGCAGTACTCAACAGGAAGAACAATAGGGCAAAAGAGGAATTCAGGTTTGCCCCCTTCACCCCCACCCCCAAATAAATTTAGTTCTGAAAATATTATAAACATTAATTTAAAAATGGAGGAAAACAACAGCAGATCTTGGAGAAAGGGAAAAGTGTGTTGTTTGGAAATCTTACCAACCAGTTCCAGCTTTTAGTATCTCTTTGTATTCTTTATTACGGTTATCTTTTCGGTGAGGCCTCACCTCCAGCACTGTGTGCAGCTCTGGGCCCTCACTGCAAGAGAGAGCTTGAGGTGCTGGAGCAGGTCCAGAGGAGAGCAACCAGACTGGGGAAGGGGCTGGAGGGAAAGGCTGATGAGGAGAGGCTGAGGGAGCTGGGGGTGTTCAGCCTGGAGGAGAGGAGGCTCAGGGGGGACCTTATCACTGTCTGCAACTACCTGAAGGGAAGTTGTAGTCAGTGGGGGTCAGGCTGTGCTCCCAGGCAACTTGTGACAGGAAACGAGGACATGGCCTGAAGCTGTGCCAGGAGAGGTTTAGGTTGGATATTAGGAAGCACTTCCTGACAGAAAGGCTGATTAGGTACTGGGATGTGCTGGCCAGGGAGGCGAGGGAGTTACCATTCCTGGAGGTGTTTAAGGCAAGATTGGATGTGGCACTTAGTGCCATGGTCTGTTTGGTGTGGTGGTGTTAGGTCATAGGCTGGACCTGATGATCTCAGAGGTCTATTGCAACCTGAATAATCCTGTGGTTCTCTAAATATTTAGTAATTTGTCATAGTCCCATAATTGGTTCTCCCCAAACCAATCAAATGGATGCTCTTGGGATGGAACTCCTCAAAACCACCCAGCTTATATTAGATACAGATTGCAGCAGAGGGACAAGGAAAATGCCCATGCCTGTAGCATGGCAAATTTTGCCGTGTTTTTCACACTTTCCAGTATGAATTGGTGGCTGTGTTTGTCAGGTAAAGCATTTGCCCTGCCTGTGGAAACTGGCAGCTCTGTAGACTCCTGCATATGTATGGCCGTGTGTATGAGTGGATGAGTGGTGCCCTGCCGAGCACCAGCACAGTCAGAAGGCATTACTGCAAAGTATTTCAGCTGCAGTCTCACAGCAGAATATATACTAATGAAATACATAGCTGTAGTGGTTTGGCACAAGGGCTAAGCTGTCTGCTCCCTCAATGTGAAAGCGAGGAGGAAAGTAGCACACACAACTCAGGGTTGAGACAAAGAGATAAGAGTTCAATATTACATGGGAGGTTGAGGTTCAACAAGACCTGTTCCATGTTCAACAAGGTCCTGCAGCCGGGTTGGGGCAATCCCAGGCACCAATACAGGCTGGGCAGGGACTGGCTTGAGAACAGCCCTGGAGAAAAGGCGTTGGGGGTGCTGGTGGAGGAGAAGCTCAACAGGAGCTAGCAGTGAGCACTTGCAGCCCAGAGAGCCAAGCAGAGCCTGGGCTGCAGCAAGAGAAGTGTGGCCAGCAGGGCCAGGGAGGTGATTCTCCCCCTCTGCTCCACTCTGCTGAGACCACAGCTGGAGCTCTGTGTCCAGTTCTGGAGTCTCTATTGGAGGAAGGATCTGGAGGTGCTGGAGCAGAAAAGGGCCACGAGGATGAGCAGAGGGCTGGAGCTCTTCTGTTATAGAGACAGACTGAGGGAGTTGGGGCTGTTCAGTCTGGAGAGGAGAAGGCTCTGAGGAGACCTAATTGTGGCCTTCCAGTATTTGAAGGGAGCTACAAGAAAGCTGGGGAGGGACTTTTGAGGGTGTCAGGGAGTGATAGGACTGGGGTGAATGTAGCAAAACTAGACGTGGGAAGATTCAGATTGGATGTGAGGAAGAAGTTGTTCCCCATGAGGGTGGTGAGAGACTTGTACAGGTTGCCCAGGGAGGTGTGCCAGGGGAGGTTTAGGCTGGAGATGAGGAGAAAGTTCTTCACAGAGAGAGTCATTAGCCATTGGAATGTGCTGCCCAGGGAGGTGGTGGAGTCACCATCCCTGGAGGTGTTCAAGAAGGAATTGGATGTGGCACTTGGTGCCATGGTGTAGTCATGAGGTCTGTGGTGACAGGTTGGACTTGATGATCTTTGAGGTCTCTTCCAACCTCATTGATTCTATGTTTCTAAATTTTAAAGGCACAGGCTAAGTCACCATCACTGGAGGTGTTTAGGAAGAGCCTGGATGAGGCACTTGGTGCCATGGTTTAGTTGATTAGATGGTGTTGGGTGATAGGTTGGACTGGATGATCTCAAAGGTCTTTTCCAACCTGGTTAATTCAATTCTATTCTATTCTATTGTATTCTATTCTATTCTATTCTATTCTATTCTATTCTATTCTATTCTATTCTAAATCCACCACAGCAGGCATGCCACAGAATTGCTCTATTAACAGTTGCTTCCTTTGTTTTCTGTTTAGGAAGAGCCCTTTGTCATGGTGTCTGAAAATGTCCTGGGCAAACCAAAGAAGTATCAGGGCTTCTCAATCGACGTGCTGGAAGCCTTGGCCACTTACCTTGGCTTCAAATATGAAATCTATGTTGCTCCAGATCACAAGTATGGAAGTCCTCAGGATGATGGCTCATGGAATGGGTTGATTGGAGAACTGGTATTCAAGGTAAGGTTATTGCTAGCTTGCAAATGAGGTCATGTTAGAAAGCTGGATAATACACAGCGTGGTGTATTTACTTCAGCTCATTTTCACTGAGTTGCTGATAGCAAGCGCTTGGTTCACTTTGTGTCTTGGGGGTTGGACTTGATGATCTCCAACTCCTAACATCCCATGAGCCTGTGTCACCACAATTTGGTACCATATCCACTTAAGGAAAAGCTAGAAATAGAGTTTACTGATAACTGGCCCCTTCCCTAGAGATACTCACGGTGAGGCATGGCATAGCCAGCAGGTCGAGGGAGGTGATTCTCCTCCTCCTGCCTGCTCTGGTGAGACCCCACCTGGAGCACTGTGCCCAGTGCTGGAGCCCCTGGTACAGGAAGGATTTGGACGTGCTGGAGCGTGTCCAAAGAAGGGCCACGAGGATGAGCAGATGGCTGGAGCTCCTCAGCTTCTTAGTCTGGAGAAGAGAGGGCTCCTAGAAGACCATATTGTGGCCTTGCAGGATCTGAAGGGGGCTACAAGAAAGCTGGGGAGGGACTTTTGAGCGTGTCAGGGAGGGATAGGACTGGGGGAATGGAGCAAAACTAGAAATGGGTAGATTCAGATTGGATGTGAGGAAGAAGTTGTTCCTCATGAGGGTGGTGAGACACTGGCACAGGTTGCCCAGGGAGGTGGTAGCAGCCCCTCATCCCTGGAGGTTTTGCAGCCAGGCTGGATGTGGCTGTGAGCAACCTGCTGTAGTGTGAGGTGTCCCTGCCCATGGCTGGGGGGTTGGAACTGGCTGATCCTTGAGGCCCCTTCCAACCCTAACAATTCTATGATTCTCAACAACCTGATCTACTTTGGGATGTCCCTACTGACTGCAGGGAGGTCAGACTGGATGACTTTTGGAGGTTCCTTCCAGCCTGGATTATTCTATGATTCTGTAATTCTATGATTCTATGATTCCATGACTCTGTTTAAGGAACAGGACAACCTATTTTTTCCAGCAGTATGAAATCTGAATACAGGCAAAGAATGAGATGCACAGCATCCTATTAATTTGGCAAGACCTGACACAAATGAGTTGAAGAGGAAAGAGGAAAAATTGGTGCTACAATAATTAGTGATGCAGCAGATAAATAATATATGGCACTTAGAATAAATGTTGGTGTGATGAAGACATGAAGCATATAATCAAAAGAAAACGTTTTGTTGATATACAATAACACTCACACCATGTAGATGTATGAATCAAGGGTAGTATGTTCTCTATTCTGTGATTAATTAGCCACTTAATCTACTTAATTTTGTATTAAATGCTCAATATTGTATCGTAAATAAACAAATGCACCACATTTTAACTTCCATCTTCTCTGATTGCACTTTCAACAGTGAGAGAAAAAGGGCTAGACAGCCTCTGTTTTGCTGATGTCTCATTTGTGCCAGCCTGTAGAGGCAGCTTTTGCAGCTATGGAGACCTACATTTCCTTAACTACCTGCAGTAGATGTTCATGTAAATAACTTCTTGGCTGTTTGTGGAAGTGCATTTTCAAATCTGACTGACAATCTGTGATAATTAACAGGTTTAATCTATTCTGCCTTCCTGAAAGCAACCGCACATAAGGTACCCACAGTAAATGCTGCTGCATTGTAGTAGTAAAAGCAGAATCACAGAATTGTCAGGGTTGGAAGGGACCTCAAGGATCAGCCAGTTCCAAGCCCCCTGCCATGGGCAGGGACACCTCATACTACAGCAGGTTGCTCACAGCCACATCCACCCTGGCTGCAAAAACCTCCAGGGATGAGGCTGCCACCACCTCCCTGGGCAACCTGTGCCAGGCTCTCACCACCCTCATGAGGAACAACTTCTTCCTAACATCCAATCTGAATCTACCCATTTCTGGTTTTGCTCCATTCCCCCCAGTCCTATCCCTCCCTGACACCCTCAAAAGTCCCTCCCCAGCTTTCTTGTAGCTTCCCTCAGATCCTGGAAGGCCACAAGAAGGTCTCATTATTGTGTCAGTCACTGTAGCAAGTGAATAATTTATGTCTTCAAGACAGTGTGAGAGCAGCACTGCTGCATTCAGCATTTGCAGAAGTACATGCCCATGGCCTTACAGACAGGACATTATGCCAAGTTCACTCTCTTCCAGTTTTGCAGACAAGGTCCATGTCCTCTTTTAGAACAGGATCTGGAAGTAGATCTTTAAGGTCTTTTTCAACCTTGTTGACACAAACCTCCCCTCCTCTGATGGCCAGGACCCACGTTAGGTACACCCTTGCTCCAGACATCTTCATCAAAGTAAAATCTATTTAACCATGCATGGATTTTCTTCTAATGAAGAGCCACCAGGAAGCAAACAGTATAGGGAAAACTACCTGATTCCACTTAGTTCCATCAGAAAACCAGGGATGTGATAGCAGCCTCATCCCTGGAGTTTTTTAAGGCCATGCTGGATGTGGCTCTGAGCAGCCTGATTTAGTGTGAGGTGTCCCTGCCCATGGCAGGGGGGTTGGAACTGGCTGATCCTTGAGGACCCTTCCAACCCTGACAATTATTCTATGAAAACTAAATATATGCCTAAACATTTCTAAGAGGACCTGCAAGCCAAGTAGGAGCCTCCAGCAATAGTGTGGCCAGCAGGAACAGGGAAGTCATTCTGCCCTGGACTCAGCACTGGTTAGGCCACACCTTGTGTCCAGTTCTGGGCCCCTCAGTTTAGGAAAGATGTTGAGATGCTGGAAGGTGTCCAGAGAAGGGCAACAAAGCTGGGGAGGGGTCTGGAGTACAGCCCTGTGAGGAGAGGCTGAGGGAGCTGGGGTTGCTTAGCCTGGAGAAGAGGAGGCTCAGGGGAGACCTTCTGGCTGTCTCCAACTCCCTGAAGGGAGGTTGTAGCCAGGTGGGGGTTGGTCTCTTCTCCCAGGTAAGCAGCACCAGAACAAGAGGACACAGTCTCAAGCTGTGCCGGGGGAGGTTTAGGCTGGATGTTAGGAAGAAATTCTTCCCAGAAAGAGATCTTTGCCATTGGGATGTGCTGCCCAGGGAGGTGGTGGAGTCACCATCACTGGAAGTGTTTAAAAAGAGCCTGGATGAGGCACTTGGTGCCATGGTTTAGTTTATTAGATGGTGCTGGGTGATAGGTTGGACTTGATGATGTCAAAGGTGTTTTCCAACCTGGTTAAGTCTGTATTCTGCATTCTCATGAGAGACCCTATTTGTTAACAGATGTTCCAAAGGGCAGTGGCACAGGAAGGAAGAAAGCATTCAGGGAGGACAAAGTGAGGAAACAAAATAATATCTGAGTAGAATGAGAAGCATTTGGATGCCTGTGTGTCAACTTGAGGAGAAAAAATGTACCTGGGGTTCATATTTTTCATGTTCATATTAATAACTGTGTGACACATGGGACTGTGGTTTATTGCTTCCAGTGTTCATTGAAACTTGATTTAGCACTGAAAGTGGATAAAATGAAAGGCCTCTTGGGAGGAATTTAAAGTAGATTCATTTATTTTCCCTGCTCTTGATCATGAACCACAGGAATTACCATTAGATTGCTTTCTATGTGTACGAGGTGTGCTTGCTTAAGCAATAGCAAAGAAGCATTGCAGGTTGACCTTGTTCTCATGGGAGACTTCAACCTCCCTGATATCTGCTGGGATCTCAACACAGCAGAGAGGAGACAGTCTAGGAGGTTCTTAGAGTGCATGGAGGACAGCTTCTTATCCCAGGTGCTGCGTGAGCCTGCCAGGGGTGAGGCTTTGCTTGGCCTTCTTTTCACCAATAGAGAAGGGCTGGTGGGTGATGTGGTGGTCAGAGGCTGTCTGGGGTCCAGTGAGTACTGGGCTCAGTACTCAAGGTGAGGGCTAAACAGTGCTGAGTACAGGGCAGAAGGTGCTGGAAGGCCTCTGTAATGCCTCTCCAAAGCCTTTTTGGGCAGTGAAGGCACAGTGCCAGGGTGATGCTGAACTTCAATGCCCTCTGCTGGTGTTTTTCATTCAGTTTCAGGTCTCACAGTTTCATGCACGAGAAATATGTTCGACACCTAAGATGTTATACTTGGCTGGGGTTTACACAGCAAAAACTTTGTGGAGAGTTTTGCATGTTAATAATTTGGATTGGCACCTTTCATCCAAATATGGACATAATTGCATACACTAAGGCACTAAGTGAACCTTGATTTCATCAAACTGATGTCTTCTCCAATGCAATTTGACAAGTTAATGGCAACCATTGCATTTTTTTCATCTTCCAGATTTGGCAGTTGGCAGAATCTATACAAAATTTAAAATGCTCACCACCAGTAGATCTGCCTATACTCAAGCTTGGTTTCATGCTAAACCTTGTTTTCTGCTAAACAATCACAGAACCACAGACTCACAGAATGTTAGGGGCTGAAGGGACCTCAAAAACTCATCCAGTCCAACCCCCCTGCCAGAGCAGGAGCACCTAGAGCAGGTCACACAAGAACACATCCAGGTGGGGTTTGAATATCTCCAGAGAGGGAGACTCCACAACCCCCTGGGCAGCCTCTTCCAGGGCTCTCTCACACTCACAGAGAAATTTTTTTTCCTCCTGTTTCCATGCAACTTCCTCTGCCTCAGCTTCCACCACTGCCCCTTGTGCTGGCATTGGGCATCACCCAGCAGAGCCTGGCTCCAGCCTCTGGGCACTCACCCTGCACATCTTTACCAACATGAATGAGGTCACCCTCAGGCTCCTCCTGTCCAAGCTCCAGAGCCCTCAGCTCCCTCAGGCTCTCCTCATAATGAAGATGTTCCACTGCCTTCATCATTTTTGTGGCTCTCTGCTGGACTCTTTCAAGCAGTTCCCTGAGGTTCTTCTTGAACTGAGGGGCCCAGAGCTGGATGCAATATTCCAGGTGTGGCCTCACCAGGGCAGAGTAGAGGGGGAGGAGAACCTCCCTGGCTCTGCTGGACACACTCCTCTGAATGCACCCCAGGACCCCATTGGCCTTCTTGGCCCCCAGGGCACATTGCTGTGCCATGCAGAACTTGTTGTCCACCAGCACTCCCAGGTCCCTCTCCACAGGGCTGCTCTTCAGCAGATCACCTCCCAGCCTGCACTGCTGCAGTTTATTCTTCCTTCCCAGCTGCAAGACTCTGCATTTATCCTTGTTGAACCTCTTGAGGTTCCTCTCTGCCCAGCTCTCAGTCTGTCCAAGTCTCTGAATGGCCACACAGCCTTCAGGTGTCTCAGCCAAGCCTCCCAGTTTGGTGTCATCAGCAAACTTGCTTGGCAACCTTCTCACCTGAGCTGGAATGTAACTATTAGCAGATACTCAAATCACTTGACCAAAAGTGTTATAATCAAAAAATAGAGACTCAGATGTTCTGAATATTTTTATGGACAATTCTGAGAAGATCTTTACTTGGGTTACTGACTGAGTTTGTTGGCCTGTTAAATCATCACTCAAAAAACTGTTAGGAGGGAAAACGAAGTGAATTAATGAAGCTCAGTGGACACAGAACTGGCTTGATGGATGCACCCAAAGTCAATGGGTCCATGTCCAAGTGGAGGCCAGGGACAAGTGGAGTCCCTCAAGGATCAGTACTGGGACCAGGCTTGTTTAACATCTTTGTTGGTGCCATGGTGGCATTGAGGCACCCTCAGCGAGTTCATTGATGACACCAAGCTGTGTGGTGCACCTGACCAGCTGGAGGGAAGGGATCTATACCCAGAGGGACCTGGACAGGCTGCAGAGCTGAGCCCATGACAACCTCATGAGGTTCAACAAGACCAAGGGCAAGGTCCTGCAGCTGGGTCAGTGCAATCCGAGGCACCAACATAGGCTGGGCAGGGTCTGGCTTGTGAGCAGCCCTGAAGAAAAGGCCTTGGGGGTGCTGGAGGATGAGAAGCTCAACAGGAGCCAGCAGTGAGCACTTGCAGCCCAGAGAGCCAAGCAAAGCCTGGGCTGCATCAGGAGAAGTGTGGCCAGCAGGGCCAGGGAGGGGATTCTCCCCCTCTGCTCCACTCTGCTGAGACCACACCTGGAGCACTGTGTCTGGAGGTGCTGGAAGGTGTCCAGAGAAGGGCCACAAGGATGAGCAGAAGGATGAAGCTGCTCTCCTCTGGGGACAGACTGAGGGAATTGGGGTTGTTCAGTCTGGAGAAGAGAAGGCTCCAAGGAAACCTAATTGTGGCCTTCTGGTATCTGAAGGGGGAAACAAGAAAGCTGGGGAGGGGCTTTTGAGGGTGTCAGGGAATGGTAGGACTGGGGGGAACAGACCCAAGCTTAAGGAGGGGAGATTTATGTTGGCTGTTAAGAAGTTGTTCCCCATGAGGGTGGTGAGAGACTGGCACAGGTTGCCCAGGGAGGTGGTGGCAGCCTTATCTCTGGGGGTTTTTGCAGCCAGGCTGGATGTGGCTGTGAGCAACCTGCTGTAGTGTGAGGTGTCCCTGGCCATGGCAGGGGGCTTGGAACTGGCTGATCCTTGAGGTCCCTTCCAACCCTGACAATTCTGTGATTCTCTGTTTCTATGAAGCCATACATTCAGCTGTGCACATGGACACAGTTTTGCTCAAGACACTAAAGAATCTAACCCACAAATGAAAGGTGAAACTCTCTTCCATGGCTTTTAAGCAATTCAGTATTTTCAAGCACTTTTTCTGTCCAGATCGTCAGGTCTCCCTGTCTTCCACCACTTATTCTACTCTGTGATCAATTAATATGAATTATCAACATCATTTTAACTGAGGTCTTCAGAGTATCACAGTATCACAGTATATCACAGTATCACCAAGGTTGGAAGAGACCTCAGAGATCATCAAGTCCAACCTGTCACCACAGACCTCATGACTAGACCATGGCACCAAGTGCCACATCCAATTCCTTCCCCTGGTGCAGCTTGAGACTGTGTCCTCTTGTTCTGCTGCTGGTTGCCTGAGAGAGGAGACTAACTCCCTCCTGGCTGTAACCTCCCTTCAGGTAGTTGTAGAGAGCAAGAAGGTCTCCCCTGAGCCTCCTCTTCTCCAGGCTAAGCAACCCCAGCTCCCTCAGCCTCTCCTCAGCCTTGTTGTCCTTCTCTGGACATGTTCAAGTGTCTCAATGTCCTTCCTAAACTGAGGGGCCCAGAACTGGACACAGGACTCGAGGTGTGGCCTAACCAGTGCTGAGCACAGGGCACAATGTCTTTCCTGCTCCTGTTGGCCACACTATTCTTTATACAGGCCAGGATGCCATTGGCCTTCTTGGCCACCTGGGCCATAGAGTACTATGACAGAAAGGAACCTTTGCAGTGTGAGATGCAGAGTTGATTTGCAGATGGCATTAAACAAATCCAGTTGATTTACAAACTTGATTCTAATCACTTTCAGCTGCCATACTTTCCCACTTCACATTTCACATTTCATTCCTGAGGAGATAGTTATCTCTGTCTTCCTTTTGCAAGAAGAAAGGAATTCAAGAGGGTTGTTAAAGTTTGACACAGCTTTTGTGCTCTCCTCAACCCCTTCCAAAGGACCACACAGTGCTTCAGGCCAAACTCAAACTAATTCAAGCAAGTTAGTAGCAGTTTAAAGTACATTAAGTCCTCTTTTTGATATTAAAATGCCTAGAATTTGCAGCCTTTTGGCTCAGGATTTGGACTCTTTAAAATGAATGTGCCTGCTTTAAATGCCTCCTCTCCCATTTTCACTGCTGTTCTGATTGTACCTTGGAAAAATAAAGTAGCAGCTGCTGCAGTTGTGCCTGGTCTCTCTGGAGACCTAAAATATGCTGATAATGCTGTGAAATGCAGTGATAAGATCAAGGAAAGGTATTCATCCTCTTCTCATCTGAAATGGGTTCTTTACATTACAAAAATAATAATAAAAAAGAAAAGAGAAATAGCAAATGGCAGAAAGCAAACCCAACGTAGCTGCAGGACAGGTTGGCACAGAGAGGAATTGCTGAGCAGGAGGACAGAGTAAAGGAAACCATGAAATAGTAAATAGTGAAGGAGCCACAAAAATGATGGAGGGTGTGGAACATCTTCCTTAGGAGGAGAGCCTGAGGGAGCTGAGGGCTCTGTAGCTTAGAGAGGAGGAGCCTGAGGGTGACCTCATTCATGTTGATAAAGCTGTGCAGGGTGAGTGCCCAGAGGCTGGAGCCAGGCTCTGCTGGGTGATGCCCAATGCCAGCACAAGGGGCAGTGGTGGAAGCTGAGGCAGAGGAAGTTCCATGGAAACATGAAGAAACATTTTTTCCCTGTGAGTGTGACAGAGCCCTGGAAGAGGCTGCCATGGGGAGTTGTGGAGTCTCCCTCCACAGGTGTTCAAAAAAGGATTGGATGTGGCACTTGGAGCCATGGTTTAGTTAGTCATGGGGTGTTGGGTAGTAGGTTGGACTTGGTGATCTCTGAGGTCTTTTCCAACCTTATTGATTGATTCTATTGATTGATTCTATGATTGATTCTATTTTCTGTCTCTCTTTTTTCTTCAGAGAGCTGATATAGGGATCTCTGCCCTAACCATCACACCTGACAGGGAAAATGTGGTGGACTTCACAACACGTTACATGGACTACTCCGTGGGCGTCCTGCTTCGAAAGGCAGAGAAGACAGTGGACATGTTTGCCTGCTTGGCACCTTTTGACCTTTCCCTGTGGGCTTGCATAGCTGGCACTGTGCTCTTGGTGGGGCTACTGGTATACCTCTTGAACTGGCTCAACCCTCCACGCCTTCAGATGGGATCCATGACTTCCACAACCCTCTACAACTCCATGTGGTTCGTGTACGGATCCTTTGTACAACAAGGTAAGAGACTGCAATAAAAAGCTGCATATTTATGTATTTGATATTTATGTATTTGATATTTGTATGCTTTTTATTGATATATTTTATATTTATCTTTCTATATTTTATATTTAATATTTTCTGGAGGCTGGTGTCTTCAGACACTGCCAAAACTTACTGGCAAAGTTTATTGTCAGGTTCTGTTACTCAGCTGTGAGTGATACATTCCACATGTGAAGACACTGAAACAATTTGAGCACAAAGCTGGGAATTCCCAATACAGGATTTAAACTGGGAATTCTGGTGCTGTGGTCTGTGGTTTCCCACCAGAGGGATTCTGTAGCAGATTGGCCAGGGGCTCACAGCTTGCTGCTCTGTCTGGTACCTTCCCAGACACTGTGACTATCATTCAAGCAGCTCTTGGCTCAGAGAGGGCTAAGGCCTCCCTCCCTTGTGCCCAGTTCACATTCTGGAGCTTTTCCTTGGCTCAGAGAGTGCTAAGGGCCTCTCTCTCTCGTGTGGTCTCTCAAGGGACAGTAGCCTTTCCATGGCTCTTCTGGGATTCAGTTCTCTTGGGGCTTTTCCCTTTTCTGCCTCCAGCACAGGGCTTTCAGAGTGTTGGTTGCCAAGCCCAGGTGTAGCTGTTGCCTGCTAGGACAAGCTCTTCAGCTGCAACTCAGGCAACATTTGGCTCCTGTTGCTTGCTTGGTGAGCACAAGGCCAGTTGCCTACCTTCTCAGCTAGTTTCATTACTGTCTCAAGACAATGAATGCCCTTTGGTACCAGAGAAACCTGCTAGCTGCACCTATGGGATGGGGCATATCCAAACGTGGCCAGGGGCACACACAGTTCACAGGTGTGGTACAAGGCTAAGTACACCTGCTACACCTTTATCTGGACCAGCTGCACCCCAGGAAGAGTCCAAGTTTGCTCATTCAGAGGTGCTTAAGTCATTGTCTGGGCTAGGGCATGCATTGGGGTTTGACCCTTCAGGACAGAGACAGAGGGAGATTCTGCCTCTGAGACAAAATGTGTGTATCCTTCCTATTGCTACAGAGACCTTCCTCTTCCCTGTCTCCCTCCCACAGCCCACAAGGGACTGGGAGCACTGGAGAGCTTTGTGCTTTAAGGTTTCTAACACATTGGGCTGCCCAGCGTGGGAACTGTGAGAATTTTGGAGTGCTACATCCTAGCTTGATTTGGTTTCTAGTGGTCTAATTAGGGAAGGAGAACTTCTCTCTAGGGGAAAAAAAATAGTATTTCATAGTTAATGTGAGTGGTGTGTTCTCATGCAAAAGGCAGACACTGGGTGCCATCCAGAGGGACCTGGACAGGCTGCAGAACTGAACCTCATGAGGCTCAACAAGGCCCAGTGCAAGGTCCTGCAGCTGGATTGGGGCGTTCCCAGGCACCAATACAGGCTGGTTAGGGACTGGCTTGAGAGCAGCCCTGAAGAAAAGGCCTTGAGGGTGCTGGAGGATGAGCTCAACAGGAGCCAGCAGTGAGCACTTGCAGCCCAGAGAGCCAATCAAAGCCTGGGCTGCAGCAAGAGAATTGTGGCCAGCAGGGCCAGGGAGGTGATTCTCCCCCTCTGCTCCACTCTGCTGAGACCACAGCTGGAGTACTGCCTCCAGTTCTGGAGCCCCTAGTACAGGAAGGATCTGGAGGTGCTGGAAGGTGTCCAGAGAAGGGCCACAAGGATGAGCAGAGGGATGGAGCTGTAGACAGACTGAGGGAGTTGGGATTGTTCAGTCTGGAGAAGAGAAGGCTCTGAGGAGACCTAATTGTGGCCTTCCAGGATCTGAAGGGGGCTACAAGAAAACTGGGGAGGGACTTTTGAGGGTGTCAGGGAGTGAGAGAACTGGGGGGATATAGCAAAACTAGAAATGGGTAGATTCAGATTGGATGTTAGGAAGAAGTTGTTCCCCATGAGGGTGGTGAGAGACTGGCACAGGTTGCCCAGGGAGGTGGTGGCAGCCTCATGCCTGGAGGTTTTTGCAGCCAGGCTGGATGTGGCTGTGAGCAACCTGCTGTAGTGTGAGGTGTCCCTGCCCATGGCAGGGGGCTTGGAACTGGCTGATCCTTGAGATCCCTTCCAACCCTAACAATTCCATGATTCTATGACCTGGTTTTGCCCAGGCTACTCCCCAGTTCTGTTTGTATTCCCAAGTCCTTCACCATTTAGCTCTTCTGGCAGAGCTTTAACCATACATCCTAAGGACATCAGCGACCACAGGCCTTGGCTTGGGTTGTAATGCAATGTGGAATAAGGTAGCACAGCTTCCTATGAGTACCACGAACTAGAGAGCAACACCTGACCAAAGAGCAGAACAAGTACCATCTGGGATGTCCATGTCATTGTTTGTCACTCCTTGCTGGCACTGCAGGTACATCTATTTGTAATTGCACGGAGCATCTGCTCTACACACAGCCATGCCTGCTGCTGCCTTAAATCTCCCAGATAGTGTTTGGTTTGGTTTCAACATGGATTTGGATGGAGAGGAGGCAGGAACCAGATGATCTTTAAGGTCCCTTCCAACCTAAACTATTCTATGAATCAAAGAATTCTATGGTTTAGACCAGTGCATAGTGTTTTGAGATTCTTGTAACATAGCAATACATTTTCTCTCAGCTGCCCTTTTCAATTGGACACCAGTGTGTAAATATTTACAGACATTATTTTGGTTATTTGTAAGAGACACAGGAATTTTTATTAGAAGAGAAGAGTTTGAGGCTAGACCTCTGAAGTACCTGGAGAGGCTCAATTAATATAAAAGTGTATACACTGTAGAGTTGAGGGGGGGTGTATTCCATTTTGATCTAAACAACAAAAAAATGATAGCCAGTACCATGGAATCAGTAAGGTTGGAAATACCTCAGAGATCATCAAGTCCAACCTATTACCTATCACCCAGCACCTCCTGACAACTAAACCATGGCTCCAAGGGCCACGTCCAATCCTTTTTTTGAGCATCTCTATAGATGGTGCCTCCACCACCTCCCCAGCCAGCGCATTCCAATGGCCAATCTCTCTGTCTGAGAAGAATTTCTTCTCACCTCCAGCCTAAACCTTCCCTGGTGCAGCTTGAGACTGTGTCCTCTTGTTCTGGTGCTGGCTGCCTGGGAGAAGAGACCAACCCCCACCTGGCTACAACCTCCCTTCAGGGAGCTGGAGACAGCAAGAAGGTCTCCCCTGAGCCTCCTCTTCTCCAGGCTAAGCAACTCCAGCTCCCTCAGCCTCTCCTCACAGGGCTGTGCTCCAGACCCCTCCCCAGCTTTGTTCCCCTTCTCTGGACACTTTGAAGTGTCTCTATGTGCTTCTTAAACTGAGGAACCCAGAACTGGACACAGGAGTCCAGGTGTGGCCTCACCAGTGCAGTGTACAGGGGCAGAATGACCTCCCTGCTCCTGCTGGCCACACTATTCCTGATACAGGCCAGGATGCCATTGGCCTTCTTGGCCACCTGGGCACACTGCTGGCTCATGTTCAGCCTACCATCAACCAGCACCCCCAGGTCCCTTTCTGCCTGGCTGCTCTCCAGCCACTCTGACCCCAGCCTGTAGCACTGCATGGGGTTGCTGTGGCCAAAGTGGCCCTGGCACTTGGACTTGTTGAATGCCATCCTGTTGGACTCTGCCCATCTGTCCAGCCTGTCGAGGTCCCTCTGCAGAGCTCTCCTGCCCTCCAGCAGATCAACTCCTGCCCCCAGCTTGGTGTCATCTGCAAATTTACTGATGATGAACTCGTTCCCCTCATCCAGATCATCAGTAAAGATATTGAACAGGATGGGGCCCAGCACTGATCCCTGGGGCACACCACTAGTGCCTGGCTGCCAGCTGGATGTGGCACCATTCACCACCACTCTCTGGGCTCAGCCTCCAGCCAATTCCTAACCCAGCTCAGAGTGCTGCTGTCCAAGCCAGGGGCTGGCAGGTTGGCCAGCAGTTTGCTGTGGGGGTGGTGTCTAATGCCTTGCTGAAGTCCAGGTAGACTTGCTATCCAATCTCCTCACTGAATCTGCAATACACTGTGATCACTAAGGCAGTAGAGACTTTTCAGTGACCTTGGCCATGCAGTGCTGTGGATTGCATTAAAAACAGCTGCTCCTGACTCTGAACTACAAATTCAGCCACAAGTCATTCATTTAACTTATGTTATCTCAGAGATGTTTACTTATGACTAATGAAGAAGCAGATTCATAGATTCAGGCCATGGAGGATTTCAGTGATGTTGAAATTGACTACCATGGCTTCTTGAGTTTGTTCTTTTCCACTTGCTCACCTTGGAAAAACAATTGGCAAAAGCTCTTTATTTTGCTTCTTTTCAAATGACCTTCTGGCATTTGGACAGAAAATGTTGCTAAGGCCTCCTTTTCAGTAACTTTCCTCTCTTCTACCCTCTGTATTTGCACTTGGCCTCTCAATCCACTCCTCACAGGTTTTGCTCTCTGCCTGCCTCATTGTACTGCATCCAGTTCTGGAGCCTCTATTACAAGAAGGATCTGTAGGTGCTGGAAGGTGTCCAGAGAACGGCCACGAAGGATGAGCAGAGGGCTGGAGCTGCTCTGCTATGGAGACAGACTGAGAGGGTTGGGGCTGTTCAGTCTGGAGAAAAGAAGGCTCCCAGGAGACCTAATTGTGGCCTTCCAGTATCTGAAGTGGGCTACAAGAAAGCTGGAGAAGGACTTTTGAGGGTGTCAGGGAGTGAGAGAACTGGGGGGGAAATGGAACAAAACTGGAAGTGGGTAGATTCAGATTGGATGTTAGGAAGAAGTGGTTCCCCAGGAGGGTGGTGAGAGACTGGCACAGGTTGCCCAGGGAGGTGGTGGCAGCCTCATCCCTGGAGGTTTTTGCAGCCAGGCTGAATGTGGCTGTGGGCAACCTTCTGTAGTGTGAGGTGTCCCTGGCCATGGCAGGGGGGTTGGAACTGGCTGATCCTTGAGGTCCCTTCCAGCCCTATTACAATTCTATGATTCTGTGATTTTGCAGGGAGTGGTCAGTATTGCTGTAAGCATTTTTCTCGGCATTTGGGGGTAATGTCCTACCTTAACCAGTGTGAGCTACATTATAATTTATATAATATAGATAATACTTGCTCATTTTTGGTGCTGTTCCATCCAAACACATTTTTTTCCTTTGCCTTCAGCCCAGGTAGTGTTGCTATTCCCTCAAATGTTGTCCTCATTGGAACAGGCCAGAGTTGGAAACCTGCCATATCAATAAGGATTGAAAAAGAACTACCTCAGAGGAAATGTGGTTTGCTAAAAACTTCAGTAACAACTTCACTGCTATTAGCTGAATCACCTAGCTGCAGTGGCACCGTGTCTATTTATACTTGCTGAGAACCTACTTTAATCTCCTGAAGGTTTTCTATTAGCTTCCTACTACTTTATGGGCTCTTCTTAGGAGATACTCTGGAGAACATTCTGCTCTTGCCATTACTGATGAAAACAAATTATTTAAGAAACAAAACTCCAGCATTTAGAGTTATTCCCAACCCTCTTTGTGTAATGGGTTGGGTTTTGAGACAGGCGAAGTGCTGTGTAATTGTTACTTGCAGAACACGTGAAGGTCAATCAGGACAAGTGCAGGGTCCTGCACCTGGGGAGGAATTACAGCAGACATCAATACAAGGTTAGGAGCACCCCTGCTTGAGAGCAGCTCCATGGAGGAAGACCTTGGAGTGCTGGTGGGCAGCAAGTTCTGCATGGGACAGCAATGTGCCCTGGTGGCCAAGAGAGCAAATGGGATCCTGGGGTGCAGCAAGCAAAGTGTGGCCAGCAGGGCTAGGGAGGTTCTCCTCCCCCTCTAATCGGCCCTGCTCAGACCACAGCTGCAATCCTGTGTCCAGCTCTGGGCTCCCCAGTTCAAGAGACAGAGACCTGCTGGAGAGAGTCCAAGGGAGAGCCAGGAGGATGCTTAGGGGACTTGAGCATCTCCCCTGTGAAGAGAGACTGAGAGCCCTGGGGCTGTTTAGTCTGGAGAAGAGAAGGCTGAGAGGGGATCTGATCAATGTCTATCAATAGCTGAGGGGTGGAGGGCAAGTGGAGGGGGCCAAGCTCTTTTGGGTGGTGCACAGCAATAAGCCAAGGAACAATGGAGACAAACTTGAACATAAGTTTCAGCTCTAGATGAGGAGAAACTTCTTTAGAGTAAGGGTGCCAGAGCTCTGGAGCAGGCTGCCCAGAGAGGTTGTGGAGTCTCCTTCTCTGGAGATTTTCCAACCCCACCTGGATGCATTCCTGTGCAGACTGCCCTGGGTGATGCTGCTCTGGCAGGGGGCTTGGACTGGATGATCTCTAGAGGTCCCTTCCAACCTCTGATGTACTGTGATACTGTAAGCTTAATTAGCTTACTGGAGTTCATCTGAACACAGAACAAAATAGTGAAGCTATATAGGAAACTACAATGTTTTGTATTTAATACAAAGGACACAATTCAAGGATCATCCATTTCCAACACTCTAGTTATGGGCAGGGACACCTCACACTACAGCAGGTTGCTCACAGCCACATCCAGCCTGGCTGCAAAAACCTCCAGGGATGAGGCTGCCACCACCTCCCTGGGCAACCTGTGCCAGTCTTCTCAGAGCCTTCTCTTGTCCAGACTTGGCACTCTCCGTGAGAAGGAGAAGCAGGCAGCTGTGGTTTTTATATGTTCGTTGGGGATTTTTTTCTCTTCCTGGAGCTCCCTTTAAAATAGCTGAGTCAGTCAAGATTTAATCACTTCTCACTGATTGCAAGCAAACAAACATTCCCTACAGTTTTATAACTAGGGTTTGACCATAGCGCAGCAGGTGCTGCAGAGACCTTAACAGTCTTGCTTAACCTAGCAGTTATGAAAGAGATTCATAGAATCATAGAATGGTCCAGGCCAGAAGGGACCTCTAAATCTCATCCAGTCCAATCTCCCCACAGGCAGCAGGGACATCCCCAACTAGATCAGGTTGCCCAGAGCCACATCCAGCCTCACCTTGAATAACTCCAGGGAAGGAGCCTCAACCACCTCCCTGGGTGACCTCTTCCAGTCTTCCACCACCCTCATAGCAAAGAGCTTCTTCCTAAACATCCAATCTCAATCTGCTCTCCGCCAGTTTGAAGCCATTGCTCCTGGGCCTGTCCCTGCAGGCCTTTGCAAACAGTCTCTCTGCAGCCTTCCTGTAGCCCCCTTCAGGTACTGGCAGGCTGCTATTAGGTGTCCTCTTCTCCAGGCTGAACACCCCCAGCTCCCTCAGCCTGTCCTCATAGCAGAGCTGCTCCAATCCCCTGATCATTTTCATGGCCTCCTCTAGATCCTCTCCATCAGCTCCATGTCCTTCCTATACTGAGGGCTCCAGACCTGTACACAGTACTCCAGGTGAGGTCTCAGCAGAGCAGAGCAAAGTGGCAAAATCACCTCTCCGGCTCTGCTGGCAATGTTGCTTTTTGGTGCAGCCCAGGCTGTGATTTGCCTTCTGTGCTGCAAGCTCACACTGCCTGCTCCTGTCCAGCTTCTCCTCCATCAGCACCCCCAAGTCCTTTTCCTCAGGACTCCACCACCTCCCTGGACAGCACATCCCAATGGCCAATCTCTCTTTCTGGAAAAATCTTCTTCCTAACATCAAGCCTGAACCTCCCCTGGTGCAACTTGAGACTGTGTTGTCTTGTTCTGGTGATGCTTGCCTGGGAGAAGAGACCAACTCCCACCTGGCTACAACCTCCCTTCAGGTAGTGGTGGACAGCAATAAGGTCTCTCCTGAGCCTCCTCTTCTCCAGAAGCAGCTTCAATTGCTGGTCACAACTGGAGGTTTTGATTGGTCATCAGCGGTGTCAATAATTGCCAATTATGTTCCTAACTCCCAGGAAATGAACAAATCTGACTGTTTGCCTTCTTTAAATTACCTTTCAGAAGAGAAATCAAACAGGCTCTACGCCTTGGCACTTCTGAGTCACTCCAATACTTCTCAGATGGTTAAAGCCATTTGGTATTCTCAGCCTTCCTCTTTGTGTTACCACCCAAGGCCTGATATAATCCTCCTGAAATTCACTGCCTGGAGTGTGCTCTTGCTTAATAAATTACTCCATCTCCCATATCTCACTCTGGGCCTGTCCGTATCAGTGGGAAACCATTGTGCTGTAACAAGGCCTTTTCCTTGTGACATTTTCTCTCAATTAACTGTACAGCAGTCTCTGTGCAGCTGATATGCAGAGGGAAAACTCTGAGAGCTTTGGGAAAAGAAAAAAAATGGAAAGCATAGGGTGCTTGATTGCATGGTTTAGTTGATTAGGTGGTGTTGGATGACAGGTTGGACGCGATGATCTTGAAGGTCTCCTCCAACCTGGTCTATTCTATTCTATTCTATTCTATTCTATTCTATTCTATTCTATTCTATTCTATTCTATTCTAGGAGCTGGGGTTGCTTAGCCTGGAGAAGAGGAGACTCAGGGGTGACCTTATTGCTCTTTACAACTACCCAAAGGGAGGTTATAGCCAGGTGGGGGTTGGTCTCTTCTCCCAGGCACCCAGCACCAGAACAAGAGGACACAGTCTCAGGCTGTGCCAGGGGAGGTTTAGGCTGGAGGTGAGGAGAAAGTTCTTCATAGAGAGAGAGACTGGCCATTGGAATGTGCTGCCCAGGGAGGTGGTGGAGTCACCATCACTGGAGGTATTCAGGAGGAGACTTAGGATAGGATAGGATGCTTGGTGCCATGGTTTAGTTGATCAGGTTGGATGATAGGTTGGACTCGATGACCTCGAAGGTCTCTTCCAACCTGGTCTATTCTATTCTATTCTATTCTATTCTATTCTATTCTATTCTATTCTATTCTATTCTATTCTATTCTATCCTATCCTATCCTATCCTATCCTATCCTAAATCAATTATGGCTCCACATGCAAATACTTAATGCAGAAACATCATCTCTTGTTTCAATAAAATAAGGAATAATTCAGACTTTAAAAATCTGAACATTTTTCTACTTTAATGCAACCAACATTTTATATTTTCATAAAATTGATTTTTTTAATAAAATAAAAAACCATTCAGACTGTAAAAATCTGCACATTTTTCTACTTTGCTACAATGCATGTTTTATTGAAATAAAATAAACAATAATGCAGGTTTCAAAACTCAGGAAATGTTTCTACTTCGATAAAATTGAATTTTTTAATAACGTAAATAATAATTCAGGCTGTAACAATCTGAAAAGTTTTCTACTGTAATGCAATTCTTTTTGTGTTTAAAGAAAATAAACAATAATTCAGGTTTTAAGAACCTGAACATTTTTCTACTGCAACAAAATAGTCATTTTTTTTAAATATTCATAACATGAAAAATAATTCAGGTTTTAAAAATCAGAATTTTTTTTCTACATTTTTCATACATTGAAAAACAGTCCAGATTTTTAAAAATCTGAACAGTTGCCTACCTTAGTAAAATTTAAATTTTTTATTTTCATGTAAAAAAGTGGAGATTTTAAACATCATGAATTTTTTTTCTACTTTAATAAATTTTTTTTTTTAATTATTAACAAAATAATTCAGATTTCACAAATATGAACATTTTTCTACTCTAATACGATTCATTTAAAAAAAAAAATATATATATATATAATTCAGGGACATCCCCAACTAGATCAGGTTGCCCAGGGCCACATCCAGCCTCACCTTCAATATCTCCAGGGAAGGAGCCTCAATCACCTCCCTGGGCAACCTCTTCCAGTGTTCCACCACCCTCATGGTGCAGAACTTGTTCCTAACATCCAATCTCAATCTGCTCTGCTCTAGTTTGAAGCCATTGTCCCTGGTCCTGTCCCTGCAGGCCTTTGCAAACAGTCTCTCTGCAGCCTTCCTGTAGCCCCCTTCAGGTACTGGCAGGCTGCTCTTAGGTCTCTCTGGAGCCTCCTCATCTCCAGGCTAAACACCCCCAACTCCCTCAGCCTGGCCTTATTGCAGAGCTGCTCCAATCCCCTGATAATTTTCATTACCTCCTCTGGACCCTCTCCATCAGCTCCATGTCCTTCCTATACTGAGGGCTCCAGACCTGTACACAGTGCTCCAGGTGAGGTCTCAGCAGAGCAGAGCAAAGTGTCAGAATCACCTCTCCGGCTCTGCTGGCAATGTTGCTTTTTGGTGCAGCCCAGGCTGTGATTTGCCTTCTGTGCTGCAAGCTCACACTGCCTGCTCCTGTCCAGCTTCTCATCTATCAGCACCCCCAAGTCCTTTTCCTCAGGACTCCACCACCTCCCTGGGCAGCACATCCCAATGGGCAATCACTCCCTCCGTGTAGAACTTCTTCCTAACCTCCAGCCTAAACCTCCCCTGGTGAGACTGTGTCCTCTTGTTCTGTTGCTGGTTGCCTAGAAGAAGAGACCAACCCCCACCTTACAAATCTGAACATTTTTCTACTCTAATACAATTCTTTATTTTTTTTTTATTTAAATAAAATAAAATATAATTCAGGTTTGAAAAATCTGAACATTTTTCTGCTTCAATAAAATTCGCATTTATTATTTTCATCAAACAAAAAATAATTCAGATTTCAAATGTCTGAAAAGTTTTCTACTTTCACAAAATTCCTTTTTTTTTTACTTTAACAAAATAAAAATGACTCAGCTTTTTCAAAATCTGAAAATTTTTCTACTTTAATAAAATTAAAGTTTTTTAGTCTCATAAAATGAAAAATAATTCAGGTTCAAGAAAGATCCTGAGACTAAGACCTGCTTGTGCTCTGCATTTGGTCTGCTTGATGACTGTTAAATTCTATTTAACAACCTCGATCTCATTTCTCAGCTGTGAAATGGAGATAGCAGAATCATAATTACAATTACAATTACAGCAATACTGACCACTCCCTGCACAATCACAGAATCACAGACTTGTCAGGGTTGGAAGGGACCTCAAGGATCAGCCAGTTCCAACCCCCCTGCCATGGCCAGGGACACCTCACACTACAGAAGGTTACTCACAGCCACATCCAGCCTGGCTGCAAAAACCTCCAGGCATGAGGCTGCATCCACCTCCCTAGGCAACCTGTGCCAGTATGTCACCACCCTCATGGGGAACAACTTCTTCCTAACATTCAATCTCAATCTACTCATTTCTAGTTTTGCTCCATTCCCCCGAGTCCTATCACTCCCTGACATCCTCAAAAGTCCCTCCCCAGCTTTCTTGGAGCCCCCTTCAGATACTGGAAGGCCACAGTTAGGTCTCCTCAGAATGTTCTCTTCTCCAGACTGAACAACCCCAACTCCCTCAGTCTGTCCTCATAGCAGAGCAGCTCCAGTCCTCTGCTCATCCTTGTGGCCCTTCTCTGGACACCTTCCAGCACCTCCAGATCCTTCTTGTATTAGGGACTCCAGAGCTGGACACAGTACTCCAGCTGTGGTCTCAGCAGAGTGGAGCAGAGGGGAAGAATCACCTCCCTGGCCCTGCTGGCCACACTTCTCTTGCTGCAGCTCAGGCTCTGCTTGGCTCTCTGGGCTGCAAGTGCTCACTGCTGGCTCCTGTTGACCTTCTCATCCACCAGCACCCCCAGGTCCTTTTCTCATGGGCTGCTCTCAAGCCAGTCCCTGCCCAGCCTGTATCAGTGCCTGGGATTGTCCTTACCCGGCTGCAGGACCTTGCCCTTGGTCTTGTTGAACCTCATGAGGTTGTCATGGGCCCAGCTCTACAGTCTGTTCAGGTCCCTCTGGATGGATCCCTTCCTCCAGCTCTCAGCTGCACCACAGCTTTGTGTCCTCGGTGAGCTTGCTGAGGCTGCACTCAATGCCTCTGTCCATGGCACCAACAAAGATGTTAAACAAGCCTGGTCCCAGGACTGATCCTTGAGGGACTCCACTTGTCCCTGGCCTCTACTTGGTCAGGGACCATTGACAGCCACCCTTTGGGTGCAGCCCTCAAGCCAGTTCTGTATCCACTGAATGCTCCATCCATGGAACCCATCCTGCACCAGCCTGGACACCAGGATGTGGTGTGGGACAGTGTCAAAGGCTTTGCTCAGGTCCAGGTCAATGACCTCAGCTGTTCAGCCTTCATCTATTGATGTTGTGACCTTGTCACAGAGTGCCACCAGGTTTGTCAGGCAGGATTTGCCCTTGGTGAAGCCCTGCTGATTGTACCAAATCACCTCTGCATTACTCTTCTGCCTCAACAGTGCCTCCAGGAGGATCTGCTCCATGATCTTACCAGGCACAGAGGTGACACTGCCTGGCCTATAGTTCCCTGAGCCATCCCTCCTTCCCTTCTTGAAAATGGGAGTTATGTTTCCCCTTTTCCAGTCACTGGGGACCTCCCCAGACTGCCAGGACTTCTGGAATATGATATGGTTTAGCAACCTCCTCCCCAGCTCCCTCAGCACCCCTGGCTGCATCCCATCAGGTTCCATGGGCTTGAACGCTTTCAGGTTCTTCAGATGGTCACAACCTGATCTTCACTCACCATGGGCAGTTCCTTCTTCCAGTCCCTGCCATTATCTTCCATTATTCTGGGAGGGTGGCTGGAGCCCTTGCCAGTGAAGACTGAGGTAAAGAAGTCCTTGAGAACCTCAGCCTTCTCCATGTCACTCATCACCAGCTCACCTGTTCCCTTGCTGAGGGGGCCCACACCTTCCTCAGGCTTCTTTTTACCATTATACAACATGAAGGTGGTGAGAGACTGGCACAGGTTGCCCAGGGAGGCTGTAGAAGCTTCATCCCTGGAGGCTTTTAAGGCCAGGCTGGATGTGGCTGAGAGCAACCTGCTGCAGTGTGAGGTGTCCCTGGCCATGGCAGGGGGGTTGGAACTGGCTGAGCCTTGAGGCCCCTTCCAACTCTGACAATTGCTTCTATGATTCTTTTACTTTCTTGTCTATCCACCAAGAGGAAAACCCTCACTACCCAGTAAAATCATCTCTGAAGTAGAACACAATCTGGCTGTGATCTTTATGGCAGGGAGACAGGAGGTTTACAGCAAACCCGTGGTTATTCAACTATAAACCATAAGAATCTGTATTAGTAATTTGTATCAATAAATTACACTACAGAGTTATTCTCAGTGGAACTTCAAAGTGTTAGGGTTGACTTCTTTCCAACACTCATTATGAGCTGTCACACTACTACTAAAGCACTACTTTAGGTCACCTGAGTTTTGGAAAGCACTTTGATTGCCTCGTCACAGGATGTACCTGAAGTGGAACTTTGGACTGAGTTTTAAAATGTGTTATTTAGGAACTTAATTAGATTCCTGCATTAGTGATGATTAAATTCTAAGAGGTGAGGAGTTCAATGCAGAGAAACACTGTGAAAAGTAGAAGATTACTAGAATTAGTGACATGAAAACTGAACTGCTGTAGCTGAGATGTCTGTTATTCGCTTGTCAGGTGCCACTCTGTGATGATGGGTGCTTGGAAATCTTGCATGAATACACTTATAAAGCTTTTCAGAATGCTCCAAAACTTTAAGCAAAAGAAAAAATACCTTTCAGCATGTGATGTCTCTTTACAAACTTCCTTCACCCCTGAAATCATAGAATCATGGAATCATAGAATTGTCAGGGTTGGAAGGGACCTCAAGGCTCAGCCAGTTCCAACCCCCCTGCCATGGCCAGGGACACCTCACACTACAGCAGGTTGCTCACAGCCACATCCAGCCTGGCTGCAAAAACCTCCAGGGATGAGGCTTCCACCACCTCCCTGGGCAGCCTGTGCCAGTCTCTCACCACCTTCATGGGAAACAACTTCTTCCTAACATCCAAGCTGAATCTACCCACTTCCAGTTTTGTTCCATTTCCCCCCCCAGTTCTCTCACTCCCTGACACCCTCAACAGTCCCTCCCCAGCTTTCTTGGAGCCCACTTCAGGTACTGGAAGGCCACAAGAAGGTATCCTCAGAGACTGCTCTTCTCCAGACTGAACAACCCCAACTCTCTCAGTCTGTCTCCATAGCAGAGCAGGTCCAGCCCTCTGCTCATCCTTGTGGCCCTTCTCTGGACACCTTCCAGCACCTCCAGATCCTTCCTGTAATAGGGCTTCAGAATTGGACACAGAATCTGGAGTCACAGAGCTGTGTAGAGGTTAAAGGAAAAATGATGGAGAAAGTATCTTTCAAATGATTGGAGGCCATGCTGAAATTATTGTTTGTCCTTACAGTCTCACTGAATTGCTTTTGGCTTTGCTTGGTTCATAGTTGCTTGGTTTTAGCCAAAGAGGACTCTTTCTCCCTCATGTTCATAATGTCTCCCTGACAGCCTCTTAGCTAAAGCAACACTTTAATACCTCATTAATGATACTGTTTGGTTTAGTGTTCATTGTACATACAGATGGCCTGTTTTCAGTCCATTGTGCACAGTTCCTTTTGCCATCCCAGGAGAAGCTATGAAAACCACTCTCTGTAGGCTGTGGAAAGGCCAGCACCATGCAAACTGCCTGTCACAGCTTCTAAGCCACTTACAACTAGGTACCACAGATATATATCTATATATCTGTATATATATACATATCTATATGTCTATATATCTGTATGTTTATATATCTATGTATCCCTATATCTACGTATAACTATATGTCTTTATGTCTATATATCTATATATGTCTATAGATCTATATGTCTATAGATCTATATCATCTGTGAATCTTTAGAGCACTTGAATTCAGCCATTAGTAATCAGAACACTGGGTCTCAGCAACTCTTGAAATCTAGTCAGCAGGGTTGCTAGAGTGCAAGGTTATTTGTTAAGACCAAGTGTCAATACTCCCTAAAAGAGTAGCAAGCCTTTATCCTAGAGCCATAGAATTATAAAATAGTGTGGGTTGGAAGGGACCTGCAAAAGTTATCCAGTCCAAGCCCCTCTGCAGTCATCAGGGACATCCCCAACTAGATCAGGTTGCCCAGGGCCTTGTCCAGCCTCACCATCAATAACTCCAGGGAAGGAGCCTCAACCACCTCCCTGGGTAACCTCTTCCAGTGTTCCACCACCCTCACAGTGAAGAACTTGTTCCTAACATCCAATCTCAATCTGCTCTGCTCTAGTTTGAAGCCATTGCTCCTTGTCCTGTCCCTGCAGGCCTTTGCAAACAGTCTCTCTGCAGCCTTCCTGTAGCCCCTTTCAGGTCCTGGCAGGCTGCTCTTAGGTCTCTCTGGAGCCTCCTCATCTCCAGGCTGCACATCCCCAACTCCCTCAGCCTGGCCTCATATGATTTAAATGCATTCACAGAAGCTGCAAATGTTTCCTTTATAAAGGCATGCAGTCAGGTACAATCTGAATGGGATTATATATCACAGTGGTGTAGAAGAGGGTCCCCAGAAGCTCCTTGTGTTTGTTATGGGTGCCCTGAGCTCTGCTTTCTGTACGCCTCTTTGTGCATGTGTTTAGAATTACATCATGCAAATTCATTATCCTATGTTTTAAAAGCAGATCAGAGCTTCTCTTGAGCAAACAGCCAGACTTATTGCACAGTTATTTTTGTTTAAGTAATTGAGCCCCTAAATTAAATTTGAAACCCTGCTAAGTCTTTGGATAAAATTGTGTGTTTCAGCTGTGTTAATGCAAGGAAGGACACAGACCTGATAGTGTGGGTCCAGAGGAGGGCCATGAAAGATGATCAGGTGGTTGGAGAATATTAGAACCATAGAATGGTCCAAGCAGGGAAGGACCAAAGGTTATCCAGTCTGACTGCAGGGAGGTCAGACTAGATGACTCTCAGAGGTCCCTTCCAGCCCAGCCCATTCTATGATTCTATGGAGCACCTCTGTTATGAGGCCAGGCTGAGGGAGCTGGGGATGTGCAGCCTGGAGAAGAGGAGGCTCCAGGGAGACCTAAGAGCAGCCTGCCAGTACCTGAAGAGGGCTACAGGAAGGATGGAGAGAGACTGTTTGCAAAGGCCTGCAGGAACAGGCTGAGGGACAATGGCTTCAAACTAGAGCAGAGCAGATTGAGATTGGATGCTAGGAACAAGTTCTTCACTGTGATGGTGGTGGAACACTGGAAGAGGTTGTCCAGGGAGGTGGTTGAGGCTCCTTCCCTGGAGATATTGAAGGTGAGGCTGGGTGAGGCCCTGGGCAACATGACCTAGTTGGGGATGTCCCTGCTGACTGCAGAGGGGGTTGGACTGGATGAGCTTTGGAGGTCCCTTCTGGCCTGGACCATTCTGTGATTCTACAATTCTATGATTTTGGCAAACTTATTCGCTAGAGGTGGGCAGGAAGCCTCACAGTTCCAATGACATCATAGATAGAGTAATCAAAGGCTTTGCTTTCAAATACCAAGGTTCACATGATATTTCAGCATCTGGATGTGTGTACTGTAAGCCTAGTAGTGCTTCATCTATTAGCTGCCAGTAATACCTTCAGCAAACACCAGCAGATGCCTTCCAATTCTCAAAGTTTAGCTTTAGCCATCCTTCTTCTTTACTATTGACAGCAGGAGAGAAAAGGGAAATACTCTGTTGTGGTGCATTTTCCAGAGCCAGTAGAAGCACTGTGAGGTCTATCTATCCCCTGTCTCTGTGTAATTATGTTGTACAAGTCACTACAACCTATTGGCATTTGACCACTCCACTGTTGCTAATGGCTGGGGGTGGGGGGGAAGTAATTTGTTTTATGGGTTTAGGCTAAAAAGTCAGAAATTAATTCCTACAGCTCTTGGAGATTTAGACTGTAAATACTACATAATAGAAATGAAGATCTGGTTCTGTTATCAAGAGAAGCTAGTCCCCAGCCATTTGCTGCATGATGACATCTGCTGTATGCTTCCCTTCCCCACTTTTGCCTCACTGTCACTGTTTCAGCAAGATGGGTATCATAGTATCATAGTATCAGTCAGGGTTGGAAGGGACCACAAGGATCATCTAGTTCCAAACTCCCTTCCATGGGCAGGGACACCCCACACTAGATCAGGCTGCCCAGAGCCTCATCCAGCCTGGGCTTAAACACCTCCAGGGATGGGGCCTCAACCACCTCCCTGGACAACCCATTCCAGGGCTTCACCACTCTCATGGGGAAGAACTTCCTCCTCACCTCCAGCCTGAATCTCCCCACCTCCAGCTTCATTCCATTCCCCCTAGTCCTATCACTACCTGAGATCCTGAGAAGTCCCTCCCCAGCCTTCTTGTAGTCCCCTTCAGATACTGGAAGGCCACAGTTAGGTCACCTCAGAGCCTTCTCTTCTCCAGACTGAACAGTGGCAAGAGACAATTTACTGTTGGGAAGGGAATTATAAAGATACTATAACTAATGTGTTATGCTAACATCATTTTAATCAGGTAATTATTAAAGGACTGTGTGGCCTTTAAGGACATTGATTTAATGGAAATTAATGATTGAGCACTGTTTGTGTAACATTATCATTGCTAGCGATGCAGAAAATTGGAATCCCAGCTCAGCTGAAAACAGTTTAGACTTTCCATTATCCCATTAGATCCCTTGCTTTTGGAATGCACCCTGAGACCCTTTTTCATACTTTCAGTGTGGGATTTATCTCACACTTCCTAAGTGAAAAAAAGCAAGGGGAAATGTTCATCGTTGTAGCATTCTCATTTTTAATCAGAGGCTTGAATTGCTGTTTAATACAGCCTTAAACAAAGTCCATTAGATTTTCATTTAGAGCTGCTATTGCTTCTCTGAACAAACAGTATTATTTTTTTCTCTGTTTTTTTCATTCTCTGCAAACCTAATCATTATCACAGAATCATAGAGTCAGCAAGGTTGGAAAAGACCTCAGAGATCATCAAGTCCAACCTAACACTCAACACCTCCTGACAACTAAACCATGGTTCCAAGTGCCACATCCAATCCCTTTTTGAATACCTCCAGGGATGGTGACTCTACCACCTCCCTGGGCAGCACATTCCAATGGGCAATTACTCTTCCTGGGAAGAACTTTCTCCTCACCTCCAGCCTGAACTTCCCCTGGCACAGCTTGAGACTGTGTCCTCTTGTTCTGGTGCTGGGTGCCTGGGAGAAGAGACCAACCCCCACCTGGCTACAGCCTCCCTTCAGGGAGTTGGAGACAGCAATAAGGTCTGCCCTGAACCTCCTCTTCTCCAGGCTAAGCAACCCCAGCTCCCTCAGCCTCTCCTCACAGGGCTGTGCTCCAGACCCCTCCCCAGCCTCATTGCTTTTCTCTGGACACATTCAAGAGTCTCAATGTCCTTCTTAAACTGAGGGTCTGAGAACTGGACACAGGACTCAAGGTGTGGCCTAACCAGTGCTGAGTCCAGGGCAGAATGACCTCCCTGCTCCTGCTGGCCACACTGTTCCTGATGCAGGCCAGGACACCATTATGTTTAGGATGAACAGAGTTTCGGTTTTTTAAATGATTTTGCAGTGATAGAAAAGCTTCAGCTTTAAATGTAGTAGCAGACAGGGCACAGTTCTATCTAGATTATTCTGAAGCTGAATCCTGCATGGTCTATTTCAGCTTAGCAGTGATTTCACAGAGGCACTGACCCATTCCTTCTCCAAATGGATATGGTGGATATTAGAGGAAACCTGTGTTCAATACCTGAGGATTAAGACCAAATTAAAGCTGACCTTTATAGGTATAACTCCCATTTACCTTGAGGGATGTTGCATCTGACTGCCATCCCTGATTTGCCCTATGTGATGCTCTTATCACTAATTCTTTTTCAGCTGTGTAGTGCCTCTGACACTTGTATATAAGTTAGCTCCAGCAGGAAAGAGGAACCTCTGCCTAGACAAGGGATTGGAGCATGTAGTGAGTAGCTGTGCCTAACAGACAGTTGCACACAGATTAATTCTGAAACAAAATTTAATCAAGGATGTCTATAACACTTCCTGCTGTATCTTGGCAGAGTTTAACCAGGCAGTCTGGTGGCCAAATGATTAGCCCTCTGTCACTAGAATGAAGCCATTACAGTAGAGACAGCAAGCTGAGCAGGGTCGCTGTTTGGAGACTCATAGAAAGATAATTTGGCAATAAAAGACTCAAACTTATAAACACTCTGCAGGTTGCTAACCCCATGGTGAACCAACACCAGAGGCTGAAATGCTTTGCAGTGAGTAGGATTATCCCTTTACCAGATGCTAGAGCATTTTCTAGCTTCAGAGAGGAGGGTCCATGTCCAAGTGGAGGCCAGGGACAAGTGGAGTCCCTCAGGGATCAGTCCTGGGACCAGGCTTGTTTAACATCTTTGTTGGTTCCAGGAACAGTGGCATTGAGTGCACCCTCAGCAAGCTCACTGAGGACACCAAGCTGTGTGGTGCAGCTGAGAGCTGGAGGGAAGGATCAATCCAGAGGGACCTGGACAGGCTGCAGAGCTGAACCCATGACAACCTCATGAGGTTCAGTAAGACCAAGGGCAAGGTCCTGCAGCTGGGTCAGGGGTCAGGGCAATCCCAGGCTGGCCAAGGACTGGCTTGAGAGCAGCCCTGAAGAAAAGGCCTTGAGGGTGCTGGAGGATGAGAAGGTCAACAGGAGCCAGCAGTGAGCACTTGCAGTCCAGAAAGCCAAGCAGAGCCTGGGCTACAGCAAGAGAAGTGTGGCCAGCAGGGCCAGGGAGGTGATTCTCCCCCTCTACTTCACTCTGGTGAGACCCCACCTGGAGCTCTGTGTCCAGTTCTGGAGCCCCTAGTACAGGAAGGATCTGGAGGTGCTGGAATGATCAGGTGACTGCCTGGTGGATGTGGGGCTGGCTGTGGATGTAGTCTACCTGGACTTCAGCAAGGCCTTTGACACTGTCCCCCACAGCAAACTGCTGTCTAAGCTGTCAGCCCATGGCTTGGATGGGAGCACACTGCGATGGGTTAGGATCTGGCTGGAGGCTGAGCCCAGAGAGTGGTGGTGAATGGTGCCACATCCAGCTGGCAGCCAGGCACTAGTGGTGTGCCCCAGGGATCAGTACTGGGCCCTGTGCTCTTTAACATCTTTATTGATGATCTGGATGAGGGGATTAAGACAGTCATCAGCAAATTTGCAGATGACACCAAGTTGGGAGCAGATGTTGGTCAGTCAGAGGGCATAAGAGCTCTACAGAGGGACCTCAACAGGCTGGACAGATGGGCAGAGTCCAACAGGAAGGCATTCAACAAATCCAAGTGCCAGGTGCTGCACTTTGGCCACAGCAACCCCATGCAGAGCTACAGGCTGGGGTCAGAGTGGCTGGAGAGCAGAAAGGTAGAAAGGGACCTGGGGGTGCTGATTGACAGCCAGCTGAACATGAGCCAGCAGTGTGCCCAGGTGGCCAAGAAGGCCAATGGCATCCTGGCCTGCATTAGGAATAGTGTGGCCAGCAGGAGCAGGAAGTCATTGTGCCCTATACTCTGCATTGGTTAGGCCACACCTTGAGTACTGTGTCCAGTTCTGGGCCCCTCAGTTTAGGAAGGACATTGAGACTCTTGAAGGTGTCCAGAGAAGGGCAACAAGGCTGGGGAGGGGTCTTGAGCACAGCCCTGTGAGGAGAGGCTGAGGGAGCTGGGGTTGCTTAGCCTGGAGAAGGGGAGGCTCAGGGCAATGCTTATGCTCTCTACAACTACCTGAAGGGTGGTTGTAGCCAAGGCCAGGTAAGCAGCACCAGAACAAGAGGACACAGTCTCAAGCTGAACCAGGGGGAGTTTAGGCTGGAGGTGTTTGAAGCAAAATAGTTCATGAGCAGCCGCTTGGGCCATCTTTTGCATCTTTCTATTTATGCATTACTTTAGGTGTCAAGGGCTTCTGATCAGATTTAGGAATTGGTACATGAAGCTGCAACTTGGTGAGGGCTTAATGGCAATGTCACTGGTCCTTGATTAGCCCCAGCATTTGAAATCTCAGCATGGCTAATCTCTTTGTATTGAGGGAACAGAGCTAAGCAATGAGCCTTACTATGCAAGTTAAATGCCGAAGGCAAATCCAAACAGATGCACAGCAGGAGCAAAGGGAGGATTTTCAGAGGGAGTTCATAAGATGTGAAATACAATTTTGAGGTGATTACTGCCTAGCAGTAAACAAAACTGACAAGTTCACATGGTGATCTCTCATTTACATTGGATTGGGCTCATGCCTGGACTCCCTGGGAGGAGAGTGGAGGGAACCTACATATATCTCATGAGGTTCAGCAAGAGCAACTGCAGGGTTCTGCACCTGGGCAGGAAAAATCCTCACTATCAAGACAGACTGGGGGATGAAGTGAAATAAAGCATCCCTGAGGAAAAGGACCTGGGGGTGCTGATGGTAAAGAAGCAGGCAGTGTGAGCTTGCAGCACAGAAGGCAAATGGCAGCCTGGGCTACATCCAAAGCAGCATTGCCAGCAGAGCCAGAGAGGTGATTCTGTCACTTTGCTCTGCTCTGCTGAGACCTCACCTGGAATACTGTGTACAGGTCTGGAGCCCTCAGTATAGGAAGGACATGGAGCTAATGGAGAGGGTCCTGAGGAGGACCACAAAAATGATCAGAGGGTTGGAGCTGCTCTGCTACAAGGACAGGCTGAGGGCAGCTGACACTGGCACAGGTTGCCCAGGGAGGTGGTGGAAACCTCATCCCTGGAGTTTTCTAAGGCCAGGATGTATATGACTGTGAGCTGCATAGTACCTCTGCTATGAAGACAGGCTGAGGGAGCTGGGGGTGTTCAGCCTGGAGAAGAGGAGGCTCCGGGAAGACCTAATAGCAGCCTGCCAGTACCTGAAGGGGGCTACAGGAAGGCTGCAGAGAGACTGTTTGCAAAGGCCTGCAATGACAGGACCAGGGACAATGGCTTCAAACTAGAGCAGAGCAGATTGAGATTGGATGTTAGGAACAAGTTCTTTACTGTGAGGGTGGTGGAACCCTGGAAGAGGTTGCCCAGGGAGGTGTTGGGGCTCCTTCCCTGGAGTTATTCAAGGTGAGGCTGAAGGAGGCCCTGGGCAACCTGATCTAGTTGGGGATGTCCCTGCTGATTGCAGAGAGGTTGGACTGGATGAGCTTTGGAGGTCCCTTCTGGCCTGGTCCAGTCTATGATTCTACCAGCACAAGGCTGTGCATATCCCCTCAGGAGAGCTGGCCTCCATAGCTGTTGATAAGGATCTATAAGCATGTATAAGATGCATCTTCTCAAACTACTTTACATATTTCAGATGACTAAAAGCAATTTGAAATAAGCCTGAGGGAGAAGAGAGATCATCTCAAAATATTCTCCCTGTCATGTAAAAGGGAGAAATAAATGAGGCAGGCTTTCTTTTGTGGATCATTGCTTCCCTTTTGGGAGGGCAACAAATACAGTGCTTCCCACCCAGCTAAAAAGAAACAATGTTCTGGGGACCAAGTGTAAATGAGATTAGTTGGGGGATCATTACACTAACAATGAGTGGGAGAGAATGAGTGATTGTTTAGTTCAGAAAGAAGATATTAAGGGTGAAAAACCAAACATATCTGGGCACCAAATTACAAAGGGAACACATTTTTTAATTGCCTATAGACTAGTATGAGAAATCTCAGTAATAAAAACCAGCAGCTGGAATTCCAGGCACAGATTTGGTCTTCATGAAATCTAGTAGGAACATCTGACACTCAAAGTACTGAAAGACAGAAGAACAAAATGGCATTAGGTATTTCAAAGTCATTACAGTACCAAGTACCACAATACAGTAGAGGTTGGAAGGGATCTCCAGAGATCACCCAGTCCAACCCCCCTGCCAGAGCAGCATCACCCAGGGCAGTCTGCACAGGAATGCATCCAGACAGGGCTGGAAATTCTCCAGAGAAGGAGATTCCACAACCTCTCTGGGCAGCCTGCTCCAGGGCTCCTCACTCTAAAGAAGTTTCTCCTCATGTTGAGCTGAAACCTTCTCTGTTCAAGTTTGTCTCCATTGGTCCTTGGCTTATTGCTGTGCACCACCCAAAAGAGCTTGGCCCCCTCTCCTTGACCCCCATCCCTCAGCTATTGATAGACATTGGTCAGATCCCCTCTCAGCCTTCTCTTCTCCAGACTAAACAGCCCCAGGGCTCTCAGTCTCTCTTCACAGGGGACATGCTCAAGTCCCCTGAGCATCCTCCTGGCTCTCCCTTGGACTCTCTCCAGCAGGTCTCTGTCTCTCTTGAACTGTGGAGCCCAGAACTGGACACAGGATTGCAGCTGTGGTCTCAGCAGGGCAGAGTAGAGTGGGGGAGCAGAACCTCCCTAGCCCTGCTGGCCACACTTTTCTTGCTGCACCCCAGGATCCCATTGGCTCTCTTGGCCACCAGGGCACATTGCTGTCCCATGCAGAACTTGCTGCTCAGTAGCACTGCAAGGTCTTTCTCCATGGAGCTGCTTTCCAGCATCAGGGAGAACTTGAGAAGAACTGATCTTAGTTTCTTGTAGGACTGTGTGCTAATGGCTGGTGAATAAAAATTGGATGGGAGTCAATATCTGCCGCAGACCACCAAATCACACTGCAACAGAGAATGGTTAACTCCTTTAGAGCATTCCTTTAATGTGTAAGGGAAAATGTGAGATCCAGCAGGGGATTCAACCTGCATTTTATCTTTTTAAAGTCCCAGAATGCCCCTACTGAAGCCTCTTAAATGCAAATAAAAGTATAAAAGAGTATTGATCCCACCAAAGATTTACAAACTGCAGGAAAAATATCTTGTAACAACTGGAAAGACTTCATAAATATGGACAGACACTGAACAGTTCCAAAAAGGTGGACATTGGGAAGAAATTTTTTCCCAGCAAGAGTGGTCAGGGATTGGAATGTGCTGCCCAGGGAGGTGGTGGAGTCCCCAAGCCTGGATGTGTTTGAAGGTGGTTTGGATGTGGTGCTTGGGGCTCTGGTTAGGGGTGACCCTTGTAGAGTAGTGTTCTGGGTTGGACTTGGTGATCCTGAGGACCTTTTCCAGTCTGGATGATTCTGTGATTCTATGATGAGAATATGCATCTGCTTCCAAGCAGTATTTATTTCACAGCTGGTACAAGTAGCATCGGCTCCATCGGCTGCAAAGGAATTTCTTGTGCTATACTGAGTTGAGCATTTCCAATTGAAAACAGGAGAGACTGAAGAACATCGAGAAAGTTTGTGACAGAACAGTGGCAATAGCTAATGTGCTGAACAGTTCTGCCTTGGAAGAGCTCTGCCTTGCAGAGTTTTGTGAAGATAAGAGAGCTCAAGCTGTGGGGTTTTGTTTCTGATGTCCAAGACAGCTGATATGTAAAATACCTTGGCTTCTTTCTTAATACAAACTGCCCCCCTTGCACCCATTCTCCATTAATGTGCCTCTCACAAAGAAAATGGAAGGTGTGCATTGACCTAAACTCTTTGCAGCACAAGTCTGCACTTCCTATTTGTGTAAATGGGAATAGCAGATGCACAGCATAATTGATGTGACTGCTCTAACAAGCTAAAGGCCACACTGCAGCCAGCTCCCAGCCAGCTCCCAGTCTTGGTGCTTTGTTGTGTTTGGGGTTTTTTTTCCAAAGGCAAATATTCAGCTGAATGTGGACAGAGTTTTTGCAAGAAAAAGCAAACCCAAATTTCTCCCCTTATTGCCAACCTTATTATTTCCTCATCTTTTTTTTCCAAGCACGATCAAGATCTTTGCTTTCTTTGCTTTGGTAGTAGAATACAGAATACAGAATTAACCGGGTTGGAATATACCTCAGAGATCATCAAGTCCAACCTATCACCCAACACCATCTAATCAACTAAACCATGGCACCAAGTGCCTCCAGCCTCTTCTTAAACACCTCCAGGGATGGTGACTCTACCACCTCCCTGGGCAGCACATTCCAATGGCAAAGATCTCTTTCTGGGAAGAACTTCTTCCTAACATCCTGCCTGAACCTCCCCTGGCACAGCTTGAGACTGTGTCCTCTTGTTCTGGTGATGCTTGCCTGGGAGAAGAGACCAACCCCCACCTAGCTACGGCCTCCCTTCAGGGAGTTGTAGAGAGCAATAAGGTCTCTTCTGAGCCTCCTCTTCTCCAGGCTAAGCAACCCCAGCTCCCTCAGCCTCTCCTCACAGGGCTGTGCTCCAAACCCCTCCTCAGCTTTGTTGCCCTTCTCTGGGCACCTTCCATGGCACCAAGTGCCCCATCCAGTCTCTTTTTAAACACCTCCAGTGACCCCACCACCTCCCGGGCAGCACATTCCAGCAGCCAATCTCTCTGTCTGTGAAAAATTTCCTCCTAACATCAGTTTTGGGGTTCCTCAGCAAAGCAGTCACAATGAACATGGCTTTCAAAATTATCTGGGAAAAGAAATAGCTAAAACTCCTTACACAACAATTCAGCTCACTGCAGCCTCCAGCAGAAACTATTGCAGCTTAAATGATTGAAACTGCAACTGAGATAGGTCCTTACCGTGAGAATGTGAAGGGTGATGGTAAGCATTGGTGACAATTTGTGTTTTGTCTATAACAATAGCTTAGACTTTGTGATTTCCCTGCCAGCTGGGGTTTATCGCAAAGAGACGTTGCAAGCTGAGATTCTTTTAGCACCCTTCCTACAGGAGAAGGACAGAACTTCCTCTCTTAAGCCTCTTCACATACGGATTAGTTGCATCACTCTCCCTGTCCATCTCTCACCTGCACCCAGAAACATAATTTCTTAGAGTTATCAAATTCAGGGCATAGAATAATGGTAGTTTATAGCTTTTCTTCTTGTCTATGTAAAGGACATTCTTATAATGTACATTTCAAGCACAGGCTCAGAGGATGTTAGGGGTTGGAAGGGACCTCTGGGATCTTCAAGTCCAGCCCCCCTGCTAGAGCAGGGCAGGAGTGAGTCCAGATGGGTCGTGAAAGTCTCCAGAGGAGGAGACTCCAGAACCTCTCTGGGCAGCCTGTTCCAGTGCTCTGGGACCCTCACAGTGAAGAAGTTCCTCCTCATGTTGAGGTGGAACCTCCTGTGCTGGAGTTTATATCCATTGACCCTTGTCCTATCCCAGTGCACAACTGAGCAGAGCCTGTCCTCTCCCTCTTGACTCCCAGCCCTCAGATAGTTATAGACATTTATCAGATCCCCTCTCAGCCTTCTCCACCGCAGACTAAACAGCCCCAGGGCTCTCAGCCTCTCCTCACCAGGCAGTGCTGCAGTCTCTTCAACACCCTTGTAGCCCTCTCCTGGACTCTCTCCAGCAGATCCCTGTCCCTCCTGAACTGGGGAGCCCAGAACCGGATGCAATATTCCAGGCGAGGTCTCACCAGGAGACGAATTAATCTTCAAAAGCCATCATTGTTCTCTGTCTCAGCATTGTGGCTCTGTGCTGCCTAACTCTTTGCTGTAACAACAGTACAACAAATTGGAAAACTCAGCTGTTAAGCAAACTGATTCGATGTACAAGTGTTGTGCATTGGGAGTGAAGCTGTTAAATTGACCTAATCTTGCCCATTTCCTGCCTGCACGAGTGAAAAGTACATCACTGCTCAGCAAGATGGCTGCCACCAGGCCTGATTTCAGAGGTGCCAACTTCCATTACAACTTCTCCAAGAAATGTTTTACCCTTTCTTTTTGTCCACAAAGAAAGAAAAAAAAAGGATTCAAACTCCAAACATTTTTCCTTTGCACCTGAAACACTCTCACAGGCAGGGAGTACGCAGAGGCACAGTTTTCCTTCGGGCAAGCAGTTGACAAACCCCTGAGAACAGAGGATTTTGGAGAAATAACCTATGCAGTTTGAATTATTCAAACATAGTCCAGAATTATAGCATGCCCAGATCTCTCCAGGCTATGATCTTCAATTCCCCTATTTTTAGCCTATTTTTTATTTCCTTCTCCCTCCTTGCCTGTAATCCTCTGTCAGGTTTTTTTTGAGGAGCAGTGTGGCCAGCAGGAACAGGGAAGTCATTCTGCCCTGTGCTCAGCACTGGTTAGGCCACACCTTGAGTCCTGTGTCCCGTTCTGGGCCCCTCAGGTTAGGAAAGATGTTGAGATGCTGGAAGGTGTACAGAGAAGGGCAACAAGGCTGGGGAGGGGTCTGGAGCACAGCCCTGTGAGGAGAGGCTGAGGGAGCTGGGGTTGCTTAGCCTGGAGAAGAGGAGGCTCAGGGGAGACCTTCTTGCTCTCTACAACTCCCTGAAAGGAGGTTTTAGCCAGGTGGGGGTTGGTCTCTTCTCCCAGACAACCTGTGACAAAGGACAGTCTCAAGCTGCACCAGGGGAGGTTTGGGCTGGATATGGGAAGAAATTCTTCCCAGCAAGAGAGACTGGCCACTGGAATGTGCTGCCCAGGGAGGTGGTGGAGTCACCATCACTGGAGGTGTTTACAACCAGACTGGATGAGGCAGTTGGTTTAGTTGATTGGATGGTGCTGGGCGATAGGTTGGACTTGATGACCTCAAAGGTCTTTTCCAACCTGGTTAATTCTGTTAATTCTGTACATCTGACCTCATGAAACATTCCCAGCTTCCTCAGCTTCTCCTCGCAGGGCTGTGCTCCAGACCCCTCCCCAGCCTCATTGCCTTTCTCTGGCCTTCTTAAACTAAGAGGCACAGAACTGGACACAGGACTTAAGGTGTGGCCTAACCAGTGCTGAGTCCAGGGCAGAATGACTTCTCTGCTCCTGCTGGCCACACACATTTAAACTTGCTGCTAAGAAGAGAGAGTAACTTATAAGGTATTAGAAATCTGTGTGGGAATTGTATGTATCACTTAAGGTGGGGTCTTCCTGATACTTAGGTCTGTCACAATTATACCTTATATTGTTTCCATTCTCAAGAGAATCCATTATTTTTCTTACCTTCTGATGTTCAGCTTGATGCCCCAGAGAAATGGCATAAACAAAACTTCATAAGATAAGATGTAGCCTAAGCCTGTCATCAGAAGTAGGCCAGCATTAAGCTGGGCAAGGATTGATGAAGAAGAGCTCCAGTAGATGAGGACTAGAAGTTATTACTTTCACTGTCACTTCTATGGTTATTCAACTCTTTCAGTAAACTCCCATGAAGATTGCTAGTTCAGTTTGCTTGGGAAAAGATCTTTTCCTTTCTGCACATGCAATCTGACAGTTTTAAAGGTACATTAGATGTTTAAATTATTTTTAGTACACATCAGAAGTGACAGCTTGATTATACTAAGGAGCTGAAGCCACCATGTGGATGATCTACACAGCTAATAGCATTTTGTGCCACATCATATTCTTGTGCAGTGTATTGGAAGGGCCAAATCTGTACTTGAGGTCAGTTTGTTAAGATGACAAAAACAATTCCAGGAGCCATGAGTGTCTGGACAGGAGCAGGCAGGGTGAGCTTGCAGCACAGAAGGCAAATCAAAGCCTGGGCTGCATCCAAAGTAGCATTGCCAGCAGATCCAGAGAGGTGATTCTGCCACCTTGCTCTGCTCTGCTGAGACCTCACCTGGAGTACCGTGTGCAGGTCTGGAGCCCTCAATACAGGAAGGACATGGACCTGATGGAGAGGGTCCAGAGGCAGACCATGCAAATGATCAGGGGGTTGGAGCAGCCCTGCTATGAGGACAGACTGAGGGAGCTGAGGGTGTTCAGGCTGGGGAAGAGGAGGCTCCAGGGAGACCTAATAGCAGCCTTCCAGTACCTGAAGGCTACAGGGAGGATGGAGAGAGACTGTCTGCAAGGGCCTGCAGTGACAGGACAAAGGGCAATGGCTAAAAGTACAGAAGAGCAGATTTAGATTGGATGTCAGGAACAAGTTCCTCACTATGAGGGTGGTGGAACACTGGAACAAGGTTGCCCAGGGAGGTGGCTGAGATTCCTTTGCTGGAGATATTAAAGGTGAGGCTGGACGAGGTCCTGGGTAGCCTGATCTAGTTGGGGATGTCCCTGCTGACTGTGGGGAGGTTGGACTGGGTGACCTTTGCTGGTACCTTCTGGCCTGGACCATTCTGTGATTCTGTGATTCTTCAATTTCCCTTTCTATCATGAGTGGAGCTCAGTATTTTTAAGCATTGCTGAGCATGTTACAGTAGTGGTCACTAAATTATGTTTAAGTGGCATAAAATTGGCCCCATTTGCTGTTAGGGCTTATAGAGCTTTGCTGGTGTGAGATGAAGGAAAGGAGCAGGGGAAAACTTGTCTCATCTTCTTCATCTGTGTCCTGTACATAGCCCCTCATAACTAAAACATGTTGTCATCTGTATAGCTGTGCATGCACCTGGAGCTCATCCTGGGGATGTCTACATGTGTGTCCCCTCTCTTACTGATTTAGAGTCAACCATAGCAGCTGTTAGGTCTGCAGCATTTTTCTTCACGATACCCTGAATGGAACACCAGTGACTGTTGCTCTCCTGAACAACTTGAAACTTCTGCATTGAGAGAACATGTGCATGTGTCCAGTTCTGGGCCTCTCAATTCAATAAGGATATTGACACACTTGAAGGTGTCCAGAGAAGGGCAACAAAGCTGGGGAGGGGTCTGGAGCACAGCCCTGTGAGGAGAAGCTGAGGGAGCTGGGGTTGCTTAGCCTGGAGGAGAATCAGGGGAGACCTTCTTGCTGTCTCCAACTCCCTGAAGGGAGGTTGTAGCCAGGTGAGGGTTGGTCTCTTCTCCCAGGCAAGCAGCACTAGAACAAGAGGACAGAGTCTCAAGCTGTGCCAGGGGAGGGTTAGGCTGGAGGTGAGGAGAAAGTTCTTTCCAGGAAGAGTATTGCCCATTGGGATGTGCTGCCCAGGGAGGTGGTGGAGTCACCATCCCAGGAGGTGTTCACAGAAGAATTGGATGTGACACTTGGAGCCATGGAGTTGTCAGGAGGTCTTAGGTATTAAGTAATGTCAGGTTGGACTTGATGATCTCTCAGGTCTTTATCAACCTTATTGATTCTATGATTCTGTGTGGACCAAAAGAAAACTCAGCAAAGTTTTATTCCTTGAAACAAAACAGGGGGAAGGGAGTGCAGAGGCTTCTTAAGGTGAGCTGTCATGATGTGGGGAGTGTTTTAGCAAAGGCTACAATAGAACAAGACTGTATCACATTAAGTCTCCTAATAGATGACAAAGAAATGATACTATGGCAGTAAAGAGTCTCCTTTGATTTTTTTCTTTCTTTCTTTCTCTGTGAGTATCCTGCTTGTACTGCTTAAAAATCATGCACCTGTGCAGTCACAGTGTCAGTCCTGCTTAGAAATGGTGGCTTGAGAAGCATCAGTACAGAGATTTTAAATTAGGGCCAGTAGTGATTAATTATTTTGATCACAGAAATGTCCCATCAGCTCATCCAGTCCAACTCCCTCTGCAGTCAGCAGGGACATCCCCAACTAGGTCATGCTGCCCAGGGCCTCATCCAGCCTCACCTTCAATATCCCCAGGGAAGGAGCCCCAACCACCTCCCTGGGCAACCTCTTCCAGTGTTCCACCACCCTCATAGTAAAAAATTTGTTCCTAACATCCAATCTAAATCTGCTCTGCTCTAGTTTGAAGCCATTGTCCCTGGTCCTGTCCCTGCAGGCCTTTGCAAACAGTCTCTCTCCATCCTCCCTGTAGCCCCCTTCAGGTACTGGCAGGCTGCTCTTAGGTCTCCCTGGAGCCTTCTCTTCTCCAGGCTGAACACCCCCAGCTCCCTCAGCCTGTCCTTGCAGCAGAGCTGTTCCAATCCCCTGATCATTTTCATTACCTCCTCTGGACCCTCTCCATCAGCTCCATGTCCTTCCTATATGTTGAGGGCTCCAGACTTGTACAGAGTACTCCAGGTGAGGTCTCAGCAGAGCAGGGCAAAGTGTCAGAATCACCTCTCTGGCTCTGCTGGCAATGCTGCTTTGGATGCAGCCCAGGCTGCCATTAGCCTTCTGTGCTGCAAGCTCTCACTGCCTGCTCCTGTCCAGCTTCTCATCCATCAGCACCCCCAAGCCCTTTTCCTCAGGGCTGCTTTCTATCACCTCCTCCCCCAGTCTGCATTGACAGTGAGGATTATTCTGGCCCAGGTGCAGAACCCTGCACTTGCTCTTGTTGAACCTCATGAGGTTCACCTGGGTCAACTCTCCACCTTGTCCAGGTCCCTCTGGATGCCATCCTATCCCTCTGGCATATCTACAGCACCCCTCAGCTTGGTGTCATCTGCACACTGCTGATGGTGCATTCAGTCTCACTGTCTATAACACTGATACAAATATTAAACAGTACAGGTCCAAGTACAGACCCCTGTGGGACACCACTGTCACTGCTCTCCATCTGCACTTCAAGCCACTGAGCACCACCCTCTGAATGCGATCATCCAGCCAATTCCTTATGCACTGAACAGTCCACCCAGATAATCCATATCTCTCCAACCTGGCCAGCAGGATATTGTGGGAGACTAAGTCAAAAGCCTTACAGCAGTCCAGAGAGATCATATCCACAGGGGGTCCCTTGCCCACCAAGGTAGTCACTTCATCTTAGTAAGCCACTAGGTTAGTCAGGCAGGATTTGGCCCTAGTAAAGTGTGGTGGGTTAAAATTTCCCTCTCCCCAACATTAAGTTTGCCAGAGCAGCTCAGTTGGAAGCAAAGGAAATCTGCATTTAAATGCAAAACTCCAGTCTCCAATGGCATGCAATGAACATGTACAAAATATCCAGGAGTTACAGTATTTACAGGTATTTGCAATTAACAAACAGTACAAGGAACCCCTGGCCAAGGACCAGCTACCAGCTTCTCCCTCCCTAACTCGCCCTTACTCCCCTGTACAAAAGGGAGAAGAGACAGAAGCAGAGAAGTTGATACCAGTCACAACAAAAGAGTGTAGCCAAGGTCAAGCAGAAGTGAGTTAGTAGCTGCCAGCCTGAGGAAGTGAGAAGAGAGAGAAATTGTTTTGGTACAACTAGATTCTCTTCCAATGGGACTGTTTAGAACTATCTTTATTTTCCTTTTCACACCCAATAGTAATTTTTTTACATTTTGCTACTTTCTGTTCAAGATCTGTGAACAAAATTTTGGAGGCATAGCCTAAAACTACCACATAAAGCCATGCTGGCTGTCTTGAATGGCCTCCCTGTTCTCCGTGGTGTCTAGGAGGATCTGTTCAATGATCTTTCCAGGCACAGAGGTGAGGCTGACAGGTTGGTAGTTCCCAGGGTCCTCCTTCCTACCCTTTTTAACAGTGGCTGTGATGTTTCCCTTCTTCCAGTCCCCAGGGACTGCACCTGACTGACAGGGCTGTTCAAATATCATGGAGAGAGGCTTGGCAATTCCCTCAGGACTCTGGGATGCATCTTATCCAGTCCCATGGACTTGTCTATCTTCAAGTTCCTTAGATGATCAAGCACCTTGCCTTCACTTACAGTGAGAGGGACTTTATCTCCCTGGTCTCTGTCTTGAGAGCCATGAGGAGAGGGGTTGCCAGTGAAGACTGAGACAAAAAAGTTGTTGAGAATCTCATCCTTCTCCTGGTCTGTTGCTCATAGTTCCCCACTGTTGCTCATCAGGGGTATGCTTTCTTTACCCTTCCTTTGCTGATTTAGGGACCTGTAGAAGCCTTTCTTGTATTCCTTCACACCTCTTGCCAAGTTCAGTTCTGGCTGCACCTTAGCCTTCCTCACCTCATCCCTACACAACAAGGCAACATCCCTGGACTCTTCCCACGATGCCTGTCCCCTCTTCCACTGCCTGTGGTTCACTGTAGGTGCACTTGGATGCAAGCTTTTTCCTCAAGCTTCATTTATTGGCATACAAGGTACAACTCAGAAACAACTCTCACAAATAACTGGGAAAACTCAAAGCATTTGGGAAGAGCAGCACTCACAGCTCTTTAGTCTAATGTTAACAAGGGTGTTAAACAAGAAAAGGTAACAGTGAGTAGTGGGGACAACCTTAATGATACTGAGCAGCTCGTGTTGAGAAGAAGTAGCTCATATTCTCATGCTGAGAAGCTCAACAGGAGCCAGCAGTGAGCACTTGCAGCCCAGAAAGCCAATCACATCCTGGATGCATCAAGAGAAGCACAGCCAGCACATTGAAGGAGGTGATTCTCCCCCTCTGTTCCACTCTGCTGAGACCACAGCTGGAGCACTGTGTCCAGTTCTGGAGCCTCTGTTACAGGAAGGATCTGGAGGTGCTGGAAGGTGTCCAGAGAACAGTCACGAGGATGAGCAGAGGGCTGGAGCTGCTCTGCTATGGAGACAGACTGAGAGAGTTGAGGTTGTTTAGTCTGGAGCAGAGCAGTCTCTGAGGAGACCTTCTTGTGGCCTTCCAGTATCTGCAGGGGGCTCCAAGAAAGCTGGGGAGGGACTTTTGAGGGTGTTAGGGAATGGTAGGACTGGGGGGGGATGGAACAAAACTAGAAATGGGTAGATTGAGATTGGATGTTAGGAAGAAGTTGTTCCCCATGAGGGTGGTGAAAGACTGGCACAGGTTGCCCAGGGAGGTGGTGGCAGCCTCCTGCCTGGAGGTTTTTGCAGCCAGGCTGGATGTGGCTGTGAGCAACCTGCCGTAGTGTGAGGTGTCCCTGCCCATGGCAGGGGGGTTGGAACTGGATGAGCTTTGAGGTCCCTTCCAACCCTATCAATTCTATGATTCTATGATTTTAACATCTGAGAAAGATGCCTCAAATGAATGGCAACTTTTCACCTCGAAAACATTGGCAACTTTTCAATTTCCCAAGTATAATGGGAGAGGAAAGGGTTGAGTGTCTTATATCAGGAGTGGTGTGGCCATCAGGGATGGAATCCTGCCCCTGTGCTCAGCACTGGTGAGGCCTCACCTCCAGCACTGTGTGCAGCTCTGGGCCCTCACTGCAAGAGAGAGCTTGAGGTGCTGGAGCAGCTCCAGAGGAGAGCAACCAGACTGGGGAAGGGACTGGAGAGAAAGGCTAATGAGGAGAGGCTGAGGCAGCTGGGGGTGTTCAGCCTGGAGGAGAGGAGACTCAGGGGGGAATACCTGTGGGGAAGTTGTAGTCAGTGGGGGTCTGGCTCTGCTCCCAGGCAGCTTGTGAGAGAACATGAGGGCATGGCCTGAAGCTGCACCAGGGGAGGTTTAGGTTGGATGTTAGGAAGCAATTCTTGATGGAAAGGGGAATTAGAGACTGGGATGGACTGCCCAGGGAGGTGGTGAATTCACCATCCCTCGAGGTGTTTAAGGCAAGATTGGATGTGGCACTTAGTGCCATGGTCTAGTTGGTGTGGTGGTGTTAGGTCATATGCTGGACTGGATGATCTCAGAGCTCTATTTCAACCTGAATAATTCCATGACTATGTGACTATGGTTGTTTGCAGCTCTTCCCTACCTCTCTGGTTCCTTGTAGCTCAGACAAAACTTAAATTGAAGACAAAATGGCAATTTTTCAAACAATGAATTTTCTTCTGGTTCATATGAACTGGAAAAGCTCTTTCAAAGACTCCAAACTGGTGCATAGCTGGGGCAGCTGTTTGATTAATGCTTTTCACAGCTTGCTAAACTGCACTTTGGTTTCATAAGTGGCAGTGTGAAGCAGGTGCTGGTCTCTTCTCACAGGTAATTAGTGATAGAACAAGAGGGAATGGCCTCAAGCTGTGACTGGGTAGCTTTAGACTGGACATGAGGAAGAATTTTTTCCCATTAAGAGTGGTCAGGGATTGGAATGTGCTGCCCAGGGTGGTGGTGGAGTCCCCAAGCCTTGAGGTGTTTCAAGGTGGTTTGGCTGTGGTGCTTGGGGCTATGGTTTAGGGGTGACCCTTGTAGAGTAGGGTTAATGTTTGGACTTGGTGATCCTGAGAGTCTTTTCCAGCCTGAATGTTTCTGTGCTTCTGTGTAATCCTGCTAGGTTTAAATGCTGCTAATGTGTTGCTTATGTATTGCAAATGTATTTTAAAGGAGAGCAGCTATGGGAGTATAAAACAACTTGGTATTCTTCAATACATGGAATTTTGGGGAGGGGGGGGTTAGCACATCCAAGTTCATTCACAGTCAGTCATACAAATATGTACTGCTCTCATGAGCATCTGCCTCCCCACAGAACTGTGAAAAGTAAATGGCTCTTTAATGGTTGGGCTTTTTTTTCCACTTTATGCTCTCAAGAATGCATGAAAAGCTTAATTAAGATTTGTAGATAAGATCTCTAAGGAAAGAACACTGTAAGAATTTACTTTTGTTGGTTTTGTTCTGAGATCTTGAAGCCAATTTCCATTCCTGGACAGGACTGGCAGATGAATTGCAGTTAAAGGCACAATAGCAAAAGAGATTAAATACAGTAATGGCAGCTGACAGTGGGAGCTTTTTTCAGTACTTTTAATTGCATAGAAAGTGTGGCTCCAAGTCATTCTGAGCAGTGTGACCTTACAGCACAGAAGGCAAATCACAGCCTGGGCTGCTTCCAGAGCAGTGCTTCCAGAAGAGCCAGGGAAGTGATTCTGTCACTTTGCTCTGCTCTGCTGAGACCTCACCTGGAGTACTGTGTGCAGGTCTGGAGGCCTCAATATAGGAAGGACAGGGACCTGATGGAGAGGGTCCAGAGGAGGGACACAAAAATGAACAGGGGGTTGGAGCAGCTCTGCTACGAGGACAGGCTGAGGGAGCTGGGGGGGTTCAGCATGGAGAAGAGAAGGCTGCAGGGAGACCAAAGAGCAGCCTGCCAGTACCTGCAGGGGGCTACAGGAAGACTGTTGGCAAAGGCCTGCAGGGACAGGACCAGGGACAATGGCTTCAAACTAGAGCAGAGCAGATTTAGAATGGATGTGAGGAAGTTCCTTACTATGAGGGTGGTGGAACACTGGAAGAGGCTGCCCAGGGAGGTGATTGAGGCTCCTTCCCTGGAGATACTGAAGGTGAGGCTGGACAAGGCCCTGGGCAACATGATCCAGTTGGGGATGTCCCTGCTGACTGCGGGGCGGTCAGACTGGATGAGCTTTGGAGGTCCCTTCTGGCCTGGACCATTCTCTGATTCCTTTAGTAAACTGCTTTACCCTTGCACTGACCTTGCAGCCTATGCTTGAACAACGAGGAGCTTCTGCCAAATGAAAACTCTTGCTTTTCCTTCTTCACAGGAGGAGAGGTTCCATACACAACCCTGGCAACCCGACTGATGATGGGAGCTTGGTGGCTTTTTGCTTTGATTGTCATCTCCTCCTACACGGCAAACCTAGCAGCTTTCCTCACCATCACACGCATTGAGAACTCCATCCAGTAAGTTGATAAAGAAAGAATGCTCTGAGGGAAAGGAGGTTGAACTTGTACATACATGGAGAGGGGTCTGGATGTTCTGCTTAAATGTGAGAAAAGGAAGACATTTTTATCACCCTGAGAAGTAGTTTGGAAGCTAAATATTAACAGCATACTATAGACTGCCAATCTCCCTGGCTGTACTTTGCCACTGGGAGAGGAATAGTTGGCCTCTGGCAGGTACTCTTCTGTGGCACCTATACCTTTATCTCTATGCACAGATGCATGTTGTGTAAGAAGCAGCTGAGTTTGAGACAACTGGATCTGAAATGGTGTAGGTGATTGCTGTGTGTTTTCAGGCTGTGCTTTCCATCCAGATGCATCTCACAGTACTTGAGCGTGGCACCGATCAGGAGGAGTCCAAATACTTCTTCAAAGTGTGGGAAGCTCAAAGCTGAATCCACCTTTACTTTTCCAAGGCAAAGTTAGCAATAAAAAATAAAAGTTCCCTTACAGCCACCTTTGCTCTCCTTGCTCCTAGATGCTCTCTTACCACATCAACAGATTATCACATTATTCTCTTTTTTTCTGTCTACTTCTTCTGATTCATGCTTCCCTGATCAGAATGTCCATGTCTTCTCCTGTTCCTTTTATGGAGGACTCTTTTTCTGTCAGACTATCCAGTCCTGTTTTCCCCAGATCATCTCATGTCTCTGTATGGCAGGGACCTTTCTAAAGTCTTCTCCCTCCTCTCTCTGTCCTCTTTTTTCTACTTTTCTCTCCTCCCGAAAGCTGCTTGCTGTGTTATGGAGCTCCCACTGCTCCATTGACCTCCATCACCCCCAAATCTCTCCTTCAGAGTTAAGCAGAGATGAGAAAATACAGTGGAACAACAGCTAGGGAATCACTTCAAGGGGCAGCTGACCATTTTTTCCACAGTATAAAAAAATGAATTAAATTTGTCTAGTCCAGCTCACTACAATGTGGACCTGTAACATCCCAGCTAAGAAATACTAAGAAAACTTGGGCAAGAAACTCCACACTGGGATTTAGGTAGAATAGAATAGAATAGAATAGAATAGAGGAGAACAGAATAGAATAGAATAGAAATAGACTAGAACAGAACAGAACAGAACAGAATAGAATAGAATAGAATAGAATAGAATAGAATAGAATAGAATAGAATAGAATAGAATAGAATAGAAATAGACTAGAACAGAATAGCATAGCATAGCATAGCATAGCATAGCATAGCATAGCATAGCATAGCATAGAATAGAATAGAATAGAATAGAATAGAATAGAATAGAATAGAATTAACCAAGTTGGAAAAGACCTTTGAGATCCTCAAGTCCAACCTATCACCCAACACCATCTAATCAACTAAACCATGGCACCAAGGCCCCAGTCTTCTGTGCATTAGCACTTAAGATCTTGCTGCCTCTAATTCAGCTGCTTTACAAATCTCTTTGAAATGCCTCCTGAGGCTGTGAGCCAATAGTTTAGAGTGGGCAGGGGGTGCCTTGACCTCCTGTGAATTCGTAGGTTAGGTTCAAGTGTCACAGAATCACAGAATTAACCAGGTCCAACCTATCACCCAACACCATCTAATCAACTAAACCATGGCACCAAGTGCCTCATCCAGGCTCTTCTTAAATACTTCCAGTAATGGTGACTCTACCACCTCCCTGGGCAGCACATTCCAAGGGCCAGTCTCACTTTTTGGGTAGAATTTCTCCCTAAGATCCATCCCAAACCTCCCCTGGTGCATCTTGAGACTGTGTCCTCTTGTTCAGGTGTCACTGTATGCCAGCCAGTCACCATGATCTCACTAAGGCACTTTTCCTCTAGATGAGGATTTTCTATGTACTAAAACCAATCCAGGCTTTAACAGTACATAGACAGGTAAACATCTACAATAGCAGCCAACTATTAGTTGCGGTTGGAAGCCACAGCTCAGACACAAGAGCAGAAGCAGCCCTACCCTTGCAGTAAATGGTTATCCCCTGGCTCTCCCCCATTAGAAGCATCCTCTTGCACTTTGTAAGCTCTTTCCATTTCTCCCTGTCCTTGGCTGAGCTGTGGCAGAGGGACAGGTTGGTGTCCTGTGGCCTATGCTGCCCAGGCATTAACAGCCCTTATTCATTCCCAACTGGACATGAAGAGTCTTTCTGAGCTAATAGCTTCAACACTCTTAAGGCAGAAACATGTAAAACAGATGAAGATCACATGGGCAAGTAATTTCCCTGATGCAGTTGTGTTACCAGTCAAACTGAGCTATCATTTTTGAGCTCTGAATAGCAGACTTTGAGGTCATGGAGTGCTGCAGGGGCACCTTGACACAACCCAACTCTTTGACTCCATACTCCCAATTCCAATCCCTCCAATCCCTTCACAGTTTATCACAGAATCACAGGTTGGAAGATGCCCTTGGCCTTATAAGAGAGTAAAATGATTTTCTGCACCAATGTTGTAAACATTCATCTTGAGGTTTTGAAGGAGGTTGAGGTGTTTAGTTTTAAATAAATAACTAAATAAACAAACATGCTTTCTTCACATAAGGAACATGAAGAAGCAGCAGAAGACATTGCACATGCAAAATAAATAATGTATGTTCAGTCATTCAGTTTGTTCTCACAAACCTCTGAACCATGCCTTGAAATTATAACCCTTCTAGTTTTTAAGTACCACAGTATATTACAGGTTGGAAGGGACCTCCAGAGATCATCCAGTCCAAGCCCCGTGCCAGAGCAGCATCACCCAGGGCAGTCTGCACAGGAATGCATCCGGGGGGGTTGGAAAGGCTCCAGAGCAGGAGACTCCACAACCTCTCTGGGCAGCCTGCTCCAGGGCTCTGGCACCCTCACTCCAAAGAAGTTTCTCCTCCTGTTGAGCTGAAACCTTCTCTGGTCAAGTTTGTCTCCATTGGTCCTTGGCTTATTGCTGTGCACCACCCAAAAGTGCTTGGCCCCCTCCACTTGACCCCTAGCCCTCAGCTATTGATAGACATTGATCAGATCCCCTCTCAGCCTTCTCTTCTCCAGACTAAACAGTCCCAGGGCTCTCAGTCTCTCTTCCCAGGGGAGATGCTCAAGTCCCCTAAGCATTCCCTAAGGCTCTGCAGAGGGACCTGGACAGGCTGGACAGATGGGCAGAGTCCAAGGGCATGAGATTGAACACATCCAAGTGCCAGGTTCTGCACATTGGCCACAGCAACCCCATGCAGTGCTACAGGCTGGGGTCAGAGTGGCTGGAGAGCGGCCAGGAAGAGAGGGACCTGGGGGTACTTGTCGATGGTAGGCTGAACATGAGCCTGCAGTGTGCCCAGGTGGCCAAGAGGGCCAATGGCATCCTGGCCTGCATCAGGAACAGTGTGGCCAGCAGGAGCAGGGAGGTCATTCTGCCCCTGTACACTGCACTGGTTAGGCCACACCTTGAGTCCTGTGTCCAGTTCTGGGCCCCTCAGTTTAGGAAGGATGTTGACTTGCTGGAAGGTGTCCAGAGAAGGGCAATGAAGTTGGTGAGGGGCTTGGAACACAGCCCTGTGAGGAGAGGCTGAGGGAGCTGGGGTTGCTTAGCCTGGAGAAGAGGAGGCTCAGGGGTGACCTCATTGCTCTCTACAACTACCTGAAAGGAGGTTGTAGACAGGCAGAAGTTGGTCTCTTGTCCCAGGCAGCCAGTACCAGAACAAGAGGACACAGTCTCAGGCTGTGCCAGGGGAGGTTTAGGTTGGATGTTAGGAAGAAGTTCTATACAGAGAGAGTGATTGCCCATTGGAATGTGCTGCCCAGGAAGGTGGTGGAGTCATCATCATTGGAGGTGTCCAGGAAGAGACTTGATGGGGTGCTTGGTGCCATGGTTTAGTTGATTAGGTGGTGTTGGATTGGTTGATAGGTTGGACACGATGATCTTGAAGGTCTCTTCCAACCTGGTCTATTCTATTCTATTCTATTCTATCCTCCTGGCTCTCTGCTGGACTCTCTCCAGCAGGTCTCTGTCTCTCTGGAACTGGGGAGCCCACCAGTACAGAAAAATGTTCACATTTCTGCTAACAAATGTCTTAATTTTCTTATCCTGTGTAAAAAAAAGAACAAAATATTTTCCCACTATGCTTCACTAATTCTTCAGCACTTTTCTTGCAGTTTATTAAGATGTCACAGGAAAACCCTCAGGGGAATTTGGAGGCTATTATGTACAGTGGGGACTCCATTGGTCTTTGTGCTGTATTATTTATAAGCAAAGTCACTGAGAATGTTTTACTCAGTAGAAAATGTTGCAGCTGGAAAGCTCCTGAAATGAAAGAATGGAGGCATTTTTCACCAGCTCAAAAAGAGAGTAATTAGCAGATGCTAAGTATCCATTAGGGAATGAAGTTATTCTGACTGCAGAGGGAGTGTAGAACTTCAGTATACAAAACTGCCCAAATTGGAACTCCAACCAGCACACACAAGAGAGGCTGCTTGTTTACCATTCTGAATTACTGCAAAGTGGCAAACAGGAATAAGCCATAAAGAAGAGAGCTGATCCTCCTTCTCTCTTTCTTTTTTCATTGGGTTGTTTTTTGTTGGGTTGGTTTTTTGGTTTGGTTTGGTTTGGTTTTGAGGGGGGTGTTGGTTTGGGGTTGGTTTTTTTCGTTGTTTTTTTTTTTTACCAGATCAAATTATAGCTCAGGGAGCTCTGAAGGCCAGAATGGAAATCAGTTGAAGAGTTGAAAGGAAGCAAAAGAGATTCTGGTTTTAGTGCTATGCAGCCAGCTTCTGAGAAGGTAGAAAAAGAAAGAAGTTAACTCAGTGATTTGCACAGATGGAAAGAGTAGTTAATAGGGTTTCATTAAAGAATTCACAGTCACAGATTAGCCACCTCTCACAGGCTCACAGGATGTTAGGGGTCGGAAGGGATCTCCAGACATCTCTGAGTCCAACCCCCTGCCAGAGCAGGGCCATAGAATCCAGCACAGGTCACACAGGAACACATCCAGACAGGGCTGGAAAGTCTCCAGAGGAGACTCCACAACCTCCCTGGGGAGCCTGTTCCAGCGCTCTGGGATCCTTACAGTAAAGAACTTCTTGCTCATGCTGAGGTGGAACCTCCTGCGCTGAAGTTTCCATCTATTGCTCCTTGTCCTATCACAGGGTGCAACTGAGAAGAGCCTGTCCCTTCCTTTCTGACACTCAGATATTGATAGATATTGATCAGATCCCCTCTCAGTCTTTTCCTCTCCAGACTAAACAGCCCCAGGGCTCTCAGCTTCTCCTCACCGGGCAGTGCTGCAGTCCCTTCAGCATCCTTGTAGCCCTCCCTTGGACTCTCTCCAGCAGATCTCTGAGGTCCATCTTGAACCAAAGGGCCCAGAACTGAATACAATATTCCCAATGCAGCCTCACCAGGGCAGAGTAGAGGGGGAAGAATTCCTTTCTCCATCTGCTGGATACACTCCTCCCAGGATCCCATTGGCCTTCTTGGCCCCCAGGGCACATTGCTGTCCCATGCAGAACTTCTTGTCCACCAGCATTCCCAGGTCCTTCTCCCCAGGCCTGCTCTCCAGCAGATCACCTCCCAGCCTGTATGACGCAGTACAGGACTTTGCACTTCTCCTTTTTGAACATCATGAGGTTCCTCTGTGCCCAGCTCTCAGTCTGTCCAAGACTTGATGACTTCCAGCTATCCTCAGATATTTCCTTGTGGTGGTGAAGGTTCAGGTGTTGTGATGTATTTTAGGACAGCTATGAGGATTCAAGCAATTTGCAGCCCATCTACATTCCAAGAAACATCACTGCATTTCACCTTTTCTATGTGCAGACAATTTATGTTCTGAGCTCTTGCAGTTTTGGCTGGTATGAAGGTTGGGCCACTCTTCTTGTCAGTGTCTTATGATACCCAAAGGATATTTTAAGAGAACCTGGGGTGCTGATGGATGAGAAGCTCAACAGGAGCTAGCAGTGTGCACTTGCCAACCAGAGCCTGGGCTGCAGCAAGAAAAGCATAGCCAGCAGGACCAGGGAGTTGATTCTTCCTCTCTGCTTCACTCTGCTGAGACCCCCCCCCTGGACCACTGTGTGTACTGTTCTTCAGTACAAGGGTGATGAGAGTCTGGAACAGGCTGCCCAGGGACCTTGTAGATGACTCCTCCCTGGGAGTGTTCAAGGCCAGGTTGGACGAGGACTTGTGCAGCTGAGTGTAGTTGAGAGGTGTCCCTACCCATGGTGGGGAGGTTGGAACCTTTCCAACCTTTCCTTTCCAACCTAAGCCATTCTATGGCTCTATGGCTTCATGTGTCCAATTATTACAAGTTTTAAATTAAGTTAGAGGAACAGGGATGATAAGAATAGGAATCAATCTCCTTTTCCAGGCAAATGGCTGCTCTTAAAACCTTTGGGAGCTCAGTTTTTCCTCTTCTGCCAACAGGCAATATGAGGAGCAGAGGCATGCCAGTCATAAAATAGTTCCTAGGTGCAGCTTTTGTTCACACTTGACCCCTGTTGCAAATGACATTTAAAGCAAGACAGTCAGCATCTGCAATGCCAGAACATTGTGGCAGCAAAGCAAAGCATCATTTCTCTGCTGCCTAAATCTTTAGATCTCTATCTCACATGCAGTATGGATGAATGGTAATTAAGAGTGGCTTTTCCTAGCAAATGTCAAATGAATTTGGAGGTCTTGAGCTGTTTCTCATAGGTGCTGATGCTGTGAATTTCATCCCTGAGCAGGAATTGCTGGTGTGAGCTTTAGGACTGAATTAGAGTCCATTGGCAGAAGCTGGTTTTACTCAGGCTACGGCAGAAGGTTGTTTTCCTGGGAAAAGGGAGGGTGTTACCAGCTTCTCAAGGGCACTGGAATATGAAAGGGAGGTGTTCGGTATTTTCAGGTTTAAATCTAATCCACACCTAGAGGTGTAGAAGCTTGATTAAGATTTCAGATTGTTTATGGGTGAGAGTTGGTGTCTTGTGTCTTCCATAAAGTAAGCTGTGTTAGGTTGTCTTTGTTATGAGGAGAATAGACTAGACTAGACTAGACTAGACTAGACTAGAATAGAATAGAATAGACCAGGTTGGAAGAGACCTTCAAGATCATCGTGTCCAACCTATCAACCAATCCAACACCACCTAATCAACTAAACCATGGCACCAAGCACCCCATCAAGTCTCCTCCTGAACACCTCCAGGGATGGTGACTCCACCACCTCCCTGGGCAGCACATTCCAATCCCTGACCACTTTTGCCCTGAAAAAAGCTTTCCTAATGTCCAGTCTAAACCTCCCCAGTGGCAGCTTGAGGCCATTCCCTCTTGTTCTGTCACTAATTAGTTGGGAGAAGAGACCAGCAGCAGCCTCTCTGCAACCTCCTTTCAGGGAGCTGTAGAGAGCAGGGAGATCTCCCCTCACCCTCCTGTTTCAAACTAACCATCCCCAGCTCCTTCAGTCACCCTTCATCAGATTTGTTCTCCAGGCCTTTCACAGCTTCCTTCCCCTCCTCTGCCCTGGCTCCAGCACCTCCACATCTCTCTTGGATTAAGGTGCCGCAAACTGGACATAACAATTGAGGTGTGGCCTCCCCAGAGATGAGTCCCAGGGGACAATCCCCTCCCTGCTCTTGCTGGACACAGCTTTTATAATCCAGGCCAGGATACCTAGCCTGGAGAAGAGAAGGATCAGAGGCGACCTCATTGCCCTCTACAACTACCTGAAGGGTGGTTGTAGCCAGGTGGGGGTTGGTCTCTTCTCCCAGGCAACCAGCACCAGAACAAGGGGACACAGTCTCAAGTTGTGTCAGGGGAGGTTTAGACTCGAGGTGAGGAAAAAGTTCTTCACTGAGCGAGTCATTCGTCATTGGAATGGGCTGCCCAGGGAGGTGGTGGAGTCGCCGTCCCTGGAGGTGTTCAAGGGGAGATTGGACGTGGCGCTTGGTGCTATGATCTAGTTGTGAGGTCTGTTGGAACAGGTTGGACTTGATGATCCTTGGGGTCTCTTCCAACCTTAGTTACTGTGATACTGTGATACTGTGATACTGTGATACCATTGGCTTCCTTGGCCAATGACCTAGGCATTGCTCAGGCATACTCATTTAAGTGCACTGATGGCTCTCATACTGCTAATGCAGAAGACCTCATGTAAGACCAATGTTAGCATGTTAGATGTCAGTCTTCACTTCAAAGAATAGATTTTCAGAACAAGACTTTTCTGCACAGCTACTCTTCCACAGAAGGAAGTTATTCAGTCTCACTGCACCTGACCATGGAGATACTCAGACCATACTTGAGGTGAGGAGAAAGTTCTTCACAGAGAGAGTTGTTAGCCATTGGAATGTGCTACCCGGGGAGGTGTTCAAGAGGGGCTTGGACATGGCACTTGGTGCCATGGTTTAGTGGTCATGAGGTGTTGGGTGACAGGTTGGACTTGATGATCCTTGGGGTCTCTTCCAACCTTAGTTACTGTGATACTGTGATTCTATATGAGGATAGTGAGAGACTGGCACAGGTTGCCCAGGGAGGTGGTGGCAGCCTCATCCCTGGGAGTTTATAAGGCCATGGCAGGGGGGTTGGAACTGGCTGATCCTTGAGGTCCCTTCCAACCCTGACAATTCTGTGATCCTGTGTGATTTTTTCATCCTTGTTTTGCCTACTCATTCTTTTCACAAGATTTTCTCTAAATCGTGATTCACTTGAAGTTAGGAAGTCCCCAGGGCTTTAAAGGGCTCAAGAAAACTGCCTACAAGTTTTTTACAAGGGAGGTTGTAGATGAATGCAGTAATTGGAGTAGATGCTTCCTTACACTGAAAGCCAGAATGTTCTGTAACCTTTCCTTTAGCATGCTTCACCTCGATCTTCAAATTGGCTAGAAGGTAGTATTGCTAATTTCTGGTGCAGCTGTCACTGCAGCCTTGTCTTACTGTGCCCTGTTCCCTGTGATTAAATCCTTAATATCCCAAAAAAGAGAAGAGGGGAAAAAATAAAACAAAGAAAAAAATAATGAGGGCATTGGAAAGTTTTCTCTGAATTAGTCATAAGGACAAACTGCAGTAAGCTTCATCAGGTGTTTTAGAATCAGAGAATTGTCAGGGCTGGAAGGGACCTCAAGGATCAGCCAGTTCAACCCCTCTGTCATGGCCAGGGACACCTCACACTACAGCAGGTTGCTCACAGCCACATCCAGCCTGGCTGCAAAAACCTCCAGGCATGAGGCTGCCACCACCTCCCTGGGCAACCTGTGCCAGTCTCTCACCACCCTCATGGGGAACAACTTCTTCCTCACATCCCATCTGAATCTTCCCATTTATAGCTTTGCTCCATTCCCCCCAGTCTTATCCCTCCCTGACACCCTCAAAAGTCCCTCCCCAGCTTTCTTGTAGCCCCCTTCAGAGACTGGAAGGCCACAATTAGGTCTCCTCAGAGCCTTCTCTTCTCCAGACTGAACAACCCCAACTCCCTCAGTCTGCTTCCATGGCATCATCCTCTTGGCCCTTCTCTGGGCACCTGTAATGGGCTGGGGCAGATCCCCTCCCCACCACAGGCAGAAATAACAACTCAGACAAACGGATTGGAAAAGTGATGGAAAGTTTAAATAGGAAAACCATAAAAACAGCAATGAAAGTTTTACAGAGACCCAAAAGCACCGGGACAAAGAGAGAGATCCCGGAACATACCCAAGAACATCCCATCCCCACCTGGGGGCACATCCAAACCCCCCAGGGCTCCTGAAGTTTAGTGACTACTTCTTGCAAAGAGTTCTATGCAACAAAGCCTACCAGCAAGTGTGGCCTAAATTGATTTACAACCCAGATCTACAAAGATCCTCACATGCCCAAGCTTCTGACCTCAGTGTCATTGAATCACCTGAACAGCAACTTGGTTGTTCCTTCCTGGGGCTGAACTTTTGCTTCTCTACATTTTCTGTGTCATGTTAACTAAGTCATGTTACCAATCCTAAGCCTAGGGGTTGAATGTCCGGAAGTGGATGTGCTATGGGGAAAGAAACACATACAGATCCTAATATGTTTGGGGTTTTCTTTTCCTTTGAGTTGAAGGCAGAGATAGTGTTTTTAGTTATAAAGTAAACTTCACAGAATCACAGGAACATTCAGGTTGAAAGAGACCCTCAGGATCACCAAGTCTAACCATTAATGCTACTCTACAAGGGTCACCCCTAAACCATAGCCCCAAGCACCACATCCAAACCACCTTGAAACACAGCCAGGCTTGGGGGCTCCACCACCTCCCTGGGCAGCACATTCCAATCCCTGACCACTCCTGATGGGAAAAACTTCTTCCTGATGTCCAGTCCAAACCTACCCAGTCACAGCTTGAGGCCATTCCCTCTTGTTATAGAATCACAGAATCATAGTATCAGTCAGGGTTGGAAGAGACCTCAAGGATCAGCTAGTTCCAACCCCACACCATGGGCAGGGACACCTCACACTAGATCAGCCTGGACAGAGCCTCATCCAGCCTGGGCTTAAACACCTCTAGGGATGGGGCCTCAACCTCTTCCCTGGACAACCCATTCCAGGGCTTCACCACTCTCATGGGGAAGAACTTCCTCCTCACATCCAGCCTGCATCTCCCCACCTCCAGCTTCTTTCCATTCCCCCTAGTCCTATCACTACCTGAGATCCTGAAAAGTCCCTCCCCAGCCTTCTTGTAGTCCCCTTCAGATACTGGAAGGCCACAATTAGGTCACCTCAGAGCCTTCTCTTCTCCAGACTGAACAGCCCCAACTCCTTCAGTCTGTCCTCATAGGAGAGGTGCTCCAGCCCTCTGCTCATCCTCGTGGCCCTTCTCTGGACACCTTCCAGCACCTCCAGATCCCTCTTGTAATAGAGGCCTGTGGTGGTGAGAGAAGG